>NC_048267.2:43139682-43449007 GCF_005286985.2 Setaria viridis
TTTTTCTGGGACACCGCCATTGGCCTTATTTTCTCAGAAACCCTTGTGTTTTTTTAGAAGACTGGTGACCCTTGACTCAATATCAGAATTCTGTCGAAACTGTTGCCCAAGTATTTTCTTGCATGATTAAATACTTACACTTTTGGGTTGAACTGGTTGGTGCATGCAACTCAATATGGTGCTGTAAGAAAATCAGACATTGTGTACATTTTTCAGGGCCCAGTAGCTTTAACATTCTGGAAGGACATTCAAAGGCCACAATGTTTCTTATCTGCAACAATGCTGCACAGGGCATACTGTCATCATTTTTCTTCAAGTATGCAGGTATGTTACCAGCAAAGAAAAAACTTAGTTCTTGTTCAATATGCTATTAAAATGGTACCAAATATCATACACGTATCTCTGAAAACTTGTTATAATGCATGCATGTACCCATAAAATATAGCATGCATTTTAGGAGTTGAAAGGTTGCATGTTTATTAGTGGGTTGGTCAGATTAACCTGTTTGTGGAGCACGTGGTTATGGCAATTCAGCTTGTGTGTGGGTTTGTAATCGGATCATATTCTTCTTCTTAATTCAAAACCACGTGGAAATAAAAATATTGTGCATGCACATGAATAGGCTAAATCAGTGGTATTTGCATGTTGGTTGCTACTGCTATGTACGAGTTTTTTGCAAGTAAACTGTAGTTATGTTTAAGAAAGTCGATGATGAATGCAGATACAATTTTGAAGAAGTACTCATCAACAATTGCAACTATCTTCACCGGAGTAGCCTCTGCTGTATTATTTGGACACACACTGACAATAAATTTTGTTCTTGGAATTTCAATAGTAATCATATCTATGCATCAGGTAACTTCATTTCCCCCCTGCATTGATTCAATAGTGTTGAAGTTTTCCTACTAAAATTCATTTTATTTAATATTATTTCAGTATCTTTCTAACCAAATTAAAGACGAAGTGCCTAGCAGCAAAATTGAAATGGCTGAAGCTCATGATCACAGGTTTGTCCTATCATATTGTCGATTGCACTGTAGTTGCTTAGTTGGCCGTTTGTCACAGTTTTGAAGCTCCATTCTGTCATCTACCGTTCCACATTCAGGCGACATTTCTTGTTTTCTGTTGTAGTCGTCCAAAACTCGGCACAGTCATTTAGTGGATGTTCAAATTTGTTAACAGTATAATTTGTTTTGTGATGCTCAGCAGAGTAAAGGAATCCGTTTACGTCAACGTGACTGATTCAGTGGCAAGTGAGGTAAACATCTACTGCCTGGAATTTCTGGTTCTTTCAGCGTGTAGCTAATGGTCTTTCTACCCATCATGAAGGCTAAACACCGCCATGGATCCGACGAGAGGCAGCCGCTTCTTCCTGTATGATTTTGCAGCAGAGGTTGTCCTCGTTTTCTCTGGTTTTTTTATATTGCTATAGAGTTGTGTTATAACTTTCCCACGAGTTTGCTTCCTCCATAAATTTCTTAACTCCTTATTTCTGACAGCAGGCAGTCTCCTTGACGAGAGCATCAAGCATCTGACGTATCTTAGTGGGTTTTTGACCTCTCTGAAGCCACATTGCCGCCGTGTTGTTGGGCGAGTAAGAACATGCATATTACGTGGCAGAATGATGAGCTTCATGAAAGAGTAATGGATGGATGATGCAATACTTTTAGCCTAGTGATGGTGACACTAATGTGATAGATTTATACGAGGAATAAAGTCTCGTATTTCGCCATTTTTTCCCTCTCTTGAGAGTTGAGTGGTTCTATCGAGTGATTTTTTTTTATGCGGCTCCAATGTAAATAGCGGTTAGTTTCTTGTTATGTGCGAGTTGCATGAGGTGATGTTATGGCGTGTTTGGTACACCACCCTAGCTTTGCCTATGTCTTTCGAATTGCAGCGGAACGACTTGCCTGTTACAGGATATTTATCGGATACTCTGATAGTCGGATGCGTCTCTGATATTCTGATTTACTGGCAAAAGGCAATCGCCGCGGTTCTGGTGATCCCATTTACTGTGTGTGAAAGTTCCATTGTCATTGTAGTGCTGTTCGCAAATTGCTCACGACCTCGCAAATTGCTCACGACCAAGAATAGAAGTATTTGACTCTTTTGTCCGACAGCATATGAATGTTAGTTAAAGTGTATATATTACTATATACTCCCTCCGTTCCAAATTATAAGCCATTCCAACTTTCTTGGAGAGTCAAACATTTTTATGTTTGACCAAAATTATAGAAAAAATTACAAAAGTTTATGGTACCGAATAGATATACTATGAAAATATATTTAATGAAGAAACTAATGGTACCTATTTGATACCATGAATGTTAGCACTTTATTGTATAAATTTGGTCAAACTTGAGATGCTTTGACTCTCCAAGAAAGTTGGAATGCCATAATTTGGAACGGAGGGAGTATATAGTTTGACTTTAATATTTCGAAATGTAGATCTATTTATATGGTTTGACTTTAAATCATACCGGTTGTCACGATCCCAACCGAAATGGTTTTTCCTCATTACAAGTTGATTGACGCCTATAGCTAGCAGTAGCACTACTTATTGTTTTTCAAATGGGCGCCACATGCTTTCGGCAACACCAACATCTTAAATGATGCTAGAATCTTAAGAAATCAATTAAGGCACCAATTTTCCAGTCAACATTACATGTAGCTCACTGAGCAATATATATGTCAACGAGACCACGTCAAATGACAGCCCGAAGCTATTATGAATGGATTCCAGTGACTCGTAAATTAGGCATCTACACATTCCCGTTTATATATTTGACCCAAATACAGGCATCCAATTCCTATAGCCAGCCAAAAGTGCAGGCTTGCTTCAGAATTCATGTTTCTTAAAAGATGAATATGAACATTGCCGAAAAACCGCAGATGCTTGGTTGTCACTGCAGTACCAAAGACGTCCTCCATGTAGTTGTCCGAATCCGAGAGGTGAATCGATCCATTTTGTCTATTATCCAAGCCGTTGTTCCTATCATATTTGCAGCCTAACAGATATTCCAGAGAGTAAACTGTCCAAATCAGTAAGTTACAGGCATTCTGCACGACTGCAAATCATCAAATGTAACTTCCCGGCCCATATATGTGATAAGATATCCAAGGGAAAAGAACTTACTCTGGTTAATTATATGCATCAACTGTCAACGGCAGGTGGGGGTGCAGGGGTTTGAGTCTGCTTACTTACGAGCAGTGGAGATAAAGCCTTGACCACAATGCTCATATTTGGGCGGAACTCAGCTTCGTATTGCACACACAAAGCTGCTACAGCAGCGAGCTGCATTAGGACAAAACAGTGGTATGAGGAAATGCGGAAAGAGAATAGGCTATTAGTTGTTCCAAGCTTATGCACAGCACATGCAGAGAGAGTAAGGGGGTACCTTAGCGAGTCCTTTTGCTGGATATTCACCCTTCAACCGAGGATCTACACACTGCTTCACCTTGTCTTCAGTTAATCTCGGTGTAGCCTACAGAACCAAAGAAAGGCATTCTCAGAGAACTGGTGTGAAAAATAATGTTTGCATTTCGGATTGGGTTGTGTCATGTTATTATCAAGATCATACTTATAAGATCATACAAAGTGCTATTTTATTGTCTAGCAAGTTTTGAGGCAATCATTGTGCACTCAGATGATCCTTGTAGTTTTTTTCAGACAGCAAGGAAGCACACCCTATGCAGCAGATCAACTCCTTGGGGGTAACTACAGTTGTGCTGCAGATACTTTCGGGGAGTTTTGAGAAATTCTAAGATATTTGACACATGAAGTTCAAGCTCATCATTGTGCCATTTATTGTTGCCCCAGAAAATGACAACAGTTCCAGATATGGGATTGACAGAACACATGATTATCTACTTGATGAATACCCACATTACTGTACACATTGTTTAGCTTGGACCCTCTGGACTAAAATGATTTTTTTTAAAAAACACCACATTACTATACGCATGGCCACAAACTATTGCAGCTTCACAAGAATTCATTTGACCAAATAAGGTGCCAATTGCAGCCACTAATTAAATGATTCCATCGAACCACAAAATCAAAAATGAGAAGGTAGCAAGTGAGCATTACCCAGGTTACCAGGCTCTGCTGCCCTCTAGGCATTGTATGGTCTACAGGCTTTCTACCTGTCAAAAGCTCCAAGAGAACCACTCCAAAGCTATACACATCACTTTTCTGGGTTAGCTGACCAGTCATTGCATACCTGCAAAAATTTTAGAATGTGCACAGCATTAAAGAATGTAATGCAAAACAAGTCAATTCATAGATTGATCAGACAGCAGCATCACATGAACCGAGAATCTAGAAACCAACACTGATTATCAAACTGATTACTGCTAGGTGGGGGATATTATATGGTTGCTTGTAGTTGAGGAAGTAATTGGTTGGTAGCAGGATAAAAGCCAAAATAGCACAAAAATAATCATGTGTTCCCATTACCTGAGCAGAGACTGACTATTTTTTTTTTTTTTGCTAACCTGCTTGTATGAGTGCTATGCAATTCTCCCTATGCAAATGAGGTTTAAAACGTTTATGTGTTTGCTTGGAACAAGAATGTGAAACTGGGCAGCAGCTGTCAGCCTGCCACCTGATTTGACAATAACAGTCATGAACTAGTCTAACATGGTGTGAGAGGTCTATAGCATACTTCCGAGGAACTGATCAACTGGACAAGTTACACGATCAGCTTCAGGAAGGCAGTTTTCATGTAACTTTCTAGGGTAGAACTACAGTATGAAGAAAATGAGAAGTTGAAAACTGACAACATGGTGAGCATGTGGTTTTCTATCCAGTGGACTAAGGCTGAAGGGGATAAATATTAATGTGATGTGTCAGAGAGTAAGAAGTTGAAATATTTAGAAGATAAAAAATTTTCATGTTTCTTTATGACCTAGAATGAGCTTATCTGTAGGTACAAAACTAACCTTCAACTTTAAAAATAACAAGCCACAGTTTTTTTTTCATATACAGCTTCTATTTCAACAGAACATAGTGTCCATGATTAATAAAAACAAACTAGCTTGCTTATCTATTGGAAAATTGATCAGACAACAGTACAAATACAGAGCAGGAAAGCATGACAAAAATTAAGTAGTTATTTTGAGCGAAGGATTTTTACTCTGGAGCGTGGTATCCAAAGGTTCCCAGCACACGAGTAGAATGCAACCGGGCAGCCATATCTGGAGCCTGATTTGAGAGATTGAAGTCTGCTATCTTTGCCTTGAAGTCCTCAAATAAGAGGATGTTACTAGATCTAATATCCCTGTGGACAATCGAAGGCTGAACTTTCTCGTGCAGATATTCAAGTCCTTTCGCAGCATCAACAGCAACTTTCACTCGCTGCATCCAATCAAGCGCTGGGCCAGGTTGAGCACCTTGAACTCCTTTTCTTCCTGACATTAGTTCAGCAAATGAAATTGCAAATTATCTGTTGTGGATACAGTATTCAAATAAGAGGAGTTATTGAACAAGTTATAGAGGATATGAAGAATCATACCATGTAGAACATCATGCAGAGAACCCATGGTGGCGAATTCATAGGCTACAATGCGAAGATTACGCTCTGTGCAGTAACCCAACATATCTACGAAGTTTTCATGCTTCAGCCTTGAAACCAATGAAACCTAGCATCAGAAAGTAAGTGCCATTGTCTAATTAGTAACCAACAGCACATTAGCAGAAACAAATAACCAAAGCAGAATCCCCATCATTAACAAGTAAAAGCAAAGCCAACCTGGGTCAAGAATTCAGTGGTGGGTTCATTTTCAGTAGAGTCAAGTTTCTTCACTGCCATTTTTGTTCCATTATCAAGGACGGCATAGTATACTCTCCCGTAAGAACCTTCACCTATCAAAGCCGTTGACCCAAAATCATCAGTTTTTTCTATCAGTTCATCCAAGGATAGAACAGGAATATTGATAGGGGGAGCAGCATTCTGAGGCTCGACTTTTCCAGTAGCAGAATCTTTGAATCCCTTTGTCATCCCTGAAGAAAACGATAAGATAACTTAATAACATCAAACTCTCTGCATAGTGTAGACGGTTGAGAAGTGGATTTTAGATAGAACAGTCAAGTACACTGAAACAAACGTACCGTCAGCATTGTTCGTTGTGACCTTGAATTGCCCATTTTCACGCTGATCGGATTCATCCACTTGGCAATTGCAGCAAACCCAGCGACACCACATCACTATACTTTACTGTAGTTTACACCTATTCTGCAGACCACAGATATTTTTTTATCAGGAGAACTATCACACTGTCAGGGCAAACATTCTGACATCATGCACATTAACACAGGCAATACTTAGAGAAAGCTGCTGTTCCATGACAGAGTTAACCCCCATGGCAACTTCCCGATACAGGTTCTCTTGACTTTAAGAAAAATTCCAAATTCACGCTTAGCAGTACAAATGGGGATTCTCGTAACCATATTAGATATATGAAAAACCG
The DNA here is from genome assembly GCF_005286985.2 of Setaria viridis. Lineage (NCBI taxonomy): Eukaryota > Viridiplantae > Streptophyta > Magnoliopsida > Poales > Poaceae > Setaria > Setaria viridis. Next base: position 43,146,154 of record NC_048267.2, read on the forward strand.
GCCACCAAAATAACTTCAGATAAATTCCCCAAAAATCATCTCAGATAAACCTCTACAACCAGCACCTCACTACCAGACCCTTATCATCTACGACCCCATCACACACAGCCCCGGCGACCCGCACGATCGCTCACCTCAACCGCAACCAAAATCCAAGCACGCATAGAAGCACCGAGATCCAAGTCACGATACCGGAACGAGTAAACTGACTAGCCAACCGAAGCGCGGTTCCCGAAAAACCCTCGCCTAATCACACCCGGAAGCGGCGCCCGCAATCCCCACTGCAATTACCGCCGAATCGGGCGGTTCCACCGCCCCCCGATCGCCCACATTCCGCCGGAAGGGCCGCAGAAGCTCGGGGGACGGAGGGACGTGGAGAAGGGTTCGGAGCTGGGGGTGGTACCTCGAGGGAGGGGCGAGCCGTTTGCGGTGCGGCGTCGGCGCTGCTGAGCTCGTCGTCGGCTTCGCCTCGAACGCGAGAGAGGTGCGAGGCGGAGGGCGGTGGCCGCATTTTTATAGCGTGTTCCTTTTTTTTTCCTCTGTCCTTTTTCTGAAGAGTCCTCTTAATTTTTCTGCGCGTTCGCCTAGTGCGCATCGCGCTGTACTTTGTTGCGCGGTTTTTTGGGGACGCGCCGAAGATACTGGTAGGAGCGGGCGGACGGAGTGGAACGGTCGCGCGCGTGGGCCATATTCTTAGTTTTTTTTTAACTGAAGGCCCGGCAGAGATCGCCAGACTTAGGGCATGTTTGGTAGAGCTCCAGCTTTGAAAAAATAGCTTCAAATCCATAGATCCAGCTAGCTCCACCGTAGAGCTGCTCCACCGTGGATCTAATATCTCAAAAAGCGTTTGGTACAACTCCATTCTTGTCTTTATCTCACTGGCAATTTGGGCCCATTCATCAGAATAAAAAAATATCTCCTTCCTGACGCTGTTGCACGCATGGTTGAGGTGCTGGCGGGCACGGCCTCGCCGGCGGCCTCGCGCGCACTGGCCGCCCGGCGGCCAGGCGACCTCGTGCGCGCGGGTGGGCGCGGCCGCGCCGGCGGCCAGGCGACCGGGTGCGGGGCGGTGCTCCGACGGGCGAAGCGGGGCGGCGGGCGGGCGCGGCCTCACCGGCGGCCGGGTGTGGGGCGGGGCTCCGGCGGGCGGGACGGCGCTCCGGCAGGCGGCGTGGTGGCAGGCGCGGCCCCGCCGGTGGCCAGGCGGGCGGGTGCGGGATGGGGCGCCGGCGGGCGGGACGGCGCTCGAGCGGGTGGGGCGCGCAGGCCGGCGGCGAAGCAAGACGGCGCTCCGGCGGGCGGGGCGGTGCTCCGGCGGGTACAGGGTGGCGGTCTGGCGGGCGGGGCGCGGCGGGGCTGCGGCGAGCGGGGCGCGGCCATGGCAGCACGAGAGGAAGCTGTGAAGAAATAGAATGAACCGGTCATTTTCCACTAATGAGTGGCAGTGGTGGGTAATTTCCTCCAACTCCACCAAATTTGATTTCGTGGAGCACCCCCTGAGGTGCTCCACCAAATCCATGGATCTGAGGGTAGATCCACCGTTTTCGTGGAGCAGATCCGTGGTGGAGTTGCTGGATCTAAAACCGTTTGGCTGAAAAAATCTAGAGCAGAGCTGTTTTTGAGGATCTGAAGCTGCGTGGAGCTCTACCAAACAGGCCCTTAGAGGCTATAGGCAAAAAAAAAACAAGAAGGAGAAGAACAGAAAAAAAAATAAAGAAAGGCTGCCCGGGACGTCAATACGGGTAACCACTCCACTCGCCGCGGTAGCAGAACCGTAGTCTTTATACCAACAATCACCCTCATGTACTTGCTAAAATTATGGGTAGCCCTACATCGATAGGGAACCTGACGGAAGTAGACTGCACCCCACCAATAAAGCCACAGCCATGCGGCACCCTCCGTCGAAGTACCGCTGCAGACACCACACTCCTCGTGACAGAGTATGCAGTTCAACAGAGATATTCTTAGCTTACGTGTGAAGATTGCACATTCTGCCAGTTGTGGCGTTAGCTAAAAACTAGACCTCCGAAATGGCAATCGGAAGAACGAAAGCGAAGCCGCGTCGCATTTGGAGCAACTACGGAAACTGCTAAAGCTAAGCAACCACTAATCCCACTGTCAGCATGGCGAATTACTCACACATTGTCCGGTGCTGACGAATTACTCACACATTGCCCGGAAAGAAGAACAGGGTGTTGTTTAGTTCCTCTTTTTCCCAACTTTGGCACTATACAAAAAGAAGATTCCCCATCACATCAAACTTACGGTACATGCATGGAGTACTAAATGTAGACGAAATTAAAAACTAATTGCACAGTTTTGTTGTACTTTGCGAGACGAATCTTTTGAGCCTAATTAGTCAATGTTTGGATAATAATTCACAAATACAAACGAAATGCTACAGGTGCGCATTTATAGTAAAATGCAAACTTCGCCGCTCCTAATTTAGGAACTAAAGGTTCAGGAAGCGAACTTGTACTCCTCGAATCCCATCACTACTTTCGGTGCCGGAGGAGACGACCTCCACGCGGCAATAATAACTGCCATTATGATTATGCCGTGAGAAAATCATGTCCAGACTCGACCTGCCCCGCGCTTCACTTTGCTTGGACAACACCCCAATCAAACGGAAACAGGAACAGCACGTCCGGTACCCCATAGTCTGAACTCGGAAAGTTACAAGGACCAGGTGAAATCTGGCAGCTGCCAATCAAGCTCCTACCTTTTTCTACACGATGCAGTACAACCTGTAGGTTGCTTAGCGACCAAACCAAGGCAAATGCAGAAACAGAAAGTCTAAACTCCACTCGCATGTACATCACCACTCACAAGATATGTACAGCTGCTATACACATGTACAGTCAATGTGCGGCTATACAGAATCGAGATTTGCTGGGTTCCAGCTGCACAGCTAGTCGTCAGAGCTTAAGAAATCAAGCTGCATACTGGATATTGGAACGAAGAAATGGCATCCAGCGGAGTCAGTGGCTCAAAATATATTGCACTGGTCATACGAGGATCTGTACTCTGTAGTTCTGAATCTGACTGTAGAATAGCGTTATACCCTTCATTTGTACTCTGTAGTTCTGAATCTCTGACTGTAGAATAGCGTTATACCCTTCATCTGTACAGGTAATAACACCCTGGTCGTCTGTATATTCTTCATCTGTACAGGTAGTGAGATCTCAGCCCACTTTTTGAAACATGAGAAGACCGTAGAACTTGTTGTCATGAACATGAAGGGCTTGCTGACCCTGGTTCTTTGCTGCTTGCTTTAGCTCCCTGGGAGTGGGAGGGAATTGTCCACGATGAGAAGCTTCTCAGGATCCAGGGGCCCATTTTCAGTGTCAACGATTCGGCTATGCCATCGTAGGCGGTCAGCATCCTTCTTGACTTTGTGAACGACATCAGCTCTGTCCCGAACAATAGCGGCGCCCCCTGGCCGGAGAATGCGATCCATCTCAACCAGGATGTCAATAATCGCACATCTGAGAATAGTTTGGTGTCAGGAGGGAGAACTGAGCTAGAATCACTTTAACTGCATTGTTCATGTGCTTTGTGAAAGCATCCTATGCCTTTCTAGTTCGCTTTCAGAGGCTTGGACATCGAAAATCATGAGGGGGCAGTGGATCACTTACTTGTGAATATGTGAACTGAAGATCCCATTAGCATGTATTAGATCATATGTCCGCGGATAAGTAGAGAAGGCCTCGCACCTGAAAATATATTGAAAATCAAGATTAGTTATTGCCTATATCTTACTCCGTACTGCAGAATTTGGAAGTGCTGATTTATTTCAAGGAAAAAGATGTTTTCATTAACATTACCAGTCTGTGTATGTTCCAATCAGTCCACGCTCATAGATGACACCAAGAGTATTGTCTGTTACATTAGTAGGAACGACATTCATGACCCAAACAGGATACTTGGACATAGCAGCAGCAAAGCCACCAAAACCAGCACTCATATCCATGACATTTCTGTAAGTTCCATTAGATAGATATTTTAGATATGTTACATAGAAATTAACCCTTTTCTCCCAAATCAAACTGTCCTGCTTATATGTCTGAATGGACAACCACTTCATTTCCCCACTGGTTATCCTCGGTGGCACTGCATCAAGTCTTTTAGGCCACTTTTCTATGACACCACCAGCACAAACATTAACAAGTTCAGCTCTTGGAAGACATGATATACACATTGAAATATTCGCATACCTGCAATGTAACAAAACTTATCTTTAATGAAACTTTCATGTTGGAAGAATTTAATGACTAAAAACTTCAATGCAAGAGTACAAGTTAGATTATTTCATGGCTCGGCAAAAGTGTTTTTACCCCAGTTTGGCAGCAAGTTCCTTGGAATACACTGGTGCTCTACTGTACTCGTGTTCTTAGTTGGATGTGCCTTATTGTAGCATTGTATTACTGTTACTGTCCTGAAATATTCCTGAAACTACATTTGACTAAATAAACTTTACGACTGCACAAGAAGTTCAGAACAAAACATAGGCAGATGATGATATGATCTTAGAATAAGTTCATACTGCAAGGCAATCTTTAGAAGAAACAACGAAAACAACTTATTAATTTTTATCCAGCCAGCCAAACTATCATGTGCATTGTCGTATCACAAGGATATCATGAAGCCAAAGAAAAAAGGGGTGAGGTGGTGCCATTGTTGATAAGGCAACAACATTGCAATCCTTTTGCATTCAATTAAATTTCAGAGCATGTTCATCCCCTCCTCAACTTTAAAGCGCAAAGGATAGCTGAAGCTAAAATATGCAATACTATGTTTGGTTGCAATTGGCTGGAAATGCAAAGTGACAAGGAGACAATGATAACCTTACCAGGCACTATCTGGGTCTTCTCTACAGAGTGGTGGCGATCCTAAGAATTTTGCTTCTTGGTCACAGTGGAGATGACAAGTAGGCTTTCTCCAAACAGAAATCGTGCCGTTCTCAGACAGCTTCGTCCAATTAAGCTTATTTGCCATATCATCCATGGTTAATTGCTTGTCCTCATCTTCAGTCGCTTGATTCGAAATATTGTATGCAGATTTCCAGCTGACGGGTGGCCTAGAGAAGACCCAATAGCCACCGGGTTGGAGAAGCCGGTCGATTTCCAGCATATAGAGCCCATCTGGAATCAGCTATAGGTGAATGAGAACAAGAGCACTCCACTAGAAAACTTTACTATTGACATCGACATATTAGGAGCTGTTCTGTTCAGTGTTCACTGACGTCAACATTCGCCAATAGGATATTAGCTTTGAAGAAAGTAACTGATAAGTGCAATAACAAACTAGATACGGTGAATAAACGATACGTCAGGAAGTCTACTTTGTCATTAATAGCAATAGCATGATATCTTGCATGTCCTACCATGAGCAGCCCATGGAACAAGGCAGTCCGCACAGTGCACCATATCGAAGGACCTCGATGGATATGGCAGCCTGTGAGCAACAAGCGCTCCGATCATCGCAGGCAGTCCACGCTCCAACGCGAGCTGCGCTTGTGCTCCACGAGCAATGGACATGGTCAGTACTCCATAGTTCAGCAGGTAGTCCCCAAAGCTCGCAACCTGTCGGTGACTCGCATGAACAGAGACAAACATCAAAATCACATCGAGAAGGCATAGTAATCAAACAGTAACAACCAACTCTTCAAACGAGCAGCGTACTCGATTGCAAATAGGAAACGCTCTCACGCAAGTACTCACCCCGCAGCCGATGTCGAGCGCCGTGCGCACCACGCCGCCGCGGAGCGGCACCACGCGCGCCAGCTGGTCGACGTAATTCCGTACCCCCTTGCCCTTGGTGAACACCAGCCACTCCCCGCGACCGCGGACGGGGTCCTGGCCCGCCAGCTTGGCCGAGGACATCCGCAGCGGGAGGTCCACGTTCGCGTACCGCGCGCGCTCGCGCCGCGCAGGCCACGGCGGGGGCGGGCGGTACCCGGGCGGCGGCGGGACGCGGCAGTGCGGCGGGGGCGGTGGAGGGTGCGGTTGATGCGGCGGGGGGTCCTTGGGCGGGTGCGGAGGAGGCGGCGGGCGCGTGGGGCAGTGGCGCTCCCCGGAGGGGGACTCGTGGCAGGGGACGAGGTGGGTGGCGTTGGGCGGGCACGGGGGAACGGGCGGGGGAGGCGGGGGGTGGTGGTGGTGGTCGGGGTCGGGCGCGGGCGCGGGCGCGGGCGCCGGGGCTTGGGGGGCGGTCGTGGACGCGCTGGCGTACGGGGGAAGCGGAGGCGCCGAGGAGGAGGCGACGTGGTGGGTGCGGGAGACGACGGCGGAGATGAGGAGGAGGGACGTGGTGGCCGCCGCGACGGCCGCGGCCGTGAGCGAGAGCGCCCGCGGCAGCGCCTTGACCACGGCCGCCGAAGACGGCAGCGAGAGCGGCATGGCCGCCGCCGACACCGCGTATGACGCACTGGCCGAGTATCGGATGCTCCGAGTGCGTGCGTGAGTGAGTGCGGCAAAAGTGGAGCGGTGGCGCCGCGGCCGCCTTGTTCGTATTTGAAGGGGAGCACGAGGAGACAGCAGACAGGGAGGCTGGGAGCGGTTGCTGCCGCGCGGGTCCCGGCCGGTGGGGGTTTCGTGGGACCCGCCGAGCAGTGGCACGTGCTTTTTTTTTTCTCGAATACGCAAGAGAACTGCGTATAAGAAAATAAAAACAATACAAAGCGTTTTACAAAACGATAACAGGGTCATGTATATCATTGTATTAAGAAGAAGATAAAAATAATACAAAGCGTTTTACAAAACGATAACAGTGGCGCGTGCTCTCCTTGCTCGTTACACATGCGATATCTTTTTTTTCCCGAAATAAGCACATGTGAAATCTGAATGACTGAATATGATCGAGCACTGAAAATGCAAGACGACACGAGATATTTCCCCCCTGCGTGCAAAACCCGCTGAGAATCTAGTCTCGTGCGGATCCTTAGAAAATAGAAATCGCATCCTACACTGTGGTCCAAGCTCCAAACCGGACCGGCTTCCTCTCCGTAGAGATTGAAATTTGCCCCCCTCGAATTTAAAACCAGCAAACTGCAATGCTTAAAAAAAGGTGATCGATCAGTACCTGCAGAAAGATGTGTGTCGGAACGTCTTCAGAGTTTAGTCATGGGCGATCCCGTTGAGTCGTAGTACTAGTAGGAGGACGATCCAATTTGCAGCTAACGCGCAACGCACTACGAGTCCAAAGGAGGCCGTGGTACAACTCGTCCAGCACCGCACGAACCCCATGCACCTAACACATCTCCTTTTACCACGAAAAAAAATCGAGCACAATCCCAACCGAAGACAACGCGCGTCCGTGTGCTCCGGCCGTTGTCCACGACACCGGCGACGATCAACGCTGATGATCCATTGCCGCCGTAGTTTTCGACGGCGACTCGTCATGATCGTAGCATCGCTTGCAAGCAAGAGCAGGACCCCGTGCCCGGCCCCCTGTCACGCTCGCCAACAGCAACGTCTCGTTGCGGGATCGAGCGCGTTCTCCTCGTCGCGCCGCGGCAGGTTACGAGAGCGGCCAAAAACGACGCGATCGGGTCGGGCGACTCGGGCCCCCGTGTGCGGCCGGCGTAGGCCGCGCCGGAGACTTGCGCGGGGCGGCGACGGCGACGGCGACGGCACGGCGCGCTCCCGCTTGGACGGCGCGATAATCCGGCCACTCTCTTCCAAACGCAAGCGTCACCTCTTCTCGCCCGTACGGCTACTTGCAGCGAGACGACGAGCTCCAGGGCCTCTGATCTTTCGACGTCCTCTGCCGCCTGCACGTCGTCTGCTGTACTTGTTTCTCCTGGCCGCGAGCGAATCTGCCCAAGGCCTCCGCGCCTCCGCGTCAGCTTTTGACGGGACCAATCCGCGGGCGGAGTCGCGGAGAGGTGGTGCCGGCGAGGAGAAAGTGGGCACTGGCGTGGCGGCTGGCCACGGGCGGGCTGGCCGTGTGCGTGCGTCGTGTGGTTCACTGGAGCGTCACCGCCGACGGCGACCGCCCACTATCAGCGTGCGAAGCATTATCCCCGAGCTCAGTCGCCGTCTTATCAGAGCAGCGGCAGCGTAAGAAATGGCCGCGCCTTTTCAAAAAGGTATTCGCAACGAAAACATATGGGCTCCATGATGTATACAGCACATGTGTGTAGAGTTTCTTTGCTGTGAAAATTTACACGGGGAAAAAACTAGACGCTTTTAGTTTTAGTTCCCCGTGGATACTGTATATGAGAGAGTACAATAGGCCCCTACCGCTTTCAGGCTTCAACCAAGAAAAGGCTCTCGAAACTTTATCATTCTATATTCGTTTCTGTTGGTGAACAAACGACACATAATCACAGTTGCGTTACATTTATTCAGACATGAAAGAGACGACAAGAAGTTAGTTACAGGTTGGGGTATCAAGAACTGATTCGAGTACAGGATACTATCTTCTTCTTCTTCTTTTTAAAAAAGAAAGGATAAGAACTGTTTCAGGCCAAGGAGACCTTATTACTCTGCCCGCTCTCCTTGCGGCTCGTTATTACTGGAATTTATTGCTGACAAAGCTTGGCCAGCTACTCAGTTGCAGATTTCCGCCAGCATCAGATTGCAGTGCATCTTTTACAAGAGCTGGCACCTTATTTGTTCTCTTATTTGTCAGAAACCAAACTTTATCCTTGGACTCGGAGGCATGTTAGAGACCGTACATGGCCAACCTTCCTTCACCAGTGAAGTCAAAACCTCAATCAGGAACCCTGATGCTTCAGGTCATTCTCAGAGTCGACAGGTTGTGCGCTATCTCCTAGCAAACGCGCATAATAAGATCAGATAAAAGATCTTTTGTTGATTCCCTTGACGCCCTTGTACTTGGACCGGGCGTTTAGGTGCTTTCTAGAGAAAAGTCAGCTGATAGGTTGAGACTCATCTTCAGTGGAGGTTTTCACGCTTTTACGCTGATAACGTGGGAAAAGCATTCGCCTGATCTTTTTTTCAGCTGAACGTTCAGAGAGCGCCTGAAACCAGAGACTCCAAATGATTGTTCTAGGTTCATTAAAAGGACCAAGGTGATTTGAAATTTCTAAGCCTAATGACTAACCTGCGCATTGAACGAAAATCGAACAGTCCTAGCTTCCAAGCCAGAAAAGGCTCTTACATCAATACCAAGACTGTCAACGCCAATCAAACTTGCCTCCTGCAGAACATTTCAGATATCAGATTGCAAACAAAGCTTACACTAAAGGAACACTTGTCCTATTGGCAATGCAATAGTGAGAAACAACAACATGCGTAACCAACATATGAACAGGTAATATGATAATCACAGTGCAAATGACATGCTTCTGAACAAAAGATGAAATTGCAGATATATTTAAGGTCCTGGCATTGCAGAAGTATACCGTCACAGCAACTAAACAAGAAAAAGAACTTGTGCCTTGTTATTCTTTTTCACAATGAAATAATGAATTTGGACATATGCTTAAAAGAAGAGGATTCCAGGCACAAGAATGGTAATTTCAGATTGTGAACATGAAAATAAAGCATCAATGACAACAAACGTACCTCGACAGTAAGGCTCTTTTTCCTGCGACAGAGTGACCTGAGAGCCACTGCACACTGATCACTGTTTTCTTTGATCCGTTCTATAATTGCTGAAGCAGAGTTTGCAAGAATATCTGGTTCTGAATCTTGAAAATCTTGTGGATCGATCATCAACTGCAGAAATCCATGGAATATAAGAAACTATAATGGCCACAATACCTGTTTGTAGATCAAGGTCAAGTAGTTATATGATATTCCGAAGCAACATTACCTGCTTGCCATACATGGAGAACAGTTCAATTGTCATTATCTCCAGCTTGTAGATCATCGAACCGGTGCTAGTTCCGGTATCATTGAAGTCAAATCTTGACTTATCATCATCTGAATATTTGCTTAGAGTAAGTCAAACAAAAATTGAATGAAAGTGGGTAACTGAGGTGCGAGATTTTAACCAATTAAATTACCAACTAGGTGATTAGTTCCAGAAATTGGCCGAGTTTCTGTGTTGTATCCATCTGTTTCATTCACTACATCAGAAATGGCATTGGATTGAAGAATAGCATTGAGAAAAAGAAAAGAAGATGCTTCATATCTGAATTTGTTGTGGAAGTACCTTTCCAGTCAGATGAATATCCATCACTGTTGGATTCGGCATGAAACAAGCTCCTCAAGTAAGATTCTTCCTCTATAAAAGCAGGTCTCAGATATCCAACAATAGAGACACTATTTGATGGACTATCCATCTTCTCCCCACGATTGTCATGAACAGCCTGTATAGTAAAAGAGCAGGTAATGTGATTGCCTAGTTCTCTGCAACTTGGGTGATTTGAAGTCACATTTAGGGTTGTGCTCTTTTGATAGGTCATGCTACGAGACATGCTTTGCTGAATGCTGAAGCTTTTACTCTACAACAAACTGATACATGAGAGTTCATAATAAATAAAAGAAGTTCAGGTTCGCATATATATATATATATATATATATATATATATATATATATTCTATAATATATTCTATTTTAGCAGAGATTTTATCCAACACTAATTGATGGGAAAAATACTCAGAACAATACATCAAACTGTTGCGATCTTTTGTTTTGTTTTACTGATACTTTCTGTCCCAGTTGAGAGAGAACATACTCTGAAACTAATGCAAGATCATACTGATTTGCTATCTTTGCCTCTCTTTTTTTTTGGATCTTGATGTGTGCCTAACCGAGTGGTCTGGACGGTTACTCATTGCTCTACTAGATGGTTCCCTTGCAACTCTTCATGACAACACAAAATTACTAACCAATCTAAAGTGGAGGATGTTAGCTGAATTATAGTAATCATTTATAGCATCTTTGCCAGGTCGACCATTTTCACTATTTCAAGGGCTGCTGGGTTGTCTGCATTCTTTTATAACGGTTTATCTCTTACCTTTGTCAAACATTTGGCAAAGTAAATCGGATGTATTGCACGCATTGTTGCTGGCATCCCCCATTCTATAAGAATATCAGTTATTTCTGTATCAATCTGTGACATTTCACAAGAGAGACATTAATGATGACAGGGCTTGCTGCTAATAAGAAAAATGATCCACAGTAACCGCTGAAAGGAGGAAAAAGAACTTTTAGCAAACCTTGCTGTAGTGCTCATCAGGAACGTCCATAAATTTTTCACCATCCATGTAATCACTAAAATCACTAATCGCCACACTACTTTCTCCAATAATGGGTCCGTCCATTCCAATTAAAACTGTCTGCAATTGAGATGTCATTTCAAGTAAGTGAATCACCCATCAAAGCACTGATGCACAAGATTTTCATCATCAGAGTAACACTGTTCTGTAGCAAGACAATGGCATGTTGACTGCAGCACTAACACTGTTCTGTAGCAAGACAATGGCATCTTCGTGAAAATTAGTCCTTTAAGGAACAACTACCATGCAAAAGAATGATGATGCCGGTTGCCAGGCAGATAGCCTCTAGACTGCTATGAGTGTATGCCTATAACTTTTTGGTAGAGAAAAGAGTAGTTTAACTTTTTGCCCTATTCATAATGGATACAAGGTTGTCCATTCAGGACTACTCGACCAATAATATATGAACTACACAAATCTGTCCGGCTATCCCTAATACATGGAGTATAGTACATATCTACAAGGAAAGAAACCCATTAACAAGGAAAAGCAATTATTATTATCTAGTTTCTAACTAGTATTGCTCTGGTCAACACAGCAGAACAACATCTTACCACAGGATTGTTCGCAGTATCATCTTCTAAGAGGTTCTCGCTGTCAGGTACTTCAAAGAATATGTCTGTAAATAAGTTCCCAACAGGTTAGCTGCACAAGAAGAACACTGCTAAGGCTCTATAGTACATTTTTATCATGCATTAAGGCAGTACCTCCGTAGTCATCAATAACATATTGAAACTCTGACCAGGCAACATTTCCATGAGGTTCATTGTGTACCCTTGCAGGAAATACAAGCAAGCCCTTGCTATTGCCCTAGACAAGATGGAAGATTGGAACATTAACTAGGCTTAGATGCTCAGCAACAAATTTGTGTAAGATTTTACAGAATATATTTGGATTATTTTGAGGAGTTTTATACTCTGCTATCAGGGTATCGGGATGCAATCTTAAATGGATAATTTAGTTGCACCAGATTACCTCTACTACTGTTCTAGCTGTTTCAACATCTGTCAGTAGCAGGTCCTTTTTCCTTGAACGCTCTTTAACTTCTTCAAGAGGGTGATAACCCCGATCTCTCGTGTACTTTGAATCTGGCACTGAGTCTGAATAATCAGCAGCCACGCGAACTTTGGTTAGGGATGAGTCCTGATCAGTTGGCAACCAGCAGCGCTGAATTGGTCCAAAAGGGTTACGGCATCGAAAACTGCAAGAAATGGTTGCAGCTGTTAGTTTCAAAATGCAAGGAAACCATTCAGAGGAATTACTTGCAATGAGGGTTGGAAGGACCTTAAACTAGATAGATCATGAAATCTCCGGGAGTCAAATGGAGTTTTAACCCAGTTTAAGGTGGCTCCTGCTGCCATTTTACACTCCAGCAGAGGACAATTAATTCTGCTCTGCAAAAGTAAAATAGAATTGTTAAGCCAAAAAAATAAAACGCTGATGGCACATGTACTTAATAAATACTTGTTTTTGAGGAATATGTACCCAATATGGATGATTCTGCATAGATGGTATTTCTCTTGAAGCAATTTAAATATACTATTATTTACCAGATTATAACAAAGCTCAGGCGTAGTCTCAAAGAATGTAGAGCAGAAGAGGGTACCCAAACAAATAGTGACCAATCACATAAGGAAATGTCAATTGCCTTTTTTGAAAGGAGAAGAAGTGACTAATTCCTCTAGCAAAGGCAGTCACCAACAGTCAGCCCAATGCAGTATTCACCTCATATCAGAACATATAACGAGGAAAAAAATGCATCCAAATGGATGAAGAATTGGGTGTATCACTATTTCCTTCAAGTCTCAACTGCAATTGTACATAAGGGTAAAACGGGGAAAGAGATGGCTGGACAGTGTCAAACATAATGAATGAGGTTCTATTCAGAGAAACTGGGATGATTCCCTGAGAAAAGAGACACTTCTGAATGTGCAAACTGCCACTCACGCTCACCAATTCACATCGCAACCGAACCCAAGTTATGTTATATTCAATCCAGCAAGCCTAATTCTTGAACACCATGTGTACGGTAAACCCTGGTGGATCAGAGCACTTTACCAAACTGCAGTCGCTGCAATTAACAAACATAACACATTACAAACCTCATTTCTAACAAACCAGTAACACCAAAGCGATCCAACCAAACTCTAGAATCAAAACTAAACCATTCGGTGAGCAACCGCACACGAAACCGCTGCTGCTGCACTGATCAAGGAGAAGGTCTCCCCTGTTCTCCGAGCACAGAAACATCATCGGGGCGTCACCTTTGCGAGACCAGAAGAATAGGTCCAGCCGGAACCACCGCATCGCTTATGCTAAACGCAATCGAATTCGGTACGGAAACGGAACTCACCGATGATACCAAGGCTGGCCACCTGTGAAACGAGAAACAAAAAGGACCGCAGGATCAAGCAGAAGCGGGCCGTGCGGGCGGCGAGAACGGAGACCGACGCGGCAGCCGCGGCGCGCGGCGGAAACACCCGCGGGCGAGACGGATCACGGCGCGAACCGCGAGTTCCCCCTTGCTCCCTCCTGGTCTGCTGCGCTCTTCCTCTTTGGGAGGACTGACGAGACGTGAGAGAAGCCGCCAGGAGGGGTGCATCAGGGCCCTTTTGGTAATTTGCTCTTTCCCGCACGGCGCAGGGTTAGTTTCTCTCCCAGCAGGACAGTTTTTTAATAATTGATTGAAAAATGAAGGTGGAAAGAATTGGGTGATTAGCACGAACAGATTTTGGTTTAGTATTTTTGGAATTTCCCTCACCTCCTGAAAATGGACTAGTGTTATCGGAGTTGGTGTGGGGCTTGGATCTCGAGGTAAATTCCGCATTTAATAGTAGTCGTTGGCCCCATAACCGAAACAATGATGATGATGGGGGCAGGTCGCTCCCTGCTTTGAATAACACGTGCAGCGACCACCGTACGAGTACATGTGAGAACGGCATCCACGTAGTCAGTAGTGATTAGTGTTGGGCCGTAGACGTACAGCATGTTTGCAGTCTTGAAGCTGTCGATTCACAGTGTGTATTGTGTTGGTGTTGCTATTTCAGTGTACCATTGTTGTTGTGATCACGATAGCAGTTAACATTTTTGGGTACCATTTGATATCGTTGGATGATGACGGTTGATCGGTGTCCACGTGCACAGCGGTTTAACCCGTTTACACGCCGTGTAAAATGCTCCTAGTCGTGTCTGTTTAATCACCCCTTTAGCCTGTTTAATCTATTTAATTGGGCGTTTAGTCTGAATAAATAAGCAGGTAACCAACTGTTTAGCCTAATATTATCAAGGATTTGAGGTGTATGGATAGCATTTGGGCGAGGGAAAAGAACAAAAGAGAAGGGATAGGGCCATAGGGGTAGCTTCTATCTGAATGGCAGTTGGTCTGGATGGATCATCAAAGGATCGTGGATGTGCGTGCCATCCTAGCCTCAGAACAAGCCTCTCCAACCGTAGTCTGCAACAGCAGGCGCAGGGGAAGGAATATGTCAGTCATATTCCGTTGGCATCAAAGTTCCAGGGCTTGTGGCCCTCCTGCAACGCCAGCCGCAGGCTCATGATCGGCTCGCAAAAGACGCCCGAGGCCGGGTTGTTCGTTTCCGCCCATTTTGGCTCGTCCGCTACACTATGGTCGCTTTTCTGGAAAATGATGGGCACCCGGAGCCTCGAGCTCTCGCCTACTTCTTGCTCACGATTCACGAAAGACTACGACACCGATGGCAGGACAGGTTTTACATGGGCTTCTGTAAAATTGCCCTACTGTGAATTTCATCATGCGTCACAAATTGCATAGCCCTTCTTTTACCTTACAGTTGCGAGGTTTTGATGCACATGGAATCTTCCCAGCTGAACCCGTGCCATGCGATGCTCTCGTGTCTTTCTTGTAGGTAGGACACGACTCTTACGTGAAGTGGTTGTCTTGAAGAGTTTTTTTTTTCCTTTCTTCAGAGAACATGTTTTTGGTGCCGGTGCACCTGAACCGACCAGGATCGTGCATGCGAAGAACGGCGCAACTGGACGATCATGTGTCTCCATGTGCTGCATGGAGGTAGGCGCCACGTCGATCGCTGTGCTGCACGCTTTCATCGTCAAAGTTCTTCTTCTTTTTTTTTGGAGTGGTGATCGTCAAAGTTCGATGCAGAGTGGAGGAGGGAGAGAGCTTTTTATTCTTCTTTTTTCAGTCGGGCTTTAAACGCGGAGACTGAGACGCTACTGGCCCAGTGACGGCCTAGCCCAAGGGTAGGTCCAAACAAACGCCGGTTGAGCATGGCCCAGGCCCACCCAAACTAACCGGATCTTCTGCGCCGGACAGATCCGCCGCCGCAGCGGTGCTTGCTTCCGAATCCGACCGACCAAGAGGCGCCGGCCCGGGCGTCGCTGTCGTCGATGCCGGAACCGGCGACGGGGCCACGGGGCGACCATGCGCGTAGACTGCCGCGTCGCGGGCTCGCGGCCACTCTCTCTCCGGTAAGTTCTCTGAGCCACTCGCTAGGTCACTAGTCCGTCTTCATAGGCGAAGAATGCAGAGTAAATACCGCGACAATCCGCGCAAAAAGATGCACTCGTAGCGTGCTCAAGTTTTTCGTAAAAATTGTGTTGCCTATGTTTTGTCCCTTCCATTTATCTTGTGGTAGAGAGGAGATATCCCTTCTGGATTCTGAATGTCGTTTAGATGCCACAGTATAACCCGAGGAGCAAAAATGGATTTGAGTTTTTCAGGAACAAGTCTTTCAGGGTGATTTCTGATTTGTTCCATTTTCTTCACATGTAAGGGCAGAAACACAAAAGGCTAATTTTTTTAACTGCAATGAGTACACCATATATTTCATTGGTAGAGCTACTAAGAAAGCTCATCGAACTTATGATTACATTGCTGAAATAGCTATAGGCAGTGGAATGTAAACTGCAACAACTCTAGACAATGCAATAAACAACTCTAGAATACTGAGATGGAAGCAGAAGCCTCCAGCTATGATTCCTCTCGACAATCGAAATAGGCTTCAGGTCTTTTGTTTATTCTGCTCACGCCTGGGCCTGAAATGAGAGCGGAGTGATATCATTAGCATTGCATGTCACTGCACTTTGGGAATATGATTGCTTTCTTCGAATTGTAGTTCTGTATTTTTGGGTTCATAAGAGCATCTTGGAACGTTGAAGCTTTAAAAAACTGTGATATTTTTTTGGAGATACAGTGTGTAATATAATAATATGTAAAGTTTCACAACTAAAGAAAACTTACACTTAAAGAGCCCCATGTTGATGCTTAAGATAGCTGATTTGTTGGTGGTGGGGATTGATTGGAGTGCAGAGGTGGTGTTGGTGCCGACAGAGCTTCAATTGGAGGTGGTGGAGAGTTGTGCTGGTAAAGAGGATGTGGAGATGCTGAAGATACTGGTGGAGACTTTGCATGAGGGACACTTGGATGCAGATTGTTTGGAGCATTTGGAGGTAATTGTGGGGAATACTGGGCAGGTGGCGGTGAAGATTGATGGCTATGTGGAGGTGGTGCATACTGGTACGGAGGCGGAGAGTTATATTGGTATGTAGTTCCTGTTGATGATGGTAGAAGTGGTGAACTGTGGATGTATGGAGGTGGGGGATACTGGTTAGCTAGTGGCGGAGGTACGTAGTTGTACTGGTATTGTGGTGGTGGAGAGTTTTTTTTTGAAACGTATGGTGGTGGAGAGTTGTAGTAGTATGGAGGTGGTAAATACTTGTGGGATGGTACTGGAGAATTGACGCCTTGTAGAGGTGGTGGTGATTGGTAGCTGTTTGGAAGTGTGGACTGTAGGTAAGGTGGCGGTGAAGCATAGTTGTTTAGTGGAGGTGATGGGTACTGGTAAGCTGGAGGAGGAAACAGGTTAGAAGGAGGTGGCGAATGTTGATAAGGCAATGGTTGGGACTTATGGCTAGCCGGAGGCGAGGGATACTGGTAAGGGAGTTGCGGGGAATTGTAGGGATGCGCCGGTGGTGGCATGTGAGGTTTTGAACATTCCAAGGTATTCTTTGATGCAAATGCCATTATCTGGTTCGCTTGGAGAACCACCTCCTCGCTTGACTTGGAGTAAACACTGAGCCCAGACAAATTTAACTCAATTGGCACATTGCAGTCTGATCCTCCTGGTGCTCCATGGAGCTCGACCTTACACGAGTCGGCCCCATAGGTGTTGCTAATTGGCAATCCCTTAAGGATAACACTGTATTTGCCATTGCTTCTGGTGTAACCAAATGCCACGAGTGCTTGGTCATTTGCCTGACAAGTGACCTTGACCATGGCTCCTGCACCCAGATTATTGTTAAGAAATTAGTATGAAACTCAGAAGGACATTTACTCATTTAGGGATAAGTCGCAAAAGATCAGCAGCTGATGTTTAAGGAGGATAATTATGAGCAAAAAGGAACAATGATGTATTTTCAAGCTGACTGCATTAGCATGATATGATCATAAGAACAGGGTGATGACAAAATTTCACCTTCCAGGTGCCTTTTCCCATGGGATTCTTCTGGGTGTGCCTCATTGAAGCATCTGTAGCAGTACACCTTCCCTATCACCTTAATAACAGGATCATATGTTGGTGATATGGAAAGAGAAGGTGGTGCAAAGCTGCTCGCTCCCTCACCGTGCATTGCAAAAGTGACAAACAACATGGTGAAGACCAGCCATATGTGACCCTTTGGCTGGCCTGTCATGCTCATTTTCATGGCTAGATAGTGCTTTGTCAAGTGAGAGCAGGAGAAGATGTGGATGGTTTTGGCTTTGATATGGATGGCTATTTATAATGGCCATGGTCACAAGGTTTGAGGGACAGAGAGAGCAGGTAGGGGATGAGTGAACCGGGTCAACATTATTCTGCTTCATGCCACTGCATTCTAAAATGAGCACATACAATGCCTTGATTTTTTTCGTCATGTATAGCAAACAGTGGAAATTTCATTTTTCTCTTTTAAAATGGCATAATGTGATTATGTTTATTTACTATTGTGCAGGTAATATACGAAAATACAAACACAATCTGAGTTGAGCAAACCCAGTATTGTTCCAAGTCACCGTAAATCTGCAAAGGACCTTTGAAGCTACCCTTTCATCAATCCAGCTGGTAATTCTCCTGGGTGATTATACTAGAGATCAAGATAACTTGTGGCCTCATTTTCATCCAGCAAAAAGGTCTGTGGCATGTGTAGCTTCAACTACTCAGGCATAGCCCACTGACCTGATAGGATAGCAGCCAACTAAATCTCAAGTCAAAAAGGTGCATTCCTGTGTTCAGCTCAGATGGTTCAGGCTAACAAATCCCTCCTGCTCCATCTCCATGCAAGAGTTGAGCAGGTTTAACTAACAAATGATTGTTTATTTGTTGGTTTGTTCCACTCCCATGCTGTTTGAAAATCTGTTGCCTATCCCCTTGACAGTTTGATTTGCCACATATAATGATACAAGGAGGAGAAAATAGCTTTTGGAGGTAGCAGGAAGCTCATTTTGGTGCCGAAAAGAAGGAAGTGTGCATTTGCTTTTGGTCGGTGGCAGCCAATTTGGGCTAACTGGTTGGGCCTAATCTGCACGGTGCCTTAAACTTGGGCCGACGGTAAGTGAATTGAGCCCATGTACTGTTGAAAACAATAGGAGTATACAGGACATAGAACACAGCGAAACGATAATATAGAACTTGCTTGATTTCCCTGCTTAGTTTGATCATTTGAATGGAAACACTAGACAATTTAGATGCCATTAGTCTTCACCTCATGTCAGGTCATCCACCCTAGCTACCACATTTTGCCCAATTTACAAGCAGGCTTTGCTAGCTCCATTTTCTACCCATCTAATGACTTGGTTAATACTACTAGTTGGTATCCATCTTCTGAACCTGAACCCCAAAATGTCAGCAAGTGAAGGTATCGTCATGGAGGTAGCCCTATGACACTCTTCACAAACCATCACCCTCCCTTCAGAAGAGACCCTAGCTTTCCTTCCAGCTACAAAGAACTTAAGCATATGACAAAGAACAACTCAATGGTCACCTCCATCAGGAACCCTAAGTGTTACTTATGTGAGCGTACGTTTTACCGCGATGCCAGGCCGGCGCACACAGCTTATGTGTCATTCCAGACACTGAAGAGCTGCGCGCCGCCATGGCCAACGCCGGCCATGTTGTCGTTGCTGCTTGCCGCTGCCGGGGCCGAGGCCGGCGTCCACGAAGGCATCCTCCCGCCACCGTAGGCCGCCTCCGCGTTCACCAGGTAGCTCTCGTACCCCATCTGCGCCGCCTGCTTGGTGGCTTCGTCGTGCTCCCCTTGATGTGACCGCGCATGCACCTGCTCGTGACTAACCATTGCCGTCGTGGTCGCCGCGGCAGCGCTCATCGGCATCATGTAGCCGCCGCCGACGGCGCCACCGTTGCTGTCTCCAACCCCATTGTACACGACGGAGTTGGAGCCGGTGCTATGCTCGAGTGAGGCGTTGTCGATGCTGCCGAGGCCGTGCATCGCGGCCTGCCCCGCCGAGAAGAAGTCGTGCGCACCGGCGGCGGCGCCCAGGTTCAGGTGGTTGAGCTCGTGCAGGCTGTGCGCGGCGGCGATCACCGCGTGATCCTGCTCCTGCTTGCACCACCCACGCATCGGCTGCGCGTACGGGTGGTACAGGCCGGCGGCGGCGGCGCTCGGCTGGAACGCGATGGTCGGCCAGGCGGCTGCGGCTGCGTGGTAGTGCGTGCCGTAGGCTGCCAGGGCGCCGCCGTCGCCGAGGTGCGAGGCGATGCGGCCTACGTCGTAGCTCACCACGCCGGCGTGCTGCGCGGACGCGGCGGCCTCGGCCTCCTTGAGGCGCTTGGCGGCGCTGCCGATGGGGAGCGCGCTGCTGTCCAGGATGCTCTTCACGTCGTAGCGGCTCATGTCGAAGTTGGTGACGGCGTTGAGCCCGCGGAACTTGATCGCCGCGATGTCGTACGCTTCTGCTGCCTCCTCCTGCGTGCCTGCACCCACGCATAATTGCGCTCGGCTTAGCTCATCAATCCAAGCACACTCGTGCTGCACTTCGTCTGCACGGTGCATGGTATATGCGAGCAAAATGCATGTGACATAGCTTATTAATCAGAATTTTTTAATGTTGTAGCTTAACTAATTTAAGCTGTAACTTGAGATTAGTCTACTGCAGATGCATGCTCGCTTGTTTCTAATTATTAAGGTAGTTTAGTGCTACTTTGACCTGATGCACGGGTGAATGGGAGACAACAATAGCACCAGACATGGGGTCAGATTTGAAAAAAAAGCCACTTGCATAGGAACGCATACACTACTGCAATGCAACTTGGAATGGCTTCATGCTCACATTTTTAATAGTCAGCTAGCATATATACATCCATGTACAGCAGGTCTCTTAGTGAGTACCATCATCAGCTATGAAGCACTTGCTTATTGCTTCTAATTGCAAGCATTGAGATGGTTATAGTTGACTGTAGTTTGCTTCTGTGGTTAATATATTAAAAAAAAAACTCTACTTACTGAAGGTGCCCAAGTAGAGATCCTTGTTCCCTGCAACTCGTCCAATCCGTGCTTGCCATCTCCCGTGTTGGTGATGCCTAAAAACACAGAGAGGTTCAAGTTACACACCACTCACATTTTCTATCCATTGCTGAATATATTATGCATCTGCCGACATCACTATATGAAGTTATACCTAGTTACTCCTCTGTAAATGGATGCACCTCTGGAGAAGCCACTGCTCTTCCTGCAACCACATATATGGGTAGTTTGTGTCAAATATGATCTTGATCTATTAATCTTGCCCAACATCTAATAATATAGAGTAATTTCTTGTCTCAATAAATTAAAAGATTATCGTAGACTGACCTTCTCAGAGACGCTACAAACTCCTGCCTTGTCATGTGCTTCATTTCCTCCAGCTCCTTTTCGTAGTTACTCACCTAGAAATACAAAAACAAATGCCTTTAAGTATAACTCCAGCAATGTGCATAATTAACAAAAACTGGCAGAACCTTCACTTCAGATCACTAACCATTTAACAGAATTGAGAAATAGCAACTATTAATGTGAAACTACGTTGTACATATACATACTGGAAAATTTGTGGTCGTCGTGGGACCCCAATACTTAAGAGCAGCCAAATCATAAGCCCTAGCAGCTTTCTCCTCTTTGTCATAACCACCTATCAATGATAAAAGATGAAAAAAAAGGTGAGAATAGCGAGAAAAAAATATGATTCCTTCTATTAGATTTTGAAAAAAAAAAAGGTAGTCCAACCCGAATCAAGTGAAATCGCGTACCTAGATAGACTGTAGATTGAAGAGTTGAGTTCAATCCCGCAAATCACGATAGTCAATACAGAGACGATCAAAGAGAAGTAATAATATCAGTTAACAACATTGGGGGAAAGATCAAGCACAACAGCTGATTTGAATATGCAATCTGGCATTAGTACCTTGACGACCCTTGCGAGTTTGTCCTTCCCTTCTGCAACTGTTGTCCCACAGATGAGCCTCGTACCTCCCTGTCCATCTATGCCTAAAATAAATCAAAAGTAGAAGCTTTTTGTTAATTTCCCACTACACAACGATCCTGCCCAACACAATGACAGTCCTAATCACCCAAATCATCAAATGCTACTTTGCTAGCATCGGGCCTACTCATTTTCTTCATAAAAAAGAGACATCAAGCGAGAACTTAGCTAGATGCAATCAAATCTATCATAGCATCTTCCATTAGTAATAGTTTGTTGTTTAATTTCATGATCATTACTTGATGCATTGCTGATTTGTGCTAGTTAATACTCCTAAGTCCCATGATTCATTCATTGCACCCGGGCCTACCTGGTCACGCCGCGGTAAATCGACGTGCGCTGGCCGAACGTGTCTACCGTCTTCCTCGCCGCCGTCTCAGCAACCGTGCCGCTGCCACCCGTGTCTGTGCTCACGGCTACTAGGGCGCCGGCACCGCCGCTGCCACCGCTATCCTCCTTCCGAGCGGCGACTGCTCCACCCTGTGCTGATGTGGACACGCTCTCGGGCGCCCGGCCTCGCTCTCCGGCGAGAAGCGGCATGCCAGCGCCTTGCGCCCCTGCCATGTTCATGGACAAAGAAAGCCCCTGCGCCGCCTGCGCGCCCTCTGCGGCCGCCACTACTCTCGGCTGCGGCAGCGGCGGAGCTGGTTGACTCCGCAGCCAGTTCTTGATCATGGACAGCCCGATGCTGCCGCCGTTGGCACTGGCTGCGCCAGCGCCGCCATTGACGGTGGCCGCTGCACTGAGCATGCTGGCACCGCCGTCATGGACGCCGGCGGAGGAGGCCACCATGACGGAGTCAGCGAAATGGAGCGCGGAGCTTTGGTGGTGGTACAGCTGGTGGTAGCCGGTGCTAGCGCCTGAGCTCGCGTAGCAAGCGTTACTACTGCTGGGGATCACGTTGAGGTTGGCCTTGTGGTGCTGCTCCGAGAAGTTGATGCCGCCGAGGAAGTCCTCCAGCTTCGGCTCGGCGACTAGCGCTGAGAGTTCCGATCCCCTCATGCTCCAATCTGCACGAAGATTTCATGCAGCAAGCTTCAATAATGAGTACATACGCGTGCCATGTGCTATCTGTAGATGTGTAAAGTTATGCTTGCATCGATCGATACGTAACCTTGGGGGATGTTGAAGCAGACGTCGCCGGAGACCTCGTCGGTGGCGGTGGCGGAGATGAGGGTGGAATCCGTCTGGGAAGGCGGCAGATCCTGCGGGGAGAGGGAGAAAGCCAGCCAGTTGTTCACAGTAGCCATGGTTGATTAACTGATAGAGCTGCGATTAATTTGCCCCTAATGGTTGCTTCTTGAGCTCTTGTTAGATTGATAAGGAAGTAGAGGAGGAGATCAAGAAGCCATTTTGGTGAGTGCAAAGCTTAGGGAAGGGAAGGGGAAGTCAAGCAGAGAGTTTTGGAGCATTAAGCAAACAGTACTAGTACTGGTAGATATTTATACAACCAGTACACTCCATAAGATTAGTAATAGCACTATGTGAAGACACACTATACTACTGCATGTAGTCTATATAGGTTGATGGAGTATAATATAAGCATATACATGTAGGAGAAGATTCTTTTCGATAAGAAAAAAAGATGGAGTACACTGTGTGTCCAATACAGAAAAAAAACAGTGTGGCATGATTTAACTGAACAGAAAGCACTTTTTGCTTCTGCTTTCTGGGGAAGTCTCCACTATATTTTGTCTCATTTTCCTCAAAACAAGACTATATGTGTGCCTATATCAGTACCTGATGATGTATCTGCGCATGCTTGTACATGCAGTACTAATAAAGTGACGACCTTTTACTCGATAATAGTATTACGCTGTCACGGCCATTTGACCGAAAGTTGCTGTTAAGAATGATTAAGAAATCCTCTTGGAAAAAAGAAATGGTGCGAGATCTAAGCTTCACATTCTATTTGTCTAGGATCTCAATTCGTAAGCAGATGTTCTTGCATGATCTTTTCAAGTATATACTCCACAGGATGGTGCACATGCACGCACGGGTACACAGGGGTGGCTGAACATTTATGCATCCAGTTGACATATGCAAGCATGTATATGCTTGCGTGTCCCAACTATATTATTGTTGTTGTGGCTATGAGCCAAAACACTGTTCAAGCCTTCTGAAATATGCGTATGAACAATTAGGCCTGGCCTGGTCTGGGCCTCTCCTGAAACCCTAAAGCCACTCACAGCTCACCTGCAGAAGCTGAATGCCTGACATGGTTTTTTACAAATCCCTAGGCTCGCCCTTCCTCGATCACCTCTGCCACAAAACACACCCACACCCATATACTTGTACATGTACTAGTGGTGATTCTAATATTACTACTACAATCATGCCCCAAAATATTTCCTTGATCATAGACAGAAGAGCAGTAGTAATTTTAAGATATATAAGAAATTATTTAGCACACAGCCATTTCACAAGTAATGATCATGATTTAGAACCAATACTCAATTGTAGTACTAATGAGATGGGCATGATTCAACCAATCAACTGCAATCAAACATGCCCTGATCAGAGCACTACTGTAGAGGGAGTGCACGACAATCCCTGCTTGTTGCCATGCATGCTTCAAGAAAACACTCTTTAAATTGCTTCAAAAGATGAAGGACAGGCAGAAAAGATGAAAAGAAAAGGGCAAGTTCATGCATGGTGGACGGAGAGGGCGTGCCACCTGCACCCTAGAAGAGGACACGAACCCTTGTCTTCCGGCCATAGAAAAGCTTGGCGTTCCCAAGCAAGTCCATCGTCTAGCTCCAGACGCCGCGCATAGAGAAGTGAGCAAAAAAACACCCTAAAAACCTCGCATAGGATCCTCCAGGACGAATTGTTAACAAGAGGTCTCTCTCTCTCTCTCCCTCTCTCTCTCTCTCTCTCTACGGGCCAGTACAGAAAACTAATGCTTTCTCTCTCTTTATGGGGGAAGGAGAAGTGGAGGTTAAGATAGGGCGTGTGTGTTTTTATCTTGGTAATTGCACCGGTTGCCTCCCCTCCCCCCGCCTAAAACTTTGACCGTCAAAGCTAGCCAGCTCTAGCTGGAGGCGAGTTCAAACTGACGAGTATCTTTAGTTACCGGCCTATTCATACTTACCCGGTGAAGCCTGGTTAATTACTGGCTGATGATGCGTGCGGCTTTTTAACTGGAGCTCGGTTAATTGAGCTTGATCTTTCGCTTGAGAATGCCAATCCATATTCACAGGTTGGGACTACTAGATTGGTTTGAAAGCTTGAACATGCAAAGATTTGTCTTGAGGACTTTTGAAATATATATACATGCATGAAATTAATTATATATAAAAATGTATTTAGAAAATAGTGACCCCAAAAAAAATATATGCGTTATTAATATAGTGTCATAGTCCAAAATATCATAAATTAGTCGTAAATAAGGTTGTCCATTTGCAGAATGTGTGCGTCGCAACTTTATTTGCTTTTGCAGCTAGGTGTAAGTTTTATTTTTTTTCTCTTCTCTGAAAAGCTTCGAACCACAACCCCCCCCCCCCCCCCCCCTAATTTCAAGAAAAGAACCATGTTCACTTCAAAGACGCGCTTGTCTATATATCAACTAGGTTCCTTAACGCCAGTTCGAATGGCGGCCCTCGCTTAATTTGAACTAAGAAGTTTTAAGCTGCTTGTTGAGTCACAAATAATAGCTTTCATGCATCATGAAATATCTATGATAATATATGTAAATATGAAAATTTTAGAGACACATCTCTATTACTATCATTTGCATGAATACTTATACATATATATGTTGCTAGTCCAAATTAGAATTAATTCCATTCATTCTGTTATATGGAACTTATTTTTTGTAGGAGGTGGAACCATCGTTAGTTGTTCCATTGTGCTAGCAGTCTTGATTGTCAACTTGACTACATAGTTTAACTTTCTGACAAGTTTGACTAATTTGTTTTCTTTAAAAATGACATGTTTGACTAATTTGCAGTCCTAGCTACTCCCTCCGTTCCAAATTGTAGATTGTTTTGACTTTTTTAGATTCTTAGTTTTTGCTATAGACTTATATATAATGTATGTCTAGATGCATAATAATATATATGAACTTAGAAAAGCCAAAACGGCCTACAATTTGAAACGGAGGGAGTAGCTTTCAAATTAGTCGCAGGCTAGGTAGGACCGTATACTTATATTTTTTGAACTTTTCCCATAAGTACTAGTAATAGGGTTTATTTCAATTAAGCATGTGAGACATATAGTGGAAATCACTCCTACCAAATTTCTCTGTTTGAAAGGTGCATATATACTCCTTGTTGTTTCATATTCCGGACAAAACAAGTGAATAAGCAGCTAGGTCTGTATATAGTTTCGTTGCGTATATACACGTATACAAATTAATACGATGACAGTAGTGCATATATGATGCGTCGTCGTTCTGTTTTCGCCAACCGGCCGGCCGAACACACAACGCATGATACGGTACAATAGAAATGGAGATTTTATGGCTTCTCACGTGCGCACACTGATCACAGTCGTCCACCGTCGTCGCTGTCCAATCTTCTCTTGGAACGATAAAGCGCATGTGCGCGTCCACTGGCATGTGCGTGCATGCTTTGCTTCTACTCAAGTCGATGTCGATCGATCGCTAGCGGCTAGCAATGGACAGCCACACGTGTGGGTCTCAGCTCCTCTCCTTGGATGCAATGCAATGCGGCAACAGAAGATCATATCATGAGCCTCTCCATTCACGAGTCATGCATGACTTACGAGACATAGCCCACGTGATCACCACCACTTTGTTCGATCTCTCTCACGTCCTATACTTGCTGCTAGCTAGTGTGGCATATGAACTTCCACGTACTACGTACAAACCAGCACAAAAAGGTGAACAGATAATGGAGGGGGGAAGTGTTTTAAAAAAGATCTTGTGCCCATATATCCAACAAGAGTCTTCTTCAGGTGGAGTGCAAGTATGGGCCCGTGAATGAACTGCAGTCCTCACGCTCGTGTGCAGATCGATCATATATCCGTTTCGAGTTTGCATTTTTGCGAGCTAGCTCTAAAAAAAAATCCTAGATGTAGAAAATATGATGGAGCATAGTCGATCACATGCAAAAATTGAGGGTAGGAATGTGATCATATGGCGTATTGCTACATTCATGCATGCATGGAATTGGGTACTCCAGCTTGGCAGCTTTGTATATGTACGTGTAGTGCTGTACTAATGGACAAGTGCAAGGGGATTACGTGCATACTACTACTACTACATGCTACTTGGAGTGCTTAAGCATCCACAAAATTAAACAAAATCATTTCATTGAACTGTGAGTTAACAATGCAAATAGTACGCCTCCAAGTTGGCTTAGGTAGTTTGAGATGCAAACCAAAGGTTACTGCTATCTAGCGAGCGGAGGCCCGGCCGGGCTGCATGGATGGCGGGGGTGATTAAATTAAGAATGGTAAAAGGCGTGGCGTGGGTCGCCCATTCAAACCCTAGCGAGCAGCACGCACTGGCCTAGGAGAAATCAACGGGGAGCTGAGCTACCGCCCGTGCGCGCGACTCCTCGTAAACACTGTAAAAGATAACCGGCCGTGTGTATAATACTACGTACCCATATAGTACAATTACTCTATCTGACTGCTTTGCAGTTTAGTTTGCAGTTTAGAGAGAGAGAGAGAGAGAGAGAGAGAGAGAGAGAGAGAGAGAGAGAGAGAGAGAGAGAGAGAGAGAGAGAGAGAGAGAGAGCTGTTTGTGGGAGGCAAGGCAATCCCACTGAAAACACTTGCATTGATTTGGGCAGCTTTTCTGGGACTAGCTAGCTAGGCTCCGCCGAGCCGTTTGAAGACTACTCCTACAAACAAACAGTCCTAGTACGCTTGTAGATGGATCGACTGGATCACATACAATACTGTACCTCAGGCTAGCAGTTACTGCGTGGAGCCGCCTATGCATAGCCGCTAGCACAGATCATCAGGAATAGCTTCGCAGCTAGCTCTGTCACAGTCCAAGTCTATGGCCGCATTTCCTGATGACCGTACGCGTGCTACTCCTTCCCTTCTTTCTGACACAGTCTCTGGTGCGTGCATGCAGACGCCATGCAGTGCAGGCATGGAATCTGAGCGTGCAGCATGCAGAGCTCTAGAAATGCCATGTCCTGTGTGCAGATCCAAGCACTTTTGTTCGCAGGAGGCAGATATAAGTTGCGAAAAATACGCTACAATGCCTTGCCTGCCAACGTATGTGCAGCTTGAATTCGTAATGTTTGTGTTACACATCCATGCATGCTTTTTAATTAGCAGCATACTCATCAGGGAATCAAACAATTAGTTAATCTGTAGCATGGATGCATGCTTAGCTTTATGTAAGGAATAGTACTCCATTGAGCTAGCCAACTTTTTCTTCTTCTTCTTGCCTAAAAGAGAGTGATTTAGGGTCTTGTACGTATCTGCCGATCGATGCAGCGCCCCGGCCGTTTGACCATGGCCTCTCTGGATGGTGATCTCACGTGACCTTGGCCTCTTGCTCCATCTCGCTTCGCTCAACACGGACGGTGAGGACAAAATGGGGTGGTTCGTGGTCAAATGATAGGGATAAAGCTCAGATTCGCCTCCCCGTGGTCCTACAAACCTACCACTCCTTTTGTGTGTTGTTAACTGTTATTGTTACCAGGACCAGCGTGAGTGACTCGCTTGTGCATGCAAAAATATACATGCGAGGTGACCGTCGTCTTCTTTGCCCATCATGCAGCCTTGCAGCCTTGTGGTCCCAGGTGGGCTGGATTCTGCTGCAGCCCAAGGAGTCGTGCTCGGATGACGGCCCACTAGAAAGGTCGCGGCGGAGGAGACTATTGTTAAGTGGTCCAACAACCGCTGGTTTCATTACCTGTTGTCAAGCCCGCGTAACCAGTTATTAAAGCCCAAGTCCGGAAGAAAACCTTAGTGGGCTAGTAGCAAAATTCGCAACTATATCTGTTAGTTTGCGATGGCTAACGGTCTCAAAACAAAAAAGTTTGCGATGGCTAACGAATTTTTGTGTGGAAATATGGATCATCCATTTGTTTCGAAAATCTCCATACAACTTTTTTTGGATGAATATTGTTAAATTAATTTCAGTTCTCCCGTTTCGTTGTGAAGTAAATCTTTTATTTGGGTAAATTTCACTTCAATACATATAATTTGTCAAAATTAATTTCGTGGTAGAGCTACTAAATTTGTAGTTTTACGATAGTTTTGACAAAATATCGGTAGTTTTTTTTAAAAAAATATAATCTCTTTGATTAATATTCTAGCCTTTTTTCCCTTTACTTCTTGGTCCTTTATTTATTATAGTTGTTGTTGTCATTCTGTTGGTGCAAACATTGAACACGACATCCTTTCTTTCTAATTCACTATGCCAACTTTTGTAGCTTCTCTTGTTCCTAGACTATATATAAAAAATGAGGCACAAGACAAGGGCAAAAATCCAGTTGACAAAGTATTCACTGTGTATTCTTCATCTGTTCATCATAGGCAAGGCAATCATAGTCAACAGTTTGGTTGGGTACGAGGAAATCAAGGGCAAGTTAGCCGCACAGGAGAACGATGAAGAGGAAATCTCTATCAGTGAATCACGCACATCGCGACAAACAAAGGCCGGCGGCCTGCAGAGATCGAGATAGGCAAGCAACGTATCAGCACTTGACAACCGGCGAGATACAAGAGGAGGAGCTAAATGGAACACTCCGGTTACGTCCCTAGACTTCATCGTCTTCGGCAGTTCATCGTCCCGTTAGCTTCGAGATTGCCCGCCGCTCGAGCCCGGGGTTCCCGATACAATACTCCATGATAGCTGAACAGTTAGCATCGGTGCAGGAAGCAGGTCTCTTGACACTCGACAGGATATTGAAATCTGTAGCAATGTTATTATCCCAAAATCACACGCCGACCGGATTGGAATTGTGATCCGTCCCTTTGGTTTCATCAGCAGCAACGAATTGCAGCATAACCTCGCGACTTGAGCCTACCGCATCACATGATCACAAACCATGCATGCTGCTATCTACAGGCCACCAAGTCAATCAGCAGGGTGCACGTACTGACGGGGGATGGGTTAAGCCGTTAAGGGAAGCCGCCATTGGCTGCCGATCTGCAGGAGCAGAACACTTGAGAACAGGTGAACGCTAACTTTTTTCTCCTCCTAGGCCATGCTTTCAAACTTGCTACATTCTCTACTTGTTTTCTAGCCGGCCGTCCAGAATATTGAGCTATTAAGCATAGTTAACTCGGTAACAGCTCTTCACACCTGCTGTCCCATTCAAAAAAGAAAAAAGAAAAAAGAAAGAAGAAGAAGCTCCACTCCTGGTTATAAATACACAGTGCCAGGATGGTCTTTAATTTTTCTCATCACACCATATGCATTTGACCTCACTCTCTGTTGCATCTATCCCTTTTAGGCAGCTGCAGCTTGTAAATTTTGATGCATGCTGATGGAGAATTTCAGGAGAGGAGTGGAGTTTGGAATGGCCTCCTTTCAGAGACGCCACTCTCTGTCATGCCAAACGGTGACGACGCATATCATATCCCTTGCCTCAATTCAACAAACTTTATCATATAGAGCTTCATAAACAAGTAAATTAAGTACCCACGATGTCAGATAGGGCTCTGTAATGGGGTCAGTTTAAGTTTAAGCGATGTTTAATATGTGGCACAATCGCTTTTTATTTGCACCATGCCACTTTTTACAATTTTGCATCTCTTTTAGCTTTGCTGTTTTTTTTCTCCCTTTTTACTTCAGACTCTTCAGTGAAGCACGTGCAGGAGATGAGGCCATATTGATAGTCACCATATTGATTGCCATTATTGCATATTTAAACAGGAAGAGATCAGGCCGATAAGCAGAGGGAAATCACAGCGGCGTTCTACCAGCAGCTGCTACCCGGCTGAGATGCCGGCCATATGCCTGAGCAAGCCATGGAGTTCCTCTCTCGTTCGTGGAGCCCCTCCTCCTCGGATCTCTTCCAAATACTCTCGCCGGCTTGCAGCGTATGTTTATATGCACATGCAGCGCAGCTTTCCAACGTACTGATAATTTCATCACTTTTTTTTTTTCCGAACGAACGGGCTTTAGACATTTTTTTTCCTGCCTGGGTGAACCCGAAATTCATTAGTACTCCAGAACGCAATGAGATTACAAGCCTTTCACGTCACTCAGTTTTGTACCTCCTTTCTTGCTAAATAGAAACAACGCTCCTTATATATTACTGTTTTTTTAATAGATAGATGCAAAACGAACAAATTCATCACTAGCTAGGCACTTCATCCCGGCCACCACCACCCTCTCTGCTGGCACTACTTTCCATTTCTCACCACCATTATTCTCCCACTTAGGCCCTGTTTAGTTACCCCAAAATTCCAACTTTGGCACTATGCAAAAAGAAGATTTCTCATCATATCAAACTTACGGTACATGCATGGAGTACTGAATGTAGACGAAATCAAAAACTAATTGCACAATTTGGTTGTACTTTGAGAGACGAATCTTTTGAGCCTAATTAGTCAATATTTGGACAATAATTCACAAATACAAACGAAACGCTACAGTATGCTACAGTGCTGGCGCAATGATTTTGGTTGTCCAAAATCGAGCAACGAAACAAGGCCTTAGATACAAGCCTCGCGCCTTGGGCCTTACGCAAGTCATTCCAAATATTGAAATTTGTAGGCTTACTTAAGTTATCGATCGTACTGCTATTTATTTTACAATTTCTTTCTAGAGCCCAGTTCCAGTCTCCAAGCTCCACCACCATTTACTCAGCAAACTCAAATTCATTTTACTTTGCCCATGAATTCCCAAGCCTCCTCTTTCATAATATTATACAAAACAATCACTTCCTCGTCTTATCTAGCTAGTTTATTGATGATTGTTTTTGAAAGAAAGTACATAGACATACTACTACCTCCGTTCCATATTATTTATCACATTAGCTTTGTTATAAATCAAACCTATCTAACTTTAACCAGTTTTATAGGAAAATATGTTGATTTTCACAATACCAAATAAATACACTATCAATACATATTTCATGTTACATTTAATAAAATTGATTTATAGTGGTAGTAGTAGTTGATACGATTTTTTTATAAACTTGGTTGAAGTTAGATAGGTTTGACTTAAAATAAAAATAACGTGCGGCAATTTTGCACTTGATATTGAAATAGATATCTTTATGCGCCAAGAGCCGATTGCACAATTGACCATGACAGTATAGAGAATCTCAATTTCTCAGTATCATGACTGCCTATTATGACTTCATTCATGAAATTAATTTTCAGCAAGTAAAGAAGTAATTTCACGTTCACCGCATATTCAACATTATATTGTCCTCAATACACGAAGACATGTCACATGCGTATTTGAGTATAGCCACCCATATCCACAAATTCAGGCACTAGACATTGTCTATTTCTCTATTGATATACATATGTATTATATGAAGGAGGAAAAATACAGGCCGATAGCACCCTCGTAGGTTACCCACAAGAAATAAAGAAAATGAATAATAATAATAATTAGTTACTCCGATCCTTCCCTCCAATTTTGTTCGACGAGACATGGGATGGATCGGAGCTGTCGTGGCCCGTGGCCGTGGGACGCCTCGCTCCACCGTACGTGCAGCGCAGGGACAAGCTATCCCAACCTGCCTGGGTACGCAGTACGCACACTATAACGACAAGAAACAGTAGAGAAAAATCATGACATGCTACGAAACAAATCAAAGGACAGATTTCCATTTCAAAACACAAAGCAGAACGTGAAAGAATGGCACATTAGTACTAGCTGACACGTACAAACAGTAGAGGGAGCACGTTATTGTATATATCTGTAACTGCAGTAACACAACAGTGCCACTGGCTGGTCTGCTACTGCTAGCACAGTGAGTATCATGTCGTAACGTAACCTATTGATACAGTGATCGCTTCTTTGTTGTTTCAATCCGGATGGACAAAAAAACTCAGCAGCTCAACGCCGGGCACGTGAGGGCGATCCTGCGAGGGTTCCGGCTGAGCGCCGTGTCGGTCACCGGGAGCCAGCTAGCGTAGGAGGAGGAGGGACGAGCGGCGCAGGCCCACGCGGCCGTGTCCGTCGCGCAGCTCGCCGCGGCGGTCGCCGGCATGGTGTCCGTGTGCGAGCTGAGGGGGCCGCCGGCAGCGAGGGGCGGCGGCGACACATCCGCTGCCACCGGTGACAGGAGGATGGGCGCGGTTCTCGGCGGCGCTAACAGGGCACGCGTCGCGTCCGCCGTGAGAGCCGGCCGCGAGAGCCGCTCCCTCGGCGAGCTTCTCGCACTCACTGCCTCTGCTGCTACATGTAACTTAACGAAAACAACTTGATAGAATCCAATCCACCGGTGTTATTTGATCATCGCGTCTGTTCTTGTTTGGCCTTTTCTCTCTCAGCTCTCAGGGGTGCTGCGGCATTGAGGATCAGGGCAGCCGACGTCAGGGTCGAAATCAGCGACGGCAACTCCGTCAGCATCCGAGCTAACATCCAGAAAGGCACAACCCTCAGGGTCTGCCTGTCTTGTGGTGAGACATCAGCGACGACTCTACTTTCCCATAAGATTGCTGCATGGGGAGCACGAGCAAGCTGGTGTTGTATACCAATGTCCAATGGTGTTTTTGGTGTGTTGTGCAGGAAGGGTGCGGGTGAGGACGGCCGCCATCTTCCTGCAGGACGGCACCCACAAGGCGGCAAGTACACCCCCCTCCAACTCCAATAATCAAATTCTATGCACCCACAAGGCAAGTGCACCCCTTCAATTTACTAGCTTCGCCACTACCGGCAGTTCCTCCCGCCGGCGCTGAGCACGCCGGGAGGGGCGACGGTGCAGCTGCTGTTCGAAGATCAGGCGCAGTGCAAGGCCTGGACGGCTTCCATCGAGGGGATGCTGTCTGAACAAAAGCTCAAGCACCCCATAAACTGATGATAATCGCATGATTTGCTGGTATAACATCGAGCTAGTGCACGCAAACAGATGTACCGGCCGTTCTTCTCCATGGAGTACATGCACCGATGCACGTGCGCAGTACAAGGTTTTTCATGCATGCTCGATCATCTTGTTTGTGTGTACGTTTTTTTTGGGCTAAAAATTATTATGTGTATGTACATGTACGGCTGTACAATGCATGCATGCATGTAAGATAATAGTAATTAAAAATAAAAAATAAAATAAAATAAACTTATATGACTTATTATAATTTTACGTTTGATCTCGGCAAGGTTTTCATATAGCGGAAACGGGAATGGGAATTGGAAGGCGGAAATAGAAAAAAAAAGGCTCACTTGGGCCGGAGGCACATTCAAAACACCATCTGGCTTGAGCCCAAACGCAGACATACATACAGCTGCGTTCGCCAAGTGGCGTGTACTATTTGCGTTGACCAGCGGTACCTGCCACGATGACCCGATTAAACAACCTCGTTCCAGAAATAGTACCACGTCATTAATAAAGTAGCTACTTTTCAAAAAATTAATAAAGTAGCTACGCGACGTTCACGTGCCAACCACTAACTTCCAACCTAAATACCCTGGCCCACACCAAGACCTAGCCATCGCACGGCATCCAAATGACGCGTGGGGCCCGGCGCGAACCAGGCCGTTGGGGCCCGCACGAGCCGCACCGGGTTCCAGACCGCGAACTGTTTCTTCTAACCTGGAAAAGGAGACGCAGCGACGAGTGCAAACCAAGGCTCCCACGAAACTTTTGCTGTCAGTAGCTGACCAGTGGGCCCACAGACAGGTGGATCTATCCGGGACCCACCGACCAGTGATAGTATGAGAAGTAATTTGCTTTCGTCTTTGTACGCGGCCTCGAGAAAGCGCGCAGCAAAACCGAGCAGCTCAACTGCCAACCAAATGGCAGTACAGCCCGCACTGTCACTGGCGCTGGGCCCTCTTCCCTTCCCCCTCTTAAGAAATCCAGGTGGTGCCCATGGCATCCCGTGCCCACTGCCCACTGCCCAGCCCCAGTGCTGGCCTCGTGCGCCTCCACCTCGTCGCCTCCGCCGCCTCGACCCCGCCACCGCCGAGGCGGAACCCGCATGGCCGCCGACGTGCTGTCCACCGTCCGGTGGGCCACCGCGTGCGCGGCGCTGCTCAACGCCGCCGTGGCATCCACGGGCGCCGCCGTCGCGGCCGTCGCGCTCCGCCGCTGCGGCGGGGGTGGCGCCCTCGGCCCGGCCGCCGCCGTCGCGTCCGCGGCATCGGCCTCGAGGCTCCTCGCCTCTGCGGTGGCGGGGTTCGCGCAGGGCGCCGCCGCCTCAGCTATCGCCGCCGGTGCCATCGGGGCCCACGTCGACAGCGAGCGCGACCTCCGCCAACTCTCCCGCGTAAGCTCCAACCTCCGTAGCTTAATGCACTCAGTGTTTTATTTTAATCCGCCGTAAGTTGATGGTTAATACTAGTAATTACTAAAATGCGAAGAAATTAATGTTCAAAAAGCATGGGGAGTAGTACTGTTCTCTGAAACCGAATAGGAGCAGGCGAGCTGCGTGCTCAAAAGAGCAGCATTTTATTCCCAAGTACAAAAGTGCTCGACCTTGAAAATTGGGTTTGGCCGGAGGCTGTGATCATGTGGTGCGCTTGGTGGTTTCACAAATCACAATATTGCCCTGAGATATTGGTGGCACTGCGTGCTTGCAATGCCGCTCTGGTTCTCTGACGGCCGAACCGTCTTCGCTTCTGCCCTGAGATATAGGTTGCTTATTGCCAGCTTCAACCTTTACGTCATGCTGTACACTGCTGAATCTTTGACATCTTTGTCTCCATCATAATTCATGAGAGAAGATCATTATTCATTGAGAAATGAAAGACGGTGTTCTGAATTATTCCTTTTTTTTTTTTGAAAGCTTAGTGTTCTGAACTATTGATTTTCTTTCTTTCTTTCTTTTTTCTCTGGTAATTTTCCCTTCACCAGGATGGGACATTCGCAATTACTTAATCCAAGAGAGAGCTTGATTAGCGATAGGTTGTCCTCATTTTGTTTTCTTAAGCTAATCACCTTGTAGCATTTTAAGCGCTAACAGAGTTCATATCTGACATGGCAGTAGATTCCCTTAGTAGTATCTGAAGCTTTATTCTTTTTGTGGACAGCTACGGTACAAGAGATGGCTTTGGTGGACACGATTTGGAATGATCATTACAATGCTGCAATTTGTATTGGCAATTTATTTGATGTGTGCCATCATAAAGGATGTCTTAGCCGAAGGGTCTTTAAAACAGTGCTTTTCAGGTTCACACAATTTCATAAACCATTTTTGGGGATTGGATTGGATAAAATTTTGTTGAGACTTCAATTCTGATATAAGGATTGGTAGCTTTTGATGCTAATCACTGAGTCATGCTATTGTTACCTGAAATTTATCAGGAAAAATTCAGAACAACAAGGAGTGGAAGCGCATCTTGTTAATAGTTTTTCTTGTCAGTATGTGGGTGGCAATTGTAGTTCAGTGTGTCACTGGTTCTGATGTACTAAGGTGGAGATCATTTTATGCATCACATGATATTGCGTGGAGGGCTCACTACCGGGAGGTGTTTGATCATGGAATCCGTGAAGTTTTGTGCTGTCTAGGGCGGGTCAAGTATTCGTACGTTCCCATCTGGTCCACATTCTTATGTCCTTATATCATTGGTGTTTGAACAAACTTAGTAACTTTGCTCTTAACCTTTCTAGGAGTGTGTTGGAAGATGATGACATATGTGTCGTGGCACAGTTATTGGGTGATCTTATGGCTTATCGCGCTTCTGGAACTGGTCATCTTGAGCTTGTCGCAGGTAGTTTTCTATTAACCTTGCAATCCAAAACTCAATTCTATTCACTCTTGGTGAATATACATGTTTTATCTTTGCCTAATGGATAAAATCAGAAGCATCAATGTGACAAAGATCGCAGCTACATTAGACCGGTCGTCAGCTAAAATTATCTAGAAGCTGCTGTATGCCATATCGTGAGCCTTTTAAAGGTCAAAAATATTTTAGAGAACTATATTGGAACTTTATTATTTGCCTTGACTAATAAAATAGATTGAAACTTCTTTTAGAGCAAAGCCTGATGATGTGGTTTCATGATATTACTGTTCACCACACTTACCTGTATCCCAAATGATTTTCCTTCAGGTCTTTCACTACTGCAGAAATCTAAGTTGTCCACTGTTACTTCAAAAGAATTAGTGGAGGCTCCTCAAGATCTCATCCAAGAGGCTGTTCTCTTTCATCCATTTGCTGAAGCTGCCTATACAGTTATTCCCCACATCCCTGATCTGTCTATTTTTTCAGTTCTTGCCAGGCACATTAAACGTGTTATGCTTTCAGGGTCCACTGCTTGATTTTGGAAGGAATCCTCTTATGTTTCCTTGTGTGTGGCTCAATAGGCAAGGTGTTTTGACTCCATGGACTCGTGCTAGGTAAATATTGTGAGCCTTCTTAAAATACTTTGCTGCCACCTGTCAGATTATGCCGTGTAGACTGCAGATATTGGGATGTTTTCTTGGTGCCTGATAACCTTTTCTAAATTTGGTGGTTCTTCATTCTTTTGAGTCGAGAAAGAATGCGGACTTGAAGAGTAGTGCTGTGAACTTGTGATCGGCAAAAGCATAGAATGACACATAGGAGTTGTCCCCACTCTCTCTTGCATTAAAAAAGAAATAGATTCTTTTAAAAGAAAAGGAAGAAAGAAATAAAATTTCCATTTGCATCCAAGCCAACAGGTTGAGCTCCAAAACATGTTTCATTAGTTGAATGATGCATAATCATGCTTGTAGAACTTTACTTCTGCAGACGACCAATACTTGAAGGCGATAACTGCTGGAGAGGGCATGCAGCTGCTTTCCTAAAATATGCCAATGTGGCCCCGGAAGTCCTTCGGAAAGGTCGTGTTAGCCAGGTAAATCAGCTCATCCTCTTACCAAATTATAGTTTACAGTTTTGTTGTGATCAAGTTCTTTTCTTTTTTTTAAAGATGAGTTCTCTTCTTTTCTGCTTGCAGACGAAACGCGAGGCTGCCTATTTTGTTATTGTCTTACATGATTTGAGTACAGTAGTCATTGCTATCCGTGGAACTGAGACACCAGAAGATGTTATAACTGATGGCTTGTGTAAGGAATGTTCCCTTACGATGGATGACTTGGATGGGTTGATCAAGTAACTCACTGCACCTTTGGCTTGATTGTTGTATTGTAACTTATTTAGGTTAACTCTAGATTTTTTTTTAAAAAATGTATATAAAAGAATCAATGAATTACCTTTATTTGTCATTCACATCATCAGAGAACCACCTTTACATTTATGTTCTGAAGCAAGCCTATGAACATGTATCGTTTAGCGATTTTTAGACCATATTATCCCTACTAGTTCGCTGAATGAACCTGACAAAATGTTCTAGGAAATTGATCTAGGTCACTATGGCCTTGAGGTCACCTTCTGAACTAAATCATTAATTCAACTCTTCTTTTGCCTGATGAGATGATTTTTTTTTTCTATTGCAGTTCTGATCAGTTGTCCCCTCAACTGAAGAATACCGTTCTCTCATCTTTTCCACACTATGGACATGCAGGAATTGTTGAATCAGCTCGAGAGCTGTACACAGTACTTGAGGGACAGCCCATGCATCAAGGTCAACAAGAGAACATGCATTTTTTTCTTTGTGTGCAGAGCATGTTATATTATCTCTATAGGGTTCTTTTTTCTTTCTTCTTAATTTAAAAGTACTATTTTTTATTGCATTAACTCCAAACAAGAATACCTCAATTTGCTACAATGAATAATTTTTGAACAACCATGTAAGGCTGCATGCTGCCTCTTCTTAAATGACATAGCAGTGCTCCTGCTGATTTATCCAAAAAAAGGAACAACAGTATATATTTTACATTTTTACTCCTTTTTCTTTGACAAATGGTAATGCAGCACTATAGCATTAACAGCTGTCATGGAACTGCCTGCAGATAAGTCAGACACAGTGACAGCTGGATTCTTATCTTCTCTTCTTGGGGATGGTTGTGAGTGCCATGGATACAATATTGACATTGTTGGACATTCTTTAGGAGGTTCTGTAGCTGCACTTCTTGGTATTAAGGTAAGCTTTTTATTTTTCAACATACAAAGAATTTTATTTGAAGTCACTTGATATTGGCTTGTCATATTTAATTATAAACTTAAGTGAGTCTTCTTGATGATGTTTCACTTAAATATGGATACCATTAGGGAACTAAGTATTTCTGTATTACTTAGTTGTTTGTCTTCGTACAATTGTTGACTGTTGAGTTCATCTTGGTAATCTATGGCTGCTGCGACGAGCCTACTGTTGATGATGAATTAGGATTTAATTTCTTTAATGAGTTGATGAAATGTTGGGCAACTAGATGAGGAACCACCAGAGCAGGAGAATTTTAGAGGGGTTCTGTATGTTTTTGTCTACTCAGTTTTTGAGACAGTGCTATATCAAATCACATCTAGGAAGATGAGCTCATAATATTAGCCCCCAAAAAAACTTCCTTATCAGAATGAAAAGCCCCTTACTTAGCAATGCTGAGTTAAAAATATGCAAATGCTCGGTGATTGGCAATAAATGAAGCAAGAAATGCTGAAGATTTTCCAGAATGCATGGCTTAGTTATTGTATTGTGCCTGTAATGTTTATTTTCTTGCAATTGAGTCATCTTTGTATACAAAAATACAGCTATACGGACAATTCCCGAAATTACATGTGTATGCATATGGAGCCGCACCATGTGTGGATTATGTGATAGCAGATGCATGCTCACAATTTGTTACCAGGTGAAATTTAAAATCCTTTACAAGTGGAATTTACTTTATAGTTATTTATTTGCCGATGCTGGCAGCAACATGTGATTTCTGATAAACCATCCATCACTTACAGCATAGTCCACAATGATGAATTTTCTGCACGATTATCCATGAACTCGGTGATTAGATTGCGTGGTTTGGCTGTCAAGGCTCTGTCAAAGGCTTCGCCCAATTCTGCTAAAGTGGGTAAACTAGTTGGTGGGATGATGAATGCCAGAAGGGATGAGAAAAATGCCATAGAGCATTGTGCTCCAATTGGTGCTCTGCAGATAGTCAGTGAGGCTAAGCTAAGTAATGATAAAATGCGTGGAAGGAATCCAATGCATACAATAAGAGGTGGCTTATTTCTCTTTGGCAAAGCAATATCTTGCTTGGTAAATACCCCAAAATATCGAGTTAGCTCCACAGCAGCAATTAATTATGAGTTGGGCAGATCTAGAATGACTACTGCCAGTGATGGAGGGAAATGCATTGTTGCACCCCGTGGTTCTTTGGATGTTTCACACTGTAGAGAATCTAGAGATGATCAGTTTCAAGAAGATTACTTTTATGAATGCGGTGAGGGGTACAGACTGTCTCGTTTAAATAATGGTACCGAACTCACATCTGCTTCAAATGACCACATCAGTACAATAAGCTCATCTGAAGGACAGTCACCAGAGGTTTATCTTCCAGGCCTTGTTGTTCATGTTGTTCCAGTAAAGAAAA
This sequence comes from Setaria viridis, assembly GCF_005286985.2. NCBI lineage: Eukaryota > Viridiplantae > Streptophyta > Magnoliopsida > Poales > Poaceae > Setaria > Setaria viridis. Next base: position 43,186,366 of record NC_048267.2, read on the forward strand.
GTACTTCTCCATTGCAGAAGACAACTGTGACTCGTCGCAAGAATAGGAGCTACAAAGCATTTATCGCTAATCGGAAAGACTTTATGGACCTTGTTGTGTCGCCTCGCATGTTCCTTGATCATCTCCCTTGGAGGTATATCCCCAAAAACTCTACTCTCATGGAAGTTCTATGTATGTAATGGTTATATTTCTGTGCTATTCCATATGAAAATTAGTATGAATTTCAGACCATCCTATATTAGCAGTGTTGAAATTACACCAGTTTCAGTTAGCCCTTCAATCAATCTAAGTAACAGAAATTGTGTATATTTTGACGAGCAGCATACGGGCACTATTCGCCCCTTGGATTGTATATTGCAGGGTTTGGCTTTGGCAAGAATAATTGTATGACTTAGCTAGTGAATAGCAATGATGTGGATTCATGTATCCTTATTTGCGAAATTGATTATTAACTGTTCAGAAAAGTGTGAAGAATGTCTGCTGTATTTTCCGTACTAACAGAAAATGACCTTTATGGTTTGTAGGTGTCAGTATGCGATGCAAAAGGTTATAGAAGCACAGAAACGGGAGCAGCTCATCCATGATTCGTCAGCTGCAGAGGACGCTGTATGAATCTATTAGCTGCGCTTGCCTTCTTTGTTGTACATACGTTAGGTAATTAGGATCACCTGCTCTATGTGCAATATCAGTCTTCGGTGCATTATTGTCTGTAAGTAGATGAGGATTACTCTGATCTCAGCATCGTTGTACACAGCCTTGGATAGGTTTGCTCTGAGATCAACGATACTGGCTCTGTTATTAATGAAGCCAGCGTAGTAGATTATAACCACCAGTATAGTAGGTTAGAGCATATATATAGCATCAAATTTGGTTACAACAGCATTGTATAGGCTTTGCTCTGAGATGAACCAAAAACCGGCATTGTTATTTATGAAATTGGAGCGGTATCAATCAGTGCTGTAACTTATATCAAATTTATGAAATTTCGTTATTTATGAAATTGGAGTAGCATGAAATTGAAATCTGAGATCAAGTTCTTTTATCAGTCAGTGCTGTAACTTAGATGCCTTTGCACGGTCATCTATGTAAACTATGATCAGAATTAAAATATGAAGTGTCACCAGGGAGTAAGCTACTATGCGGCTGTTGGATGAAGTTTCCTCGGCATTACGTTTTACTTTGTGCTGCTCCGAAGTCTGAAAGAATTCCAGGCTTCCTGATCCAACCAAAGGTCGTGTAACTAGAGCATTTGCATTCGTTTATTTTGACTGGCTTGCCGCAGGCATGACTTGTGAAGCAGGTCTACATGATTGAAGGTGAGTTTTACTCGCAAGTGCAAAAAGATACCGCTCCAACTCGGTCAAAAAAGGTACTTGGAAGTTACAAGTGCAGGACTTTCCTTGCCATCGACTTGTTGCCAGGATCACTTTTAAATCCATATCGGTTAATTTCAAGGGAAAAAATGTGTGGGTTGGGGGGGGGGGGGGGGGGGGGGGGGGGGGATTTTTTTTTGAAAAATTATAGATTTCCCGTACGGAGAGAGGGAGTTTTTGCATTGAATTCCATCTGTCAGGAAACAATCGCACACGCTGGTGTGTGACAACCAGAGGGTGATGAGGATACAGAGATTAGCCACCGTACCACCTCCCCATATCATTGCGACATGAATGGATGGACATGGAATCATGGATGCGATGCGACGGAGGAGGTTTGCACGGAGAGTATTCAGGGCGCCTCAACGACCTCATCTCCCATGCGGCGAGCACCGTTAAAGCGCTGCGTGCAAGTGTCAGCATCCGGGCCGGGCCCTACCCCAGAAAGCGAGCGAGTGAAGGAAGCTGCCGTGGCCCTTTCCGCGCCAGGGACGTCGTCTTCAATCCATGATCCATCTCCTGGAAAAACAAAAAACAAAATTGACTCGAATCCTGCAGAAAGGTTGCGCGTGGCGTCATCTCCGTCAGATTGGATTGGAAAGAACCAAGCAAAGGACGTGACGCCGCCGCCGCCGAGGAAGGTGATGATGGTCGGTCCAGGCACGGTGATATCGATGAAGAAGTGATGAGCACAAACCAAACTAAAGGCATGCGCATGCGTGGGTACACATATTCGACGCGACCGATCACCGTGACACATCATTCTGCGAGTGCTCATCATCCAAAGTGCTGAACTGCTAATGTGCAGCTAGCTAGCGGTTGCTTGTTGATATAGAGAGTCCGATCCAGAACATGATGTGCCAAATCCAGCTTTTCTTTCCCTTTTAATCGATCTGGCGTAGCAAAGTGAGACACCTGCTCGTTGTGTACACTTTTTGTACGTAAAGTACGCACGCTTTTGTTCGATCTCTCGTTTCAGCAGGCCGAACCGGGTTGTTTACAACCTCTGCACCGGCAGGGAGGGCGCCGAGAAGCTTCACAGGTTAGGTTAGCTCCCCGTGTCGAACGAACACCGCCGGCGCATTCCGGTTCCGCACACTTTTTCCTGAGGAGAAAATCGTCACCTGGCTTTCCGATCGATCCGGCAATGTGTGCGCTGTGGTCTCACCGACCGGAGAAGGAGCGGAGGAAAGGCTAGGCTGGAAGACGGGGTCGTCGATCGAGCACCGCGCCGCACCGGCGGCGTGCAGGTTTGACGAGCGCGAGACATTTGATTGCCTTGTCGCCGATGATGGATGTGATTCCTCGGCCGGCCGACGAAGATGGAAATTCCACGCCAAGCGGACAGGCTAGCCAGGCAAAGTCATTAAAGGCCAACGACGACGACGACGTGGGCCGTGGCCGAGTCGCACGTTGGTAGCTGGGCCGTACCGAGGTGGGTAGGCGTACGGTGGCCAGGTGTCAGGAGAATGCGGGCATGCGTGGTCTCGTCAAGAGGCTCGGAGGAGCACGCACGCTGCGCGTACGCCACGCACGCCGTCGTCGTTCAGGCACGCGATGTCAGTCGGCCGGGCGCCGCCCAGGACAGCTGCAGGTCTCCTGCAGTCCTACTACTACTACTACCAGTACTAGTAATAAGACTGCGTATGCGGAAATGTGAGGCGGCATGCATTTCGGGTATTCCCCCCTCGTGCTAGGAAGGGTGTCGTTTCAGCTAGAATGACGTTATTTGAGTACGTATCATTGTTGGTTGTAGGGAGGAGAGGCGCATGCACGCACGACGACATTCGTGGCCAATCATCTACGCACAATAATGTCACACATGACGAGCAAGAAAATACTGTTTGCCATGCCACTGTTATGCTTGTCTTGGGTACACAGAGTACTGCCACCAACATGCCCTCCATAGTGGTTCACCTCAAGACAAAGAAAGAACCAAGAGAAGAGGATGGTGAGCCACGCACGCCGCTCGGCACCTCGCCAGCGGGAAACAACCACCATCACCCATCCCATACCGACATTCACCACCTTTCGCCGGCGACGGCCGGTAACACGGGCGGAGTCAGAATTTGAGGTAAGAGGGGCAATGGATAAATTAAAGTAGAATTAATAGTCATGTGAGCTGGTTTTAGTCATATATAATAATAGCATGTTTCACAAGTCTTAACCAAAATAAAATTACATATCTATCAACTTAAATTTAGCTCTACGACTAGCAGCAAGATCGTATGCTGTAGTAATATCATCAGTATTGATTGATGCAACCAATTCCTTCTCAATATAAATTACCAAACAATCTCGTAGAAATCCATCTCCCATTGTACATCTAAGATGTGTCTTTGCAAGTTTCATAGTTGAAGGGCATCTTTCGGTGGTTGCAGTTGATATTGGAAGAGTTAATACTAATCTTAATAACTTGTTCCAAACAATAATGAAGGGAGAAGGCGAGCAGCAACTAGATAGGCTTAAATGAGCGGCTTCTTATTGGGCCTCAAAAATAATTAACGTTTCGAATGAATGGAAGGAGGTGAGGAGCTGAACAACTAATATGTATATGTATATTTATATTTATACCAGAGTCTAGAGGATTAGTAGCGCGTTAGGGGGTGCCAAGCCCCCGTGGCCCTCCTCCCTCCGCCACTGGCCGGTAACCCCCACCTACATCCTCCATCCAAAATCTACCAACATTCGCCGGCATCTTCGCACGCCGCGAAGGAGGCCCTAGACCTTCTCTACTACTTGGACTCTGAAGAAGACAGCCTGTGCTCTCGCCGCTTCAATGAGTGGGCACTGAGGACGGAGAAGGCGCAGCAGGTGACATTGAAGACAGAGAAGGTGCTGCAAGCAGAGGAAAGAGGTGAGCAGGAATCCAGGGACAATGCAGAGGGTCGCGATACGGCACCTCCTGCCCTTCGCCGGATTCCCTCGCTCATCGTAAAGCCGGCCTCCCATCACGTCTCCTATAGGGATGCACTCTTAAGACCACGCACCTTCAAACCAAGATTTTCCAAGGACTCGTCATCTCACGGAAAGCAGGTATGGCTCCAGGAGAGGAAGAGAAAGCAGAGTTTGGGGGTCGCCTCGGCCTGGTCATGGCTTGGTCCCACAAGCACTTATGACCACTAAGCTCCTCCACACGCCACCGCGCAATGGCTCTAGTTGCTCAGGGCGAAGGCTGGAACACGATGCTTCAAGTGCCTAGCTCCAGATCATCGCATTGAAGTATGCAAAGACCCGCCTAGGTGCCTTTTGTGTCTGCGCTCAGGACACAAAGCTCGCCACTGCCGCCCCCACCACGTCCAAGCCATTTTCGTCTCCCCCGCCATCCCCGTTGCCGCAACCAACACCACATCCCTCCCCAGCATCCTAGTTGCCGCAGCCTACATCACATCCCTCCCGAGCATCCCAGTTGCCGCAACCTACATCACATCCCTCCCCAGCAGCTCTCGTTCCCAAGAACCCAGAGCTTCTGCGGCTACTCCCCTACGGTAGAGCACCGCAGCGGTGTCCAAGAGTGCCTTGACAAAGGTCACCATGGAGTAGGGTGACCTGGCACTCATCTCTGGTGCAGCACACAGGAGACCGGACCATGTTACGGTCTGTGTGCCACACTCCAATGCGGTAAGGGAGGATGAGCGGCAGCTTTCCCTGACTGCGCTCATCGGAGTGCAGGTCGATCTGCGGGCAAAGCTCTCAAGCGAAGCAGTGCGCTGGGATGCTCTACAACAACTTCGCATCCCGCCACATGAGCTGGGAGTCAAGCACCTGACGGCCTCCACTTTCCTCCTTCACTTCGCCACCCTAGAGCGATGCACCGCGACGCTTCGTCTTGGAGGTTTGGCTGCTGGACAAACAGCTCTGCGGCTCATGCCATGGACCCGTTAGGTTAGTGCCTCAGCTGCCAAGCTCATGTATCGCGCAATAGTTTGCATAGAAGGGATACCAGAGCATGCTCAGTAGGTAGAAACCATAGCTAAGCTCTTCAATGCTCCAACATTCATAGAGGAGATTGATAATGAACATGAAACTGAGCAAGAGAGAGATTGTCTGTGTTTATAGGTGTGGACGGCTAATCCTGACGGTTTAGCAAAAATAGTGTCCTTACAAGTTGCTGAACCCCTAACCTTTCCAGAGGAGTACTATTGGCAAATGGGGGATTTTGATTTGCCAACAACTAGATCTGGTCCTGCTGAGATGCTAGAGTACAATGTGATTATCCATCTGGACAGGGTTCTAGAATTTTCGCCTTTGTCAAGCAGTCCCTCACATGAAATTTTCCACAACGGCATTAGTGGTTTGCCTGATGATCTCTATGATGAAGAATGGCTGGTGAAACACCGTTTTGTGTGGCATTATGGGGTCCTAGATGATAGAGTTGTCAGGCGTAGAGTGCCAGTTCAAGAGAGGCTTGGTGGGCGACGAGACAGATCACCGTCGGACCGAGGAGATGCTGGAAGCCGGGGGCCAATGCAGCAGCCTCCTCCAAGTTGGCACGACTTGAGGAGGGTCGAGGCAAGGGGGTTCCATGGTTGTAGCAGCAATCAGGATGATGGGCGAAGGAGCTTTCATGGTCGCTGTCACCAGCATGCTAGGGAAGAAACTCTCCTCATGGCCAACAGTAACCATAAAGGGGGCTCCGGCAAGATGTACAGTGAGCAGGTTAGATACAAACCAAAGAAGAAGGCTCTGACACAACCTTTGCAATACATAGAACCTGCATTCCTATCCGGTGAAAGTCTGCTGCAAGGACCCACCTTCGATCCGATGAGAGAGGAGGTCAGCCTCATGGGCAAAGCTGTGCAGCGTCAGATTACAAACAACAGTACAAGAGACAAGGAGATAGGGTGAAGATAATAGAACAGGCACAGCAAGGGCAAGCAGACCGCGCAGAGCACGCTGGACACATAGAGCACGCCGGCCTAATGGACTGTGCAGACAAGCCGCAGAAGGAGGGGAACCAGCAATTTAAAACCAGTAAGGGCCAATAGAAAACTGGAGGACACATGGGAGAAGACCAGGTGCAGGATCATCAGATTATGGAATGTGATTTGGTTCTCCATGAAGTGTTCTTCACCGAAAGAAATGATGATTAGGAATTAACCCAGGTAGGAGCCCCGGAGTTGATTCCTGCTGAGCAGCCTCCGATTGTCAAACAAGCTACAGTCAACATGGGCACACTGTTACCAGGAATGCAAACCCCCATCACAAAGCCAGTTTCAAAAGGAATCCTGGCGCCACCTGTGATTCCACCGGCTCCATACCAGACGCCCCGCCAGTACAAGGGCAAAGAGAAGGCAGAAGAGACAAATAACAAAGCAGTTGACTCAGCAACTAAACAATATAGAAATGGAGTTCAAGGGGGACTGAATGAAGATAGCGCTTGCATTCAGGGAAGCCTCTCAACACCTCAACAAAAACAAGCCGGTAGAAGGGGGCTTGGAAAAGAAAATGAGGGCAACTATTCACTGAACCAAGGAGCAACAGAATCCAAGAGGAAGAGTGAACGAACCGCCAACAAGTCCAAAACTATTCTATCTATGCAAGAGCAGGCCACTCAGTTGCTCACAAAGAAGTGTGGCATTCTTAATTCGAAGAAGGTGGCTGACGAAGCAGATCACCACAGATTCATGACTCAATTTGTGGACCCCCTCCAAAACAGTGCAGTGGATGACTTTCGAGATGCATTTGGTTTGAATGATCCACAGGGAGGGTCTCTTAGTGCGGTGGCACTGGAGGCAAATGAATAACTTCAATGCATCCATAGAATGGGTGTGGGGGTGTGGGTGTGTGTTGTATCAGTTCCATGTGTTTTCTGTCATGCTGTTTGTGGATGTGCTATTCGTGGTGTTCAGTGTGGAAAGGTGTTCAAAAGTTCAGGGTAGAGTTGGTGTTGTGGATAGAGGGAGGATCCAGTGTGGGCTATTTTTTCATGGTTACTTTGTATGGGATGTTGGAAGTTACATGGTTAGCTATCAAGGAAGGGGGTTTGTCAAGGAAGAGGGTTCAGTGGTTCTTGGCAGAACAAGGGTACTGATAGATAGCAAAGAGAACCAAAATGCAAATGAATGAACAGAAATGCATCATTTTAAACTAGAATGTGAGGGGTCTTAATGGAAGAGCAAGAAGAAAGGTAATAAAGGATCTTCTGAAGGATCACAACTACACTATTGTGTGCCTTCAAGAAATAAAGATGGAAATTATAGATGAATTTGTGGTAAGGGAGACTTTAGGGCCACAATTTGCAAGAAGTTACACTTATTTGCCGGCCCAAGCAACAAGAGGAGGGATCTTACTTGCAGTGCATGAGGACTACTTCAGTTTGTCCCATTCTGAACCAAAAAGCAATACACTCACGGCTAAATTAGAAGTTACAACAACACCAATTAGTTGGTGGATAACGAGAGTCTATGGCCCACAGGATGAAAATGATAAGCTTCTGTTCCTGAATGAGATTAGGTCTTGTAAACCAGCAGATTTAGACAAATGGCTCCTACTAGGGGACTTCAACATGATCTTAAACGTTGAAGATAAAAACAACACAAATATCAACAAGAGGATTATGGGAGCCTTCAGGACAACAGTGGATGATATGGAATTGAAAGAGATTAACTTGAGAGGAAGGAAATTTTCTTGGACAAACAATGTAACACATACTAGAATTGACAGAGTTTTTTTCTTAGGGGATTAGGAGTGCATGCTACCTAACTGTATCCTGCAGGCAGAATCTTCGTTATCTTCATATCACTGTCCATTGTTGTTGTTTGCACATAATAACTTGAAGACATTCAGAGGGTTTCGATTTGAATCATTTTGACCAAAAATAAGAGGATTCAGAGAGGAAGTCAGTGACATCTGGAACAAGCCCTTATCACTACATAACCCTTTCCTCAAACTACACACTAAGATGCAGCGTACTACAAGAAGGCTGAGGCTTTGGGCGAGATCAAGAATTGGAAATAATAGGCTTCTGTTGGTTGCTGCCAAGCAACTGATATTGATCCTTCATGTGGTACAAGAACACAGAATTTTAACCCCACAAGAGTTACTGCTAAAAGGGGATTTGAAGAATAGACTCCTAGCCATGTCAGCAATTGAAAATCTACGAGCAAGACAACAATCAAGAATCACATTCCTTAAAGCAGGAGATGCAAACTCCAAATACTTCTTTCTCAGTGCTAATGGCAGAAGAAGGAAAAACTTCATCAAGACATTGAACACAGGTCAGGGGGTTATTCACCAACAGGAAGAGAAAGAGGAAGCCATATTGGATCATTTCAGTTCGGTGCTTGGGAGCACAACAGAAAGAAATGAAACACTAAGCTGGGAACTAGTCAACCTGCCAAGGCAAGACCTGCAACATTTGGAAGCTGACTTCACTGAAGAGGAAATTAAAGAGGCTATAATGGACCTCACGCCAGAGTCAGCACCAGGGCCTGATGGTTTTATTGGGATTTTCTTCAATACTTGTTGGGACATCATCAAGGATGATATAATTATGGCAGTCCAGTACTTTCAAAACCTCCATGGGTAGCGCTTTAACATCCTGAATTCAGTTCATATTGTGCTCATACCGAAAACTGTTGAGACAGCAAAGATAACTGATTACAGGCCGATCAGCTTAACAAGCAGTATAGCAAAGATTATTTCAAAGATTCTAGCCAACCGTCTCTCACAATCACTGAATGTGCTTGTGTCAAGAAACCAAAGTGCCTTCATTAGGAATGAAGTATTCATGATAACTTCCTTTACACTCAGAATCTGATAAGAGATTTACATAGGGCACAAAGGCCGGCTTTATTTCTCAAGCTAGACATAGCAAAAGCTTTTTACACAATTCGGTGTGATTACTTGATGGAAGTGATGGAGCACATGGGGTTTGGCACAATATGGAGAGAATGGATCACAATTTTGTTGTTCACTGCAACTTTGTCAGTATTGGTAAATGGCTCCAGAACAGCAAAATTCATACACAGGAAGGGGCTGAGACACGGGGATCCACTTTCACTAATGCTGTTCATTTTGGCCCTAGAGCCACTGCAAAAACTTCTAGCTTTGGCTGAGCAAAACTCTGCACTATCTCCTATAAGCAGTAGAGCTGCAAAAATCAGAGTGAGTTTATATGCAGATGATGCAGCAATTTTTGTCAATCCTATCAAGGAAGAAATTGACATTGTCAAAACAATCTTTGAAACCTTTGGAAGAGTATCAGGTCTTAACATCAACATTGCAAAGAGTGCTGCATATCCTATTAGATGGGAAGGCATTCAAGTGGAGCAGGTGCTGCAAAACATGCCTTGCCAGCTAAAAGATTTTCCATGCAAGTACCTGGGACTGCCACTGTGCCTTAGAAGAATTACGAGAATTGAAGTGCAACTTGTCATTGATAAAATTTCAGGAAAACTACCTGCTTGGAAAGGTAAACTCCTTGATAATGCCGGAAGACTGACAATGCTTACTTCAATGCCTATATATTTTCTGTCGGTCTTCTCCTTGCAAAAATGGGCTCTTAAGAAGATTGACTAGCTAAGAAGGGGTTTCCTATGGAAGGGTTCTGATAGTGCACAAGGAGGTCACTGTCTTGTGAGATGGAAAAAATTTGTGCTGCCTAAATGCAAGGGTGGACTGGGGATTCTGGACCTTGACACTTTCACTCGGGCATTGAGATTACGGTGGCTCTGGTACGAATGGAATGAACCGGACAGGCCATGGGTGGGAACTACAACGCCTTGCACCAATATAGATCGTCACCTATTCAGAGCAAGCACGTCTGTGACAGTTGGAGATGGAACACATGCAAAGTTTTGGTATTGCAGCTGGCTCAATGGAAAAGCACCGATGGACATAGCACCCAACCTTTACAAGCTTGCGTGGAGGAAAAACAGATCGGTGCAGAAAGATTTAACTAATCACAATTGGACAAGAGGACTACGGCGCATGAATTCGGTTGAAGAAATGATTCAGTTCGTCACATTGTGGGACTTGATTCAGAATGTTCAGTTAAACGGTGAGGAAGACAGCATCCGATGGAAATGGACATCAACTGGTCCATACACTTTAAAGTCTGCGTACATGGCACAATTTCAAGGAACGTACTCATCCTTTCAAACACTGAACATATGGAGAGCTGATGCATAAGGAAAGCAGAAGTTCTTGCTGCTAGTTCAGAGTAAAATTCTCACAGCAGATAAACTCCTGGTAAGGAATTGGCCATGCTCACCACTATGCGTTCTATGTGATCAAGTTCCAGAAACGACATCTCATCTATGTCAGCAATACCCCTATGCAAAAGAAATATGGCTTCTGGTTGTCAATTGGACATGCACGAATGCAACAATGCAGGTAAGGAATGAATAGGAAATTGAAGATTGTGGAACATATCGCTGGCCAAACTGAATGGCAAGACACGACGATCAATTGCAGCTATCATGATGTACACAACATGGCACATATGGAAGGAAAGAAATCAAAGAGTCTTCGACAACAAATCTCTTAGGCCTAATCAAGTTCTCGGTATGATTCAAAATAATATCAACACACACCGGCAAGTGTGTGGGAATCCTTTGCTAGGAGATGAGCTCCATGTATCTTAATGTTGGTTGCTTATCATTATTATGTTCTAGTGTCCGAGAGAGATCATCTCATTTATGTAATTGACAACTACCTGTAATTTGGAACATCTTTTCTCTCTTAAATGCAAGCCAGTGCTCTGCCAATATGTAAAAAAAAAGTGGTTCACCTCCACCAAATCGAGACCAAAGTCTTTGCAGTGGCCTCCAAAAGTCTCCGGGTTTTCACCGCATTCCGATGCGGTGCAGGCATCCACGATTCCACGCCAACACAAACCCATCCGACGAGTTAGTAGCTTGCAGATGCCGCCACTCGCTGCGCTCGCTTTCAAGAGAAGATGACTTGCAGCTGCCGCGGAAACGCACGCAGACACCCCCGCCGAAGCCGAACCCAGCAGCGCTTTTGCCCGAATTCATTGCGGCTGAGCGCGGTCAGAGGAGGCCGCCTTGAATCAAATGCGCCTTTTCCCTTCCGGGTCTCGACAGGCAACAAGCTAGTGAACGTCTGTGTTGTGTGGCCCCCCGCATATACTTCATGTTCCTGTCATCGATCCTCTCTGTTGAGGACGGACGGGCGAGCGATCGAGACGGACAGATCGGCCGGCGATCGCTTTCGGTTGACGCCGAGTTAAGAGCTAGCGCGCGCGACAGAGCTACTAGTTTCTTGCTAGAACGTGGCTCTGTCTCGCTTGCTGCAGGTTTGGTGAGCCAAGTAAGCATCCGGCAAGAAAGTGGAGGAGGAGTAATTTGGATCCTCGAAGAAGACACAGAGGACGACCAACTGGACAAGCAAGAGGCAGAGCAAGCTAGCTACCACAGTGAGCAACAGTCGTAGGCTTGTACTAGTAGCAGTATTGCCCTGGCCGACTGGCCCTGTCTAGTACTAGTATCTTTCAGTGACCAGTGCATCGCGACCGCGTGCCCACACACAGATAGCCAAATAGGGAGGGAGAGAGAGGGGAAACGTCAACGCCTTGATTGAAGTCAACACTGGATCGGAGCTGCATGCGTTACGCTTCTTTATTTCTCCCCCGTCGTCGTCGTGAGCCCGCCCGTCAACCGTCTCGCTCGACGGGGGCGGCGCGGCCTGGGTTCGGCCACGTCGGCTCTGCCGTTGCCGCGCGCCAGGGATCGACGCCGATGGATAGGATGTCCGGTCGAGCCGCGCTTTCCCAACCAGCCTGCTGCCGGTCGATCGGCTCCAACTTTTTGACATTGATATCTGCTCCAAACTAGCAGGAGTATTAATGTTGTATGGACCAATGGTAGTGGTACTACACATCATCATATACAAGCATACTGTCCATACTGTGCCGGCCTGCTAGGAACCAAATACGCAGCAGACGAGCAGTCGATTCTATATTTCTATCTCTCTCATCCAAATATCTCTCTTTGTGCTACCAGTACATTAGTGTTCCATCCAAAAAAACAATTATATTCTAAATATCAGATAAAATGAAGTAGTTTACTTCAAACATCTACGACTGCATGTATAGTACAGTATGCTATAATCTTGTCCAGTTGCTTGTTCAATATTATCTGCAAGAGTTTCCAGTGTACTCCGTAATGATGACCGGCCGCCAATGCAGCAGCGGCTCCGTCTCGCCTCGCACAACCGTGTCGGCGGCGCACACGACCAAAAGTTTTGTTTGAGGCCGCTGCGTATACTCCATCGATCTGCGTAGACTCGTGCTGCAGGACCACCAGCCAACCTGCCGGCCAACACGACGACGACGACACAGGTCGCCGGCTGCGGTTAGCCGCTTTATATATCCGGAAAGTCCAAAAGATCGATCGTTTCAAGAAGTTGCATGATCCGGGCGCATGCCGCCGCTTACCACGCCGAAAAGAAAGCACACTCGCCGGGCCGGTGGTGCATGCATGCAACCATACCTTTACCAGGGGCCTGGCTACGTTACATTGCACCCGGTCCGCCAACAGGGATAAAAAGGGGGTCGTCGTCCAAGTCCTACGACGCCAATACGACGCGCCATGGAATCCATGACGACCGGACAGACATGGGTGGTGAGTCCTTGAAAAAAGAGAGAACGCTCGTGCACGCGTGTGCTGCGTTGCGCCAACCTTCGACCGGGGCGGAGATGGTCGCCGTCGACGACGACCTCTTTCCATCTGCCGGGGATCGATATATACGCGCCGCCACCGGCGGTCAATGTTACTGTCCGGCGCGCCTAACTAGTACTAGTTGGGGAAACAAACTAAATTAACCGCGCACGCACGTCGCCGTCGCCGTCGATGATGATAGCCGCCGCTCCGGGCGAAGCGAGTGATTCCGATCGGCTTCGTTAGTGCAGTGTGGTCTGTGCACGGCGGACCACACAGCGATCATTTCAATTCCTCTCATTCTCTGTTGTGCTGTGAGCGCGACGGAGAGAAGGATGGATCGGCCGGCGGTCGCTTTCGGTTGACGCGTGAGTTACTAAGAGCGCGCGAGGCAGAGCTCCTGCAGGGCTGCTTGAGTGGCTGGACAGCAACACGCCATGTCGACGAGCTCCGATCCGTTCCGCAAGTCAGCCATGCTCACTCTCACAGTCACAGGCTCACTCCTCCGCCTCCTTAATGTCCTGGTTCCTGTACGCTGAGCACGACGCCCTCTTTCCCCTTGTATTGCCAGTCGACCTCGCTCATTGATCCCACCCACCCATCTCCGGCGGTCTTCACACTCCAGCGGTTGCGTAACCGCAGCTAGGCAAGCATCGGGATCAGGTGAAAACGCAGAGTGACACAAGTACGGTAGCAAGATATACACAGTAGGCCAAATTAGTGTCCTTTAACCTTGACTTTGTGATGCTGTGTTGTAGGCAGTCACTGTTGCCGACTTTTTTTTATTTTGGCTCTTTTCGCGAAAAATCTCACAAATAGACCCCTGGCGAAACCAATTCCAAAAATGGACCCTTAGCTTGGCGCCAGGATGGCTGGCGCCAAGCTATAACAGTGACTCCGACGTGACGCCGGCCCCCTGACGTCATGGCGCCAAGGCTCGACGCCAGCCTCCCTGGCGCCAAGCCTTTTACCTTAACGCCCGGCTCCTTCCTTTTGCGTATTTTGATTTCGCATCTATTCACCAACCCGCGCCGGCTCGCTCGAAGTACGCCGCCGCCGCCGCCAGGAGCCGCCCCGCCGTGCGCCGCCCGGCCACCCCGCCCGGCGCCCCGGCCAGGCCCGCCCGACCCGAGCCGCCCGGCTCGAGCCGCGCCGCCCCGCCCCGCCGGTGCCCCCGGCCGGGCCCCAGCGCATACCGTGGCCTGAGGCGGGCCGCCCCCCACCCTGTGCCCGCTCCCGACCGGGCAGGCCGCCTCCCATCCTATTCCTGCTCCCACCACGACCGAAGGTAATTAATTGTAGTATAATTTAGATAGATAGGTTTAGATAAAATAGTTATGTTGATAAATTAGAATAATTAGGTAGAATTGTTAGATAAAATAGGTAGATAGATAAAACAGATAGATAGAATTGTTAGATATGAAAACTAATATAATTTGGTAGCATAGTAAACTAGTTATTACGATATTAAGTTAAGTAGTTGTATAGTTAAGTACATATGTACATATTAGGTGACATAGTTAATATTAGGTGACATAGTTAGTTAGTATATGTGACATAGTTAGTTAGTTGTATTTAGTAGTTAGTAGTCAATTGATACTATCTGATTTCATACTAGACTTAGAATGTTTGATTTATTATGGACTAAATGAATTGTGCGTCGTTATATTGATATACTAGATGGAGAACGTAGTGAGCATATATCACGGCGGCACCGTGAAAGGGATGAATATGGATGTGTTAAGTTTGTTGCCATGCAATGCGAGGTTGTCATATTCGATGAGAAACCATCGTTTAGTGAGTTGCTTGCAAGGGCTCGGGAGGAGTTACATTGTCATGAAGATGATGAAATCACAGTCGAGGGCATACTTCACCTAGGTTCCCCTCTCAACATTCAAAGGAAGATGGTCCCAATTCGGTGTGCAGGCTAGTGGGAAAAATATGTGAGGACGGTTATGAATGGTCATTCCCCAAGTGTTGAAGTGGTTGTTCGTCGGGTGGGAGTTGATCCAAATCCTCGTCGGTTTTCCCGACCAATGGGTCAAGAGCACACTTCGATCCTCCCGTCCCAGAACCTGTTATGGACGTGGATGTTGCACCTACTATTCCCGATGCTGAATCTGCCCTAATGAAGTAGTTGGACATGGTTGTCGGATTGTTGATGATGTGGCGGACTCTTCTAATAAGTTTCTTTTCACTCAGAATGATCCGAGTAAGTGTCTTACCGGTTTCTATTGTTGAGAGATAATCCATTCGTTCCATCAAGTTAATCTTTACTCATATTTGTACTTGATGGCGCAGGAGATCTTCCAGAAAATGTGGATGTGCCTCTGAGATTTCAAGTGCAATTGTGGTAGGCCAAGGCAGTACCACTTCGTATGTTCTCATTTGGTGGCAGCAGCTAGGCATCGCAATTTTGATATTGAGAGCATGATACCTCATGAGTTCAGCGTAGACACCCTTGTGCGGACATGGAGCCCCTGCTTCGTGCCTTTCTGGGATCCTTGAGAGTGGCCTCCATATGATGGGCCAAAATATGTTGCGAATCCTGCATACCGTTGGAACAAACGTGGAACAAGGAAGCGGACGAGGCATAACATGACTAGGGATCAGGTATCCGGAAGAACGAGGCGTGGTAGAGCAACACCATTTCTTGCTGATCCAGAATAGAACGAGTGCGGCAAGTGTGGTAGATTGGGTCATAATTCACGCACTTGCCGTTGGCAGATTAGTGAGGTACGACGAGTAGCTCTTTTCGTTACTTCATATGTGTTTTATTCATACAGGTTGTGTTTCTACATCTCTAACTTCATGATTTATTGTTTACTAATTTTATTTGTTTTTGCCTTTTTTAGGATGGCGCACTTCCACCTACTAGAGGAGGCGTACGACCAGACCCACCGAGGTCGTCTCATAGCGGCAGGGCAGGTAATAATCTACAATTCATGATTCAAGCTTTGCAAGCGGTCACGTCTTGTATCCTAAGAAATGTCTGACTCGGTTTGTTTGCATGCAGGTCCTTCCGCTCCTTCGTTCTAGAGCCCATCATGGGTTCTTAGCGCTGCAGTATGACGACCGCTACACTCCTTTGCTAGAGATGGCGGGCCTAGATGTCATCTCGTATCAGGTTCGTCGTGGGATGCCCAAGTTCAACTCAGCGGCTATAACTGCGTTGGTTGACAGGTACTATTACCTTCGTTCATATTCATTTTATTATGTCTTTACATGTTAACAAATAATAATCCTGCAAAATGCAGGTGGCGGCCCGAGACTCACAGCTTTCACCTGCCGTTCAAAGAGATGACAGTGACCCTACAGGACTGTCAGAAGATGCTGGGTCTGTCGATTCGCGGCCAGGCAGTCACTGGACCGTGCATCTCAGAGGGTTGGAGAGCACGAGTGGCAGGCTTCCTTGGGCGAGAGGTTGAGGAGCCGGGGACTCGCACATCTGGAGTGCTAATCTCCTGGCTGCGGGAACACTTCGGCCAGTGCCCCCAGGACGCGGATGCGGAGACAGTTGGGCACTACTGCAGGGCGTGGATACTACACCTGTTTGCCTGCGTTCTTTTCCCAGACGCTACAGGAGACACTGCGTCTTGGATGTGGATCCACTGCCTCACTGACTGGCACCAGGCGGGTCTTTACAGTTGGGGATCAGTTGTGCTGTGCTTTCTATACCGGCAGCTGTGCGAGGCGTGCCGTCGGACTTCAGGCTCCCCGTCAGTTGGTGGGTGTGTCTACCTATTGCAGTTATGGATGTGGGCCCGTCTTCCTGTTGGTCGTCCCGAGATTATGCCGCGTCGACCGTGGTTCCCAGGTGAGACGCCGAGACGGCAGCTGACATGGGCATATATTTGGGATCAGGTTAAGGTTAGCCATACGAGGTTGGACTGCGCGTACATGGATTACATCAATGAGATAGACGCGCTCACGGCTCATAGTGTAAGTGAAATTTTTTTTAACATGCTTTGTAATCTTTTAGTATAACAACTAACGTTTTGATTGACATTTTGCAGGTAAATTGGCAGCCTTACGACGGAGAGGACGCACTTCCTTTTCCCCTTAGCTTCATGTGTGCGCCGGACGATGATGTTTATAGGATGGTGTGCCCTCTCATTTGCTTCTATGCTGTCGAGTACCACCTGCCAGATCGAGTAGCACGTCAATTTGGGATGAGGCAGATTTGGCCAACACCGGCGACCTCGACTAGTGTCGAGTTACACACGTAAGTCTTTTCCTATTTGATTTATTTCAATACTATTAACTAAATTTTGGCTAGCAGTAACATGTAACGTGACGTGCAGCATGGATCGTAAGAAGAAACAGAAGGTCTCTGAGTGGGCCGCGTTCCACCAGGCGTACATTCAGGAATGGGACCAGTTCGGGGACAACGTGGACGAGAACGACAAGCCGCACACAAACAGTGAGTACAGGCAATACCAGAGTTGGTACCAAGGTGCGACGCGTCACAGACTGAGGGCAGCGTGGACGGAAGATGACTACGCCGACATCCACTCATCCGACGATGAAGACACGGTGTACGATCAGAGTACTCGTGCTGGAAGGTAGGTGGAGGCAAGACCAATCCTGGATAGGATGGTAAGACAATTGTTTCACTTTTCTATGTTCTATGTTAAGTTACTTAGAGATTTAATTAGTTAGATAAGGACTTATTCACCATCTGACTTAATCATTTAGTCATTTAGTAACTTAGTGTGTAAATAAGTTAATGACTTAATCATTTATTGCTTTAGTGACTTAGTCATTTGTTGCAGGGGCGTACCCTCCAAAGCTCGGTTAGATATATAGAGCATTTCCATCCTAGAGTTTCGGACCCCGAGACGCGGAGCTTCCTAGAGGTAAGTCTCAAATTATTCTTTCGAATACTTTGTTAATACGTTACATTCTTCTTTTGTGTAACTAGTTTTTACTACTGCAGCGACTGTCAAATCGGCTTCACCGTGCCGCTGCTCGTTGTGGTTGCAGGACTGCCATGACGCGAGACGTGCACGTTCCATCCCTACGCGAAGGAGGCGTCGGTACATCTAGCCAAGGTCCCTCAGGTTCGAAATCAATTGCATCCAAGGATGAGGACGACGACGACGACAACGATGAGCAGAGGGCCGAGGAGCTTGGCCCGTCTCAGCTCCAGGAGGCTCCCTTGAGTCAGCCTACATAGGTTGTAGGCACTAGACTACGTCATCCACGTTCTCCTTACACTCCAGGCACCGATGCCCTTGGTCACAAGGGTAAGGGTAAGACTAGGAGGCAGTGACGGTTCTTATTGCGAACTTTGTATTATATGGACTGTTTGTATATATGGACTTTCATTCTGAACTATTGTGGATCATTATGAATGTGTCATATGCTTGTGTTATATGCTTCTATGTTTGTATTTATGTTCACTATTCATCTCGTAATTTTGTATGGATTGCATCAAAAAGTAGGGAAAATTCTGCTGAAATTTCGCTAACAAGTACCTTTTTTATTTTCTGCGGAAATTTCACTAGACTACGACTTCGAAATGCATTACATCTCAAAATAAACATAGGTCGTCTACAAATTGCGTGTTCATACTTAAAGTGCATTATTACATGACAACATAATAAAAGTCTCACAGTAGAAAATATTGTTCATAAATAAACCATAGAACTAGAACCTAAATATGGCTACTGAGTGCAACGAGGCCACTTTCCCTTCCTTAAGGCATCGGGATTCTCCTCAACCACTGCTTTCGCTCGGCGTGCCCGCTCAAGCTTCTTCTCCCTCTCCTCCCTGTTCGCAGCAACCCGCCTCCTTTCCTCCTCTTCCTTGTGCTCTTTTTCCACAGCCTCCTCTATGAGCCTCTTCTCGTACACCTCCTTCCTCTCTGCATCCCAGTGCATCATATACTCCAAAAATTCCTTATCTTCAGGATTGATCTTAGTGTCGATCCACTGCTCAAAATCACATAGCGGTGGAGGGGTCTACAACAAATGCAATTGTTATAAAACAAAAAAAATTATGGACAATAATTATAAGACAACAACAATTCCTTACCAACATGTTAATGCGGCGCTGACGAAGTGTAGGTTCAAACGCAAAGTTGGAACACATCCAATACCTCTGCCTATACGTGGCATGTTCTTCGGACTTGGCTACCTTGCAAGGATCGCCGCAAAAGCACATCGGCACTGGAACACCACTAGGCAGAGGTAATGGATCGAACGCATTTCCGGTCTTCTTTGCGCCATAACTACAATTTAGTTTATTTCGTTCTATGAATCAAACGCACTTAACAATAAACCTACAATTAAGATTTTTTTCATTTGATCCACAACAATGAGCATATAACATAACTACGTGCGCTGAGATTACCTTAGTTTCTTAGCTTTTCCACGCCTCGGCATCCTACATTTGCATGAAACCCAAAGTTCAAAAATGCAACAAATATATAGCGAATCGATGTGAAAAAAAGGTACGAGGGAGAGAGGATACCTTGCTCTTCAGGATCCACGGATCAAATGAAAGTTTCCTAAGCTACAATGTCGATTCGTAGTCTAGGGCAAAGTAGGGAGAGTAAAAACCCAAGAGAGTGGAGAAGAATGAGGAGGAACTCTCGGGCAGAAAGAAGGGGGCGGTATATGTAGGGAGGCTTGGCGCCAGGGAGGCTGGCGCCGAGCCCTGGCGCCAAGATCTATGGCGCCAAGGCTTGGCGTCATAGATCTTGGCGCCAAGCCTCGGCGCCACGTCAGGGGGCCGGCGCCACGTCGGAGGTGCGTGTGGGGGACCTTGGCGCAAGGATGGCTGGCGCCAAGACGTTATAGCTTGGCGCCAGCCATCCTGGCGCCAAGCTAAGGGTCCATTTTCGGAATTGGTTTTGCCAGGGGCCTATTTGTGAGATTTTTTCGCGAAAAGGGCCAAAATAAAAAAAAAAGTCGGGTCACTGTTAACATATACACTCATCTCTGTGCGTACGTCGCAGTAAGCATATGATTCGAGCCTTGGAGGTACGTACTATGGACACTTTCTTGCTGGAATTTGACTATGTGGTTGCTTGCTTGCTGGTTTGGTGACTGGTGAGTCAAGCAACCAGCAGGAAAGCGAAGGGATGATCCGGAGGATCCTCCGAGAAGGGCCACTAATTATCCACGTGTAAAGAATCGGTGCTAGTTACCTAAGAGCAGGAGGGGTCGGGGGGGTAAATCAGGTAACTTAAAAACTTAATCTATAGCTTCCACTATTTTGTATAAAGATAAACTAGATCATTCTGTCCTAAAGGTGAATTCTATGGTTGATCTAGAGTGGAACCCTCGTCCCAAAATAAGTCTTGCAACCTAGAGTCAATCCTAACAAGATACTAAACTAAAAAAGTAAAGGCACACAAGTTGCAAGTATGAAATGCGGAAATTGCAAGTATGAAATGTGGAAATGTAAGAGGTTAGGATGAGGGGAGGTAAACTCTTGACACGATGATTTATCCTGTGATATCGGTAGGCATTAAGCCACCACTAGTCTACGTTGTTGAAGCACTCACACAAGAGTATTGCTTCCTGGTCACCAAGTCTCTCCCAAGGCATCCCTTGACTTGCCACAAAGGCTCGGCCACTAAGGCACACGCCAAGTTTCTCGGTCACCTTGATGCTGTTTCCACTAAGGAGTTTCTTCACGAAGGAAGGGGGTCTTCACGTCCCCCGCACAAGATCGTTGACGCCGCTCCACACCAAGCTAGAGGGTCGAAGACTTGCCGGCGAGTCACCAAGGCTTCAAGGCGCCGTCACACTTCTTGTACAACGGTGGTTCACTCTAGAACCTGATCACAAGGTCGGCAGACCTTGCACTCACTCCTCTCTAGGCCTATCCTAGCACTAATCACTCCGTAAGCTTGTGCTAAGCCTTAGATGAATCACATAAGCACTTTTGATAGCTTGGATATATTCTTGATGAGTCTTGGTCTTCAATGCATCCCTGGACACTCCAGCAACTCCAAATGGGTGAGTAGTGGGGGTATAAATAGCCTCAAGGGCTCAAAGAGCCGTTGCTCTAACGGCTAGTTAAAAAGTATACCATTGCATGTTCCGATGATCTATTTTTGTCCTGCATCGAAACATCCGGTGCAACTAGCCGTCGGACTCCCCACGCCCAAATTCCTCAGAAACTCAACCGACGCTTTATCCGATGCTACCATCGGATCATCCGGTACTATTGTTCACGTCACATAACCGTTGAATCCCCTGACGTCATGTTCCAACGCTTTCTCCGATGGAGCCGTCGGATCATTCGGTGCTGAAGTCATTCTAGCCAAAACCTTCTGTTTGGAATCAAAGAAAATATGCTTTGTCTGACGCTCCTTCTTGTGCATACCGTCGGATCATCCGGTGCTATTGGATTTTCTTTGCCTTCCAAGCCTGTGCCTCAGAATTCGTCCGACGCTACTATAAAAGTGACCATCGGAATATCCGATAGTTGACTTTTCTTGATTTCTTCCGCAGCGTACCAAATACTCTGACGTTTAATCCGACGGTCTTTCTGGAGGCTATCGGAACATCCGATGGTTCTTTTTCTTTATTCCGATTCGTCCAATGCATCAATACCATAGAATAATCCTAGATATCATGGCTTGGTCACTTAAATACTATAGATTGGATACTCGAATACCATAACTTGGATACTCGAATACCATGATTTGGGTATGAAGAATACCATTATTTGAACCTTGCCATAATTTGGTTTGCATTCTTGGAACTAAAAAATATACAAAGTACTAGATAAAACATTAGTTCCAATAACTATGTTGTCATCACCAAAATCACAAACTATGGCTTAATGAGGTCATCTCGCCGTGGGATTCCGTCGTCTCCCTCCCCGGAGGCCCGGATGATGGGCGCTTGCTTGTTGGATCTTGGCATCTATCAATTTAATGGCGAAAACAAAAACACTATACGCAGCGACAGACGACGGGCCGTTGACCCTCGCCTGGGATCATTAAGCAATGACGCCATCAGTGGCGCTAAACGTCTCCGGGTCCGACCCCAAGCCGCCTCGCGGTCGCCGCGCCAACGCTAGTAATTGCTGGTGTGCCTGGCCCTGAGCTTTTCCCACGTCACCTGCTCTAATGCCACCGTCCCTCGTCGTGATGAGTCCCAAAAGGGGCTCGCGCGGCGTGGGGCGGCCACGTCGTCGCCTCCCGACGGCGGGCGCGTCGTGGGCGGCGCGCGGCCGGGGTTCGGCCACGTCGGCGCCGGCGAGGGATGACGGATCTATGGGCCATGGCCGGCCGACATGCTTCCCCAACCAGGCCCCTTAATTGCCCGTTGATCGGCTTCGGAATTCAGATTGGCTCAACTTTTCGGCATAAATATCTGCTCCTCGCTAGCAGGAGTATTGATGTTGTTACGTATGGGCCAATGCTACGACTGAATCATACAGTACCTTTCTTTCAAGGTACCAATCTTTCTTTTCCAGGGTGTTCATACCGTGCCGGACTGCTAGGAAACCAACACAGAGCGGGCAATTCCGAGTAAACAAGCATGTGCATGTGGCTGTTGGATGAAGTTTCCTCGGCATTGCGTTTTAATTTGTGTGAAAAATTTTTGTGTCCTGGTCCGGAGTCTGAAACAATTCCGGGCTTCAGAATTTCGACCAAAGGTCGTGTAACGTTAAGCAAGTAAGCATTTTGCATTCATTTACGAGGAGCGTTTTGACTGGCTTCCTGTTCCGCAGGCATGACTTGAGAAGCAGGTCTACATGATTTGGAGGTGAGTTTTACTGGCATGTACTACTGCTCCAATTCAGTAGTCAAAAAAGGTGACTTGGAAGTTACAAGTGCAAGACTTTCCTTGCCATCGACTTGTTGCCAGGATCACTTTTCAATTAATATACCGGTTAAATTTCGAGGGAAAAAACGGTGAAATGATTTTTTTAAAAAAAGTATAGTAACTTTCACGTACGGAGAGACGAAGTGATTGCATTGAATTCCGTCTGTCAGAAAACAATCGCACACGGATGGACGATGGATCAACAAGTATGCTGTCCGCGCTGCCTGGTGTGTGACAACCAGAAGGTGATGGGGATACCGATTAGCCACCGTACCATCCCCCATATTTATTGTGCATTTTACGAGTTGAATGGATGGACACGGATGCGACGGAGGAGGATTCCACGGAGTACGACCTCATTCATCCCCCATGCGGCGAGCAGAGCACCAATAAAAAGCGCTGCAAATGTTCGCTTGCCACACCTTGAAATTTTTAGATTTCAGTATGTGGTTAGAAAGAACAATTTTTTTATAATTTTAAAATTTTTCCAACATTTATTTTCTTGATAGGAAATTTAGTATAGGAAAATAATTGAGTGTTTTTAATGAATTAAATATAATGGTTCTATATGTGTTGCATTCATGCCAATGCATCTTGGTATTTCATGAGTGCAAAGGTTTTAAAATACGTTTAGATGTCGATTAGGTTCCTATGAGAATTTTTCAGATTTTTCTGGTACTTATTCTCATTTTTCTAGAGCTAAATCTATTTATTAGAAGGCTCTAGAACCCTTTTCACGAGCTCCAAGGGTTTTATTTGGACTCCTCATAGCCCAATCTACCTCTAGGATTTTTTTTCCTGGATTTTTTAGGATTTTTTGTTAATTAAATGAATTATCTAGATTTTTCTTTTACAAGAAATAGAAATCCTTTTCGTCTGGATGAGCCTTGGGCCCGACCCGCCCTGCTTCGGCCCAGCCAAGCTCGTGCGCCGCCGCTAGTTTCCTAGCACCGCCGTCGCCGCCTTCTTGGCGTGCGCGCCACGGTCATCATCGGGCCCTGCGTCCTATAAAACGCGACAGCCGAGCCTCTGGTTCTCCCTGTTGCTCGCGCCGGCCACGCCTCGCTCATCCCGGCTCGCACAACACTACCGCCGGCCTTTGCTGTGTTGATGCACCGCGCCCCTTCGTCCCTGGAGCAAGACACCACCACCACCACGATCCCCTCTACGAGACGAAGCCGGTGCGCTGCTCCTTGTCATTGTCAAGTCACCGGAGTGCCGTGGCCTTCGCGAAGAGCAGAGCCACAGCCCAAGCTCTATCCGCCCGATTTGCCACCCATGGGCACAGCCGGACGAAGCCGCCAGGGCCACCAGCTTCACCGAGCTTCCACGCATCTTCTCCACCACGCGCTGTCATCAATTGACCGCCGAAGCCCTGCCATCCGCGTGAAGCCACGAACCGCCACTGCCAATCACTATCGGGCCAAATTCCAGCCATCCTCCTCCACCTCCGGTGTCGGTGAGGCCTCCCGTGAGCTCGCCTCAACCTCCTCTTCCAATCCCCCTCCTCACCGTGGTCCCCAGGTCACCGGAGTGCCGAACCGCTATCCGCCATGGCAAAAGCTCCCCTCGAGCTAATCTGTAATTTTTGGCTGATTCTTTGTATCTTTGTATAGTTGCTGAGAAGCTCCTGAATAGATTAGATCCTCTCAACCTAACCCAAGCCAAGATCTTTTTTGATTTAACCCTGCTCTTTATCGGATTCACGAGCACTGTTTCATGTGTCTCGGGAATCTTCACTCCTAGTCCTCCCAATCTATAGTTAATCATGAATAGATCCTTAAAACCTTGTTTAACCCATAGATTCCACGTTTTACCTCCGTTTAACCTTGTTCTTGTTACGATAGATTCATGTCAACTTAAATCACGCATTAGAAGCAATGTTGGTCAAACTTGAGATGCTTTGACTCTCCAAGATTCTTGAAATGACTTACAATTTGAGATGGAGGGAGTACTTAAATATTTATAAATAAAATTAAACTAAGCTTTACATCTTCTTTGCATATGTAAATATGACTTGATTAATCCCAACTAAGGATATTTCTCTAAAATATCTTTACATTTTTTTCTCAACTAAAATAAATGAAACATGTAACTCTTGTCTTTTCTTTTATAATCCAAATCTTAGTTCCTTGCGTTCGTGTGATACTAGAATCGAGCCCTAGTGCGTTCTTTTAAAGCTTTTCTCTTTTATTAGTGTATTGTTCTTAGTTGTGTTTGTTTGCTTTGTATGCTTGTGCCGGTGATTGCTTTGAGTAGAAGGATTGCTGTTTGAAAACTTTGAAGATTAAGAGTTTCAAGAGAGTAAGAGATGAAGAGCAGTAAGAGTAACTTTTTATTGGAGAAAGGCATCATCCTTCTATCTATGCTTATTTACAAGAATACCATGCATTAATTGGAACATGGAGCGACCACCCAGGAAAACAGTGCAACCACAAGAACTACATAGCTCTGATGTTGATTAATTAATTAGAGACTCTAGTTCAGGGTAATCTTACCGAAAGGGCAAGAGGGAGGATTGAGTCGTTGTATAGCCCTGTCCTCTTAGGAAGTGGGCTTTGCTAAGACACTATGCCCATTAGAGAGGTTTATGCACGTCAGACACCGAAACTTTAGCGAGTTACCACTTATTAAGGAATCTTTGTAAGGCCCCGTAGCGTCCCTATGCAGTCACACCTCAGTAGTGTGACGAGTACCTAATCAGCACAGCATGGTTGGGTCTAAAGTTCTTCTGAACTTTTACGTGACTTGTAGGTAAAGATGTACGTCCTCTTCAGAGTGTAAAACTGATATATCAGCCGTGCTCACGGTCAAGAGCGGTCTGGACCCTCACATGATAATTGAACTTGAAGATGGACTTAAATCGTTATTCTGGTTATTTCTTGTAGCCTTGCTGAGTACCAACCATAAGTGTACTCACCCTTGCTTACTGCTGCTCAGAAGAGAAAGTTGTGTGAAGTTTTCTGAAGGTGATGCTGAGTTCTAGATATACGCGACCCCCAGTCAATTGCCTGTGAAGTTTGGAGTCTACGTTTCCAGGATTAAGTTGTATATCTCTCGTAAATCATTATTTATATTTTTTATGCGATACTGTTACTATTATTTACTTAGTGATGTTATGAAACTAGATCATATAGGTAGCACTTGGTTTTATTTTAAATTCGAGTGTGACACCGCTGCTTGGCCCTAGAAAGCGACCGAGTGAAGCTGCTGCCGTAGCCCTTTTCGCGCCAGGGACCCACGCATGGGATGATGCACTGCAAACCTATCGGTCGATCGCCGCCGTCATCTCTCCTGGGGAAAAGCCAAACCAAAAGGGAGTGGAAAAAAAATAAAATGATTCGATCCTGCAGAAAGGTTGTGTTGTGTGTGGCATCATCTCCATCCATCCGATTTTTGGATTGGAAAGAACCAAAGGAGGAATATAATCGTACGTGATGACGCCAAGTGTTGATTAATTGGTGATTAATGGTCGGTCCGGGCACGTAATGCATCCATCCCAGGAAAGTTAAGCACAGTTTGCTGAACCCAGCTTGCTGTGCTTGGATGAGCACAAATAAACCAAAAAGGAAGCTGCTTCGATCGGTAGAGAAAGAGATGATGATGATATATTCGATGCGATGGGTCACCATGACATATCATTTGTGATTGAGTGCCCGTATTATCCAGTGCAAGTGCTATTATGCTAATGCAGCTAGCGATTGCTTTTTAATTTAGTGTAAGGCAAAAATGCGATCCAGCCGTTTTCTTTCCTTTTTCTGGATCTGACGTAGCGAAGTGAGACACATGCATGTATGCAATTAAGCACGCACGCGTTGAGCCGCTCGCGATCGCATGCCAGAACACTTTTTTCCTGAGGAGAGGAGAAAATCTTGGGCGGCAATGCGCTGTGGTTTCAGTGACCGGGAAGGAAAAGAAAGCAAAGTCTAGGCTGGAAGACGAGGACGATCGACCGAGCACCACCACACCGGGCATTATCGCCATGCATTGTCGCAGGTGGATATGTGACGATATCATCATCATTAGCGATGCATCGATGGATCTTCCTCGGCCGGAAATTCCACACGCCAATAGGACATGCATGCGGGGTCAGAGGCAGGGGAGGAGAGCACGCTGTGCGCACGCCACGCATTTGTCAATCGGGCGCCGCCCAGGACAGGTCTCCAACAGTCCCACTACCAGCAGTCGTGAGGTCGCCGTAAATGTGAGGCGGCGGGCCGGCCGGCCAGCCAGCCGGTGCACATGTCACGTGTCAGTTGTGCTGTGCGGTCGGTCACGCTAGCTTACATTACACAGGAGAAGGGCAAGCACTGTATTCCTTCTCTTTTTGCTACTGTCCGTCAGTAACATAGTAGTATCCTCTAGCTACGGTGTCTGGCTCGCCTACGCCTTCACCAAACCGGCCAGAGTCTTTGCGGTGGCCCCCAAAAGTGTTCCGAGCCCGTTTAATTTTTTCACCGCATCCCGATGCGGTGCGTGCATCCAATAATCCAACACATCTGATGGAGTGGTGCTAACTTGCACCTGCCGCGCGCTCGCTTTCAACAAATCAACACAAGAGAAGATGACTTGCAGCTGCCTGCCGCGGAAATGCACGCAGACACCCCCGAACCCAGCAGCGCTTCTGCCCGAGTTCATGCACTGCGGTCAAAGGAAGCTTTCCATGCGCCTTTTAATTTGCAGCTCTTTTTTTTAGTTAAACGGCACGGGCTAAACAGGTGATTAAATATACAGAGTAACATGTATGATAGCAATGGCCAGTTCGTGAAGAATGCTAGGAGAAAGCTTTTGTTTTTTGGCCTCAAGCTCTCAGTTCATACTTTCCCAAACAGTAAAGACATTTTTGTCTTGGGTGTTTGGAAGTGATTCAGCCTGAATCCTATAGAGGAGCTAGAGTCCGAACCATCCCAAACAAGTCCTAAGCATATAGTCTCAGTGGATTCATCGCAGTAATATGCTGTCTAGTAAATTATGCATATGGTGCATATTATACAATCGGCGAGTAGATTATTATTTAATCAAGACACGTACTATAGCAAGTTAATTTCTTGCTAGAATGTGGCTCTGTTTCGCTTGCTGGTTTGGTGAGTCAAGCAAACGGCAACAAAGTGGAAGGGGTAGTCCGGATCCTCTGAGAAGAAACTGAGGAGAAACAGAGGACCAACTGGACAAGCAAGACAGTAGAGGTAGCTAGCAGTCTAGCACAGTGAGCAACAGATGACGCTTGCTCAATCAGTGCTGTTCCAGACTTCAGTTCCCATGCCAACACGCAAATCAGAAACGGCCCTCCTCCTAAACACAACGCTACGTCACCCTGCTTGTGCTCCAGTACTAGCAGTACCGTCCTGGCCCTGTCTAATTAATGTGCAAAAAGAAAAAAAATTAGGGAGTATCTTTCAGTGACCAGTGCATCGAATGTTCACTCGCGACCGTGCACACAGAGAGAGATCAGGGTGGCAAAAAAACGTCAACGCCTTGATGGCATGATGACGGGTTCCTACAGGCTACAGCCCTACGGACAGCAGGGTGTCCACCTCCAATCCAACCGTGTGGACGCCCTGCGGGATCACCGGATCAGCACCAGGTCAACACTATCTGCCGTGAACCCGCCCGTCAACCGTCTCGCTCGACGTCGACGTGGGGGCGGCGCGGCCTGGGTTCGGCCACGTCGGCTTTGCCGTCGCCGCGCCAGGGAAGGAAGGATCAAAGGATGGACGACGACCGACCTGCTTCCCCAACCAGCCGCCTTAATTATATTGCCGGTTGATTGGATTCAGATTATTGGCTAAACTTTTCGGCATAAATATCTGCTCCTAGCTATTGATGTTGTATGTATGGGCCAATGGTATTATACAGCTTTTCAAGACGTCCATACCGTATCGTGCCTGCCTGCATTTTTTAACTGATGGGGTGTTAAAACTTAAACATGTGTTTATGTGTTTGGTTGGAAGACAACTTGGAATGGGACGATCATTTCTTATTTGGTTTGTTTTTTGTTTGTTCCGAAGATATGCTGAATTGATCTTTTAGCATTTGATAACAAAAGGGAAAATGGAACACCATGGCTTAATTCTTGACGCTGAATGCCTGACGGTGGTAGCCGTGTTGTCGTTGGCCCCCCAGCAACAGCAAATGATTGCCAAAAGCAAGTCCGCAGCTCGGCTCACCTTCTTCCCCTGTAGCAGCGACACCGTTGCGGGCGACAGTTTCTTGTTCAATTATTCGTTTTTTTTAAAGACGCTTGTTCATTTTTTTTAATTCAAAAGACGTTTGGTTGCGATGCTAAAAGTAGGATGCTGTGACACATCCCAAATGCGTCACGTACATTTTGTGTCTTCTTGAGAACATAGGACTTCGAGGGCACGGCACGGCTCATGGAGCTGTTGCTTCTTTTCTTTTCTTTTCTTTTCTGTTCTTTTCTTTTCTTTTCTTTTTCCTGATGTCCTTTTCCGGCAAAACGACACCCTGCCGACACTGAAAAAATGTTCCCGAAAATGGTACCAGTGCATTACTATTCCATCCAAAAAAGAAACAATTTCAAAATACCAGATAACATGATGTCAGGTTTAAAAAGATCAGACCCGGGGCCCTCGAAGCTGTGCTTTTCAGGATTCTTGGGCATGCTTAGCTGCAACCTCAATCGGGAACCAACCACCTATTGTTTCCACTTGAGGTTTACTTCAAATATTCTATTTAATCTTCATCAGTTGCTTGCTCAATTATCTGAAGGGAGATTCCTAGCGATCCAATCCCGGAGTTCCCAGTTGCTTTCCACCACGATTTGTTCGTCCTGCTCCTGCAAACTGCCCGCCTTTTCAATTTCTTTTGGATGTATTTGTTGGGAATAAAATCTTAAGAAATGCAGCTCATGAACCTGCATGGGCAGGCCGAACACATACGTGGATCTCGCAGCTTATTTGGTCAATCGCTTCATCGATCTCTTCTCCCTTCACCAATCATGCGGCCGCATTTTGGCTTGTTTTCCCATTTCATGTGAGGATCTCGGTCCTGCACCAATATGCCTCAAGTCCAAACTTCTACAACTTCAAAAATGATAGCATGAGTTCGTCAATAAAAAATAATGTACCTCGTGGTATATTAATACTTCGACAATGTCTTAGTATGGTGGTAGGTGGTGACTCTACTTTAAAATCATACTCCAATTGTATATAGTGGTACGATGAGCTAGTCTAGATGTGAATGAAAATTAAGTATCATCAAATTAGGCTTCGTTTTGGATTGGAGGAGCTTTGGTGGAAATTGGTCTTCTCTAATACCCATCAAATAAAAAATTATGAAAATACATTTCATAACAGTTTTAATTATGCTCATTTGATATCGTAAATAATATTTCTCTCCTCTATAATTTTTATCAAATATGGAATAGTTTGGCTTAAGACAAAACAAAATATCTTATATTTCAAGATAGGGGGAGTACATACAAAAATCATATGGCATGTAATCCAACACATCTAAAAATTTGATCTTCCTAAAGAATATGGGCCTTTTCTCCATATTAGATAATGATCTCCTAAAGAATATCGACACCATTTTAAATCAGTTATCCTGATATTTAATAATTTGATCTTCCTAAAAAATTGTGGACAAAATTCAATCAACTATTCGCTCTATCATGAATAGTAGATTAATCTTCCCATTCCCACTCGTTTTATATATGGCGTTAATTAGTAAGTTCAATTTTTTGAACTAACCAACGTCATGTATAAAAGAATAGAGAAAGTACTTCGTATGTAATTTGAGGAAAACAAACTACGAAGTTAGGTGCAAAATATGAGTAGCAATCATTGCATTTTAACAGCCCCGCCGGCTGGTTTAGACCGACAGTCCATACACGTAGGCATGGACATGACGTTAACACATCCAACTGCACTCAAAAATTCTGAACTGAACCAGATCACACGACCAGCGAATCCGTCCTGTTTGATGCCCAGGATCCCAGACGCATCCGTGCCACGCTCCTGGCACTGCATTCTTGATTGAGCAGGACAAAATCTTGCGATCCCAGCTAGCTCTGCAGGAGAAGCCTCCTACACAACGCAATAATCATTCTGATCTCTCCTGCTCATCACCCGGAGTTTCAGTTCAGCAACTTTTTTTGTAGTACCCCCTTGTCAGCACTTCCCCTATAGCTGCCCTTTTGTGCTATCCAAGTCACATCGCCATTGCAAATCTTTTTAAAATCTCGAATAAAAAAACTAGAGATAATTTTGTAGCTGATATCACCCAGCCTTCACCGTTTCCCGATGCGTTTCTGAACAAGCAGGGGACAGCTCGATCGGGTAAGCACGGCGGCATGGGCCGTTTTTTTTAAAGAAAATTCCCTGTAACACTAGAAGATACACCAATTCTCTACATGACACTCGAAATTTCAATCTTAACACCGACTCTAAGTTTCATGCCTTCTATGCACTACTATTAGACACCAATGACACCGTTAACTTTGATGAGGAAAAGACCAAAATACCCCTGTGTGCATTAACGCAAGGTATAATTCCCTCCTATGACATTCTGTAGGCAAC
Source organism: Setaria viridis (assembly GCF_005286985.2). NCBI lineage: Eukaryota > Viridiplantae > Streptophyta > Magnoliopsida > Poales > Poaceae > Setaria > Setaria viridis. Next base: position 43,217,703 of record NC_048267.2, read on the forward strand.
CAACATTGAGTTGTATTATATAAGACAACAAAACATGTTTATGATGGATTAAAGGCAATATTTACCACATATATAAAATATTTACAAGTTGACAGGTTCAATTCACAAGTTGACAGGTTGAAGCATACTCCACAGCTTCAAGCACACTTCACAGGTTCACAGGTTGTAAAGCCAACATTGAGCATAAATAGTTGACAGTATACTTCACAGGTTCAAGTTCACAAGTTCTAGCACATCTAAGCCAACACAAAGTCACCAACCTTTACAAAGGTTCTCATATGTTACATCAAGTCCACATGAGAGCATCCATTACACATCATATTGTTACAAAAGCAACAGATCACGTGATCAAAGTGAGATCACATCAAGTTCAAAGACTAAGTCTCCTGTTGTTGCGGGTGCTCATTGCAGGGCTTGCAGGATCGTTCTTCTTGCTTCTAGTGCCTATTGCAGGACTAACAATTGGAAGCACAAGCTTCTTTGCAGTATCTTTTACTACCCCCTTCCTCTTAAGCTTCCTCTTCATCCCAACCTGTTTCTTCCCCCTCATCATTTTTGCAACAGATGGAGGAATAATTATTTGCTCACTTGACACATGAGAATCATTTGAAATGAGATCTGGATGGTTAGAGCTAGTCGCTAACCTGCATGTATGAATGTAGTTCGCACTAAGAATCAGATATAGTAATTGAAGAAAAAAGGTAGCACAAAGAATCAGATATAGTAATCTAAATGAAAATAGAGACCTTGCTCATTTTTTATAACCAGATGCATTATCTTTCTCCTCTTTATTTTTCTTAGTTGGAGGTTCCAAGCTGATTGACTGAGGTCCTCTGCATGAGCAATAACATTAAGAAAATAGTAAACATGTTCATTAGCAATAAGAAAGTAGAAAACAATGCAATGTAGATAGATTACCTTTCAGCCATAAGAGAGTTGCAATGTCATCTGGATTACCCTTCTTGCAATTGTGCCAATGGTGCCCATAATATGTACAGACAGGGCATAAATGCTGGCTCAGATGGTGAGGGAGTATCATCACTCTGCCACTCGGTAATAGGTACATATGGTTCCATGGGATCAGTATAGGAAATGAATATTTCAACAACCTTTGTCTGCCTGTGTTTGTCAAACATTAACTGCAAATCCTGATCTGTTTTAACTTCAGAAAAGTTGTTCAGAATACTATCACAATACTCAATATGTGGCACTTCCAAGTAACCTGGCGGATATTGATCTATGATAGATTTAGTGAAATCCTTGAAATTGTTAGTGTCTGAACCAATAACCTTATCAAAGCAAAAATATCTGAATTCTTTTCTCACTTTCTTACGGTTGCCAAGAAGTCTATGTTCAGAAAATAACTTGACCTATGATAATCAAACCAAAAACCTTCCATGAATCTAGTCCTACATCATCATGAATACTCCGCAGTTCAGATTAGTTAAATTCACCCTTGTGGAAGCCAATCCTTTGGAAGAACCATGGTTGAAATTTCTCCCTGCCTGCAACAGCCCGAGCCCCTGCCTGCCCATTCTCTCACTTGGCCACCTGCGCCCGTCAGCGGGGCGCCTCCTGCGGCGCGGCCTCCCGTGCCCGCCTGCACGGCCGCTGTCCCAACGCGCCTTGATACCGTCCGCTAGCCCACACACGGTCCATGGAGCCTAGGACCTAGGGTTTCGTCGATGGGATTTGGATGAGGAAAGAGGAGGGTCGGGAGAAAGAAGACTGCCGAAGGGAGAAGGGAGAAAGAGAGGCCCTTGACCAGCGGATGGGTCCAATAGGCAAGGGTATTTTGGTCACAACATTAACAATCTGACAGGCTTCCATGGGTAAAAAATGAGTCTGGTGGACGGAACCGACTGCAGTATCATACAGGGAAGATTGAAATTTCAAGTGTCACACAGGGAATTGGTCTATCTTCTAGTGTCATGCAGGGAATTTTCTTGTTTTGTTTAGTTCAGCTGCATATTCAGCTGTACGCCTGTACGGAGTGTTCGCTGCTATCCCCATTCAAGTGTTCAACCAACCACTACTCGATCAGGCTATGCGCTGATGACGAAGGGCGCCCCATTCCCTCATGCGTCCAACAAAAAATTCTATTCGCGATCAACTCGAAACGGCTATATATATGCGCGCCCGATCGATCCACTGGTCCAGTACCAATCCGTGCATGAAAAATGGCATCCACTGCCACGATCCAACCGCGATCCGCTCTTCACAAGGCCAGGAGCCCAGGGCGTCCTAAACCATGCCGAGCGCGCGTGGTCGCGGCCGCCGCCACGGTTAGCACGGCGGCGACGACGACGGCGATGGCCGCTGCCGAGAGGACGCGCGCGCCGGCCGCCTCAGTGGCGAGGATGAAAAGCACGGGGAGGAGGGCGGCGTCGGTCGCGAGCATGTGGAGGCAGGTCCAGGGGTCCCATGACTGGGACGGCCTGCTCCGGCCGCTGCACCCCGTGCTTCGCGACGAGGTGGCGCGGTACGGCGAGCTCGTCGCCGCCTGCTACAAGGTGCTCGACGTGGACCGGTCGTCGGCGCGGTACATGTGCTGCAAGTACGGCAAGGAGCGCGTGCTCGAGGAGGCCGGCGTGGCCGGGGCAGGGTACGAGGTGACGCGCTACGTCTACGCCACGCCCGACGTGGCCGGGCCGCCGTCCACCTCCAGCTGGGTTGGGTACGTCGCCGTGTCCACCGACGAGATGACCCGGAGGCTCGGCCGGCGCGACGTCCTCGTCTCGCTCCGCGGCACGGTGACGCAGGCGGAGTGGGCGGCCAACCTCATGAGCGCTCTCGAGCCGGCGCGCCTCGACGCGCGCGGCGCGCACCCGGACGTCAAGGTCGAGTCGGGCTTCCTCAATCTCTACACCTCCTCGGCCGATTCCGGCGGCGGCGGCGGCATGGGGAGCTGCCGGGACCAGCTTCTCCGCGAGGTGTCCCGCCTCGTCACGTCTTTCTCCAAGGACCACCCCGACGAGGACATGAGCGTCACACTGGCCGGCCACAGCATGGGCAGCGCCCTGGCGATGCTGCTCGGCTACGACCTCGCAGAGCTCGGCCTCAACCGCGACGCGTCCGGGCGTCGCGTTCCGGTCACCGTGTTCTCCTACGGCGGGCCACGGGTCGGCAACGCGGCCTTCAAGGAGCGCTGCGACGAGCTCGGCGTGAAGGTGCTGCGCGTCGCCAACGTCCGCGACCCGGTGACCATGCTCCCGGGCGCCCTCCTCAACGAGGGCACAAGGGGGTTCCTCGCCGGCTTGGGCGGCGACCGCTACACGCACGTCGGCGTGGAGCTGGCCCTCGACTTCCTCCGCCTCCGGGACCCGGCGAGTGTGCATGACCTCGGCGCGTACGTGTCGTCGATCAAGGCCGAAACCTGCGGCAAGGTGCCAAATGCGGCGGTGGACGGCAGCCGAGGCGGCGTTCTCGCCAAGGCGATGGAGTTCGTCGAGGGACAGCGTGCGGTCGCGTTCGCGTGGAAGAAGGCCGCCCTGCAAATGGGCGGCCTGGTGCAGACGCTGGGGATGATCTGAGCTCAGCAAGCAACCGGCGGTCAGGATTAACCGGGCAGTGATCCTCTTGGACAATTTTATTTTTGGAGGATTCAAGGTGTTTTTTAGCCGATTTCCTCTGTATAGATCGATTGATTAGCGTGACTTGATCGCCGTAGAAGCGCGATCAAAGATGATATTCTTTGTTCATTTCATCTTAGTTGGCACAGTGTATAGCTTTTCTTCTTCTTTCTTTTCGGAGAAGGAAAAATTTCAAAATACTCCCCTCGAGCATAACCAAAGTTTGGATAACCCTCTAAAGTATTTCTTGGTTTAGTTTATCCCTAAATTATGACATTTTGTTTAATTTACCTCTTAACACAATTTGTATTTTTGTTTCTTCATGCATAAGTGGAGTCTTTAGTTCAAATTTTGCAAGATGATAGCAGACATCATAAGACATATTAGAAAACTATATCATAATTTTTATTATTATTTTAATAGGGTAGAATTTTTAATAAGAAAATTTATCCTTGAGATACAAATTATATAAAAAATAATGATGAACAATTCATAAATAATTTTAAAATATAGATTACGATGTCCACTACCATCCTACAAAGTCTCAAATTAAAATTCGACTTGTGTATGGAGAAACAAAAAGGATAAATTGTATTACAGGATAAATTGAACCAAATAGCATAGTTTAGGAGTAAATTGAACCAAAACATAGTTTAGGGAATTATCTGAACTTTCGCTATACTTGAAGGGAGTAATTTGGACGTATTACTTTGAAAAATGGGTTGAATTTAATTTGTATAAACATGATTTTTAAGTACCCCTAACAAAAAATATAAAAACTATATTGAGTGCTCCTGATGTAATCCTAATCGTTTTCATCTCCACCGTGCCACATGGCCAAAAGAAGTTGAAGCTCGAGGTCAATTCCCATAGGGATGAAAGTATCATGAGTAGTGTTGGGAATAGTTCCACTGACTTTATAGAAGTAGAGTAGCACAACTTATAAGCATGAGGATGTGCTCACCCATCATACTAGTTTTTTTTAGAATAGTCTAAATATCATTTTGTTATTGTTGTTCATTCATGCTCAGGCTTGTGATGCGCTCCAAAGATCCGGGGGAATTCATACGCTTAGAAGTAGAGGTCCGAAGGCGCATTTCTTGTGAAGCTTTTTTACGGTGCACAATACTACCAGGTGGTAGTATAGAGTATAGGTTGTTTTTTATATGGGTAAAATTGTAATTAATCTAGGGGGCCGTCTATCTGACAGGGCTCGACCGCCGCCGCCGCACGCACACCCGCGGCGCCCGATCTCCCGGTAACGCCGCGTGCTCTATCTTTCGTGCCTGTGAAGAATTTTCCTCAGAAGCTTTCATCAATGGTTTCATTTCTTGATCATCTCAGAGATACATGTGGATCGAGAGACGTAACGTTTTTTCTGCTTTGGTATTCGAGAACGCATTCAGAACCAATTCAGAGCCGGCCGTGCAGCCTCGTCGCAACAAGCTGGGGAAGGCTGTGCATTGCGGCTTGAGCGTTCCATGGCTAAGAGCTTCTTCGTGTTCACCTCGGACTCTGGCAGCGTGCAGCGGCGAGTGGACCAGCGTTCGTCGTCGATGGCTGGGCTTCCTCCCGGCCTCCCCATCCCTAGGCACCGCGGGCTCGCAACGCGCCGGCGTTGTTGCCGGAGCGTCTCCGGTTGTGCCGCAGCCTTGCCGACGCGCTTGGATGGGCGCGTGAACCTGGCGGAGGCTCGAGATCGAGCACGATCCAATCATACCCCTATACTACTCATGTATACTACCTATACTACAACTTAAGGTTAGTATACAATTAATCTCAACCATCAGATCCTTATATACGAGTCCTTTTCAAACAGTAGTATAAGATAGTATTGTGTACCGTAAAAGAGCTCTTCTCATGGGGGCGGTGAGCTCAAAAAACATTGGACTGAATGCACCGGCGAACACCAATCAGCCAAAACTTCGTCACAGGGAGGAGGATCTGGTGCCTCGCACGACGACGACGGATCCAAACCCAAGCACAATGCATAACTCAGAAAGGGGATGAACTTGTTGAAAACGTCTACATAGACTCCAACCTAGACACAATAAGGTGTATATACCCTACGAGCGGTTCCTTGACACTGTAAACCTTAGCGATCATGTAATCGGAGCAATCCTTGCTCGAAGCAGAGCGGACGAACACACAATAGAACCCATCCAATCTATTCGATTTACTCGTCAAGAAGAGCTAAGCGTATCTTCCTTTTGTGCTTCTTGTTCTATCTGTACATTAATACAACGTCTTGTCCCGAAAATCACATTCTTCGGTTAGGAGCTACGTAACATCTACTCGGGTATTTTTACTTCTACACTCGAATTTCTCAACCATTGGATCTGCATCCAACGCCTCCTTCTTTTTCTACATTCGTTCCTCTTCTTTGGTTAAACAACAGCCCCGTGCTTCTTTCTCCTGAGTCCTGACTCGAAAAACATCAGCCAACTTCTTCCTCGACGCCGATGCCCCAGCCCCACGCTCCTCCACTCCACATCACCGCGCCTTTTTTTTCCCTTCCGGATCTCGACAAGCCAGTGTACGCAAGTAATGGGCGCCAGCTCCGTCTCGCCTCGCACGCACATCGATCGACCAAAAGGGTTGATCATGGCCGCTGCTAGGAAGCTGTCGCCGGAGACCTTGCTGCTGCTGGTGTCATCTGGCGGTGCGTGGTGTAGTGTAGCTCGATCGAGTACGTGCATCGATCGGAGACCTGCCGCGCTGTGCGTGCGTACGTGTCAGCGAGCGAGTGTTCCGTGCACGGAACGTGCATATTTGGCGTATACACATGGTCGTGGACTTTACAGCTAGCTAGCTAGTAGCCATAATCTTCTACACTTACGTACGCACGTTTATATCCATCCGTGTGCTGGATGGTATATGGTACAACATCGTTGTATCGATGCCACGCACACGTACGTACGCCTTCCAAGTTTCCGGGAAGCGGCACGTATTGACGTGTGTACGTACGTATAACGGATTAAAGCGATCGACCGGCCGTGCGTGCGCCACTTGTGCGGCCGGCCGGCCACGTTGACTCGCAGGTGCCGCAGGACCACCAACCAGCACCAGCCCCGGCCGGCACGACGACACCGGTCGCCGGCTGCGGTTAGCCGGCCGCTTGCCGGTCAAGTCCAAAAGCTCGCTCGATCGCGTCAAGTTGCATGATCGGGACGCAGGCCGCAAATTATAAGCACACAAATGCACAGGACCTGATCATGGTGATGGTACGTGCATGGAACCTTGCCCACGTTACATTGCATCCGGTCCGTCAACAGGGTTAAAAGGGGGTCGTCGTCGTCGTCGTCCAAAGCCACGGAATCCGTGACCGGCCGGACATCTTGCTTGTTGCCATGAAAGAGAGAAGCAGTCTCGTTCATGCTCCTGTCTGGTGCGCCTAATTATACAGTACATGGGGAAAGAAGAAAAAACAACTAACCACGCGCGCACGTCGCCGTCGACGGTAACCGCCGCCGCGCCGGTCGATTCCGATCGGCCTTATTAGTGCAGTGTTGTCTGTTGAGGACGGGTGGTGAGCGCGACGGAGAGAAGGATGGATGGGCCGGCGGTCGCTTTCGGTTGACACCGGAGTTATTAAGAGCGCGCGAGGCGGAGCCCTGGTAGATGATCTCCTGCAGGGCTGCTCTGCTTGAGTGGCTGGCCAGCAACACGCCATGTCGACGAGCTCCACTCCGCAAGTCAGTCATGTTCACTCTCAGTCTCTCACAGTCACAGTCTCACTCCACCTCCTTAATGTCCTGCCCCCTGTACGCTGAGCACGACGTGCTCTTGCTCCTCCTTTTGCCCGTCGACCTCGCTCATCAACCCCGTCCATCTCCGGCCGTCTTCACTCTTCACACGCATGCAGCGCGATCGAGCTAGCTCCAGGCTCCAGCAATCGCGGAACTGCAGCTAGGCAAGGTACCAAGATCAGGTGAGAACAGAGTGACACATTAGTATGCCTAATTACTAATTACTGTCTGCTAACATTGACTTTTTTGACGCTTAACCTCAGTGCGTACGTTACATGGCAGTAACTTGTAAGTATGGTACCTAGTAAATAAAGTATGCCTATGATGCTTGCTGTACGTTCAGCGAGTATAGTAGGTGGTCAAGCAGATCTAGTCTCAGCCAGATTTTTAAAAAACAAGGATTCATCAAGGTACGTACTAGAGGTAGCTAGTTTCTTGCTAGAATGCGACTCTGTTTCGCTTGCTTGCCGGTTTGGTGAGTCAAGCAATCGGCAGGAAAGCGAAGCAATGATTCAGATCCTCCAGGAAGAAACCACTAGAGACACAGAGGACCAACTGGACAAGCAAGAGAGCACAGTGAGCAACAGATGACGCTTGCTCAATCAGCGCTGTTCCCACGGCAACACATGAGGGCCACAGAAATGGTTCCCTCCTACTAATTCCCAAACGGAGCACTACGTCACCCACTCCCAGTCCTACTCTGTCACTAATTAATACGCAAAAAAGGAGTAGTATCTTTCAGTGACCAGTGCATCGAATGTTCACTCGCGGCCGTAGGTTGAAAGTTTCACGAAGAGTTTCATGAGCATTCATTTTCATCACATATTACTAATTTTACTGACTTAGCAAGATTTACGAAGAGAGGAGGCATTTCATCATATGTGAAAGGAATTTCATCCTTATGACACTCAACCAGCACAGTTATCTACTCCCTCCATTCCAAATTGTAGGTCATTTAGGTTTTTCTAGGTTCATAGATATTATTATACATCTAGACATACACTATATCTAGGTACATATAAAAAACTATGCATCTGAAAAAGCTAAAATGACTTATAATTAGAAACGGAGGGAGTAGTTACCAGTCTTGATAACTGTGCACTGGAACTAGTTGTATAGAGATAGAGAGAGAGGAGGAGGAGGAAATCGTCAACGCCTTGATGACGGATGCCAACAGCGCACCTGCATCAGCGGCGAGCTGGGTGTCCAACCGTGTGGACGCCTGCGGTGTAACAGCGTGGCTGGAGCAGCGCCCAAGTCAACACTCGAGCTGCATGCCTCCGCTTCTTTATTTCTCCCTGTCGCGAGCCCGGCCGGGGACTTGCCCTGATAAGATGTCAAGAATTCAGGCCGTGCAATTCATCCATCTCTCCCGGCCAATCACTTGCCGAACCTGTTTCTTTTCTTTTTCCCAACCTTTTCCATTCCCGATGATCAGCATCATCGCACCAATTAGATTATTACTACTCCTAATCACAGAAATGGAGATGCAGCGGCGCGACGGCGGCGTGCTGGCCAAGGTGATGGAGTTCGTTTTCTCAAAAAAAGGTGATGGAGTTCGTGGGGCGGCAGATGGGAGGCCTGGACGCCTGGTGCAGACTGCAGACCCTGGGGCTGATCTGAGGTGACGAACCGGCGGTCAGGATTAAGTGATTAACCAACCGTCCAGCGATCCTCTTGGACAATTTACTTTTTGGAGGATTTCGGGTGGTTTTTTAGCCGATTCCCTCTGTATAGATTGATGGATTAACGCAACCTGATCGTTGTAGCAGCGAGATCAGAAGGGAGTTCTTGGTTCATTTCGTTTTTGTTGGCACAGACACGTTGTCCAGCTATTGACAATGTAACTGGAGCAAGGATTCTGGTATGTCGCTTCTCTCAAGCTGTGTGTATCACACGGGCATCTCATCTACAAAGATGTTGAATGGTCTAGGTGTTGGATCTGAATCGGACGGCCTCGTCGATCCGACGACAATTGACTGATCAGCACTACCCAACTACCCAAGTGTCCTAGGCTCTCCTCAGCTCGTGGGACGTTCGGTTGCTATGCTAAAAGTTGGATGCGGGTCCCCAAGTGCGTCACTGTATATTCGGCAAGGCTATTTAGCCGATGCTTCTTTTCCTCTTTTTTACAATGAAAAATGTTCCCCCAAAATGCTACCAGCATTACTGCTCCATCCAAAAAAAAAACAATTCGAAATGCTAGGTAATATGATGTCAGGTCTAAAAAGATCAGAGCCGGGCCCCTCGAAGCTGTGCTTTTCAGGATTCTGGGCATGCTTAGCTGCAACCTCATCTGGGAACCACCTACAGTTTCCACTTGTAGTTTATTTCAAATATTATAAATATTTAATCATCATCAGTTGCTTGCTCAATTATTTGAGAGAGATTCCTACCGATCCAATTCCAGAGTTCCATGTTGCTTTCCCCTAGGATTTGTTCGTCCTGCTCTTGCAAACTGCCTGGCTTTTCAGTTTCTTTATTAGATGTATCTGCTGGGACTAAAATATTAGGGAATGCAGCTCATGAACCTGTGTGAGCAGGCCAAAACATTAGCAGATTGCAACTGGGATTGATCCCCCCCCCCCCAACCGCATTTTTATTAAAATTTGACAATAGATGAGACAAAATTGTAGGTTGCCTAGTGTGGTTTTGCTTCCAACATTTAAAGGATGATGTTAATATTTCTCAAAATTGATGTTCTTGAACAATTATGGCCAAAATTAAAGCAATTGTTTGCTCTAGCGCATGGATAGTACATTAAACCTCCCCAACTCTCACTCTCCAAAGAAATCTGCCAATTCCTTATACAGAATTGTTTTTTTTTTCTGAACTGCGCAACTTGTTATCATAAATAATTCAAAATAAATATGGATGCCTTAAATTGGTACATAAGAAAACACATATACCTTTAGTGGATTATCACAATAAGAAATATATGTACTCCATGATCCATGTGTTCATGAATATATTATGCTTTGGGTCATAGACTTATCGAACTATCATATTAAAAAGGCAGAGTCTTTAGCACTTAATATTTACCTTGAAAATGCGGGTAATATTCCTAGTACTTTTCTTAACAATGCGGTATTTTTAATGCCATAGTCTAGTACCAATACTTTTTAAAAAATAAAATCGAATAGCATTAACAACAGAGTACCTTGTATCGGAATCATACACCAAAACATCAGCCCCTGGCAGCCACATAGGTTCCTTTCTTTCGTGATCGACGTGGTAATTGACCTGGCAGGATGATATTTGACACAAGAACGACCTGTCTGCACCAAACCAAGCTCAACATATTAACTAGCAAACGACAAAACAAGTTGTCAGTATTTAACTCCACACCTACCAACAGATCCTACGGTCATGTCAGAATATTTCGTTTCTGATCTTGCCTCGTATGCTAATCTGATATCCTGCATAAATATCATGAACTTAAAGGTTTGGATTCCAAGTTTCCAACACATGAACCCCCAAATAACCAAGATATCTTTCTGCGTTCCAAACTGGATTTATAAAAAGACTTCAAATTAAAATGCCATCTCGAGTCGCCATTTAGCTCCATGAATGTAAAAGTTTTTTTTTTCTGAATACGCAGAAGAGTTGCGTATCTTTCCATTAAGAAGAAGGAAAAAGTTTCGTACAACGCGGGCCTACACGCACATGACTAGGGAATGTTAGGTGATTACACGTTGGAATTTACAACCGAAAAGCGCGTAAACCTAGGTACTAATACACTAGGTCGTGCGCTGCATTGCCGCTTGTAGCGGCCAACCTACAGAACAAAGGTGCTTTGCTCCTGCAGAGCACCAGTAGGCTGCCTGCTCCTGGACGTCTGTCATGAGCTGTGCTGGTTGCTTGGGGCTGCTTCTTGTGAACACTCGGTCGTTACGTTGCTTCCAAACCATCCATAAAACCAATATGTATGTAGAGTTCATCCCTTTCTTCTTCGGCTTGGCGAGCCTCCTGCACTTCTGAATCCAATCATCCACCATGCTTGTCCCTTGAACTGGCGCCTAATGAGGAATGCGCAGTAGGGAGCAGATAGCATGCCAAATTTGTTGCGTGTATGAGCAGTGTGAGAACAGGTGATCTGTTGTTTCTGCTTCCTGATCGCATAAACGCAAAAGTGACATTTAACTGGGACTGCGAGCCTGACGGCTTTCATCTTAACGAAGCCATTGGAGGATTAGCCCCGTAATCAAGAAGAACCTTTGTGTCCATACACGTAGGCATGGACAGGACGTTAGCATATCCAACTGAACGCAAAATCTGAACTGAACCAGATCACGCGACCAGCGAGGACCGCGTCCTGTTCGATGCTCAGGATCTCGGAGGCATCCGTGCCACGATCCTGGCGCGGCATGCTTGATTGAGCAGGACAGAATCTTGCGATCCCAGCTAGCTCTGCAGGAAATGCCTCCTAAACAATGCAATCTGACCTCTTCACTGCTCATCATCTGGAGTTCAGTTCAGCTACTTCGCTTTTGTAGTACCCCCTTGCCAGCACAACTCCATATCCTTTGAGCTATCCAAGTCACATCGCCATTGCAAATCTTTTTAAAATTTGAAAATAAAAAAACTTGAGATAATTTTGGAGTTGATATGAATATCAGCAGGGATTGCAATTCCCGACGCGTTTTTGAACTAGAGAACTAGCAGTGGACAGCTACTGTAAGCATGGCGGCATGGGGCATTCTCGTTTTGCTATGTTGCAGGTGAACTTTTCAGCTTGCAAAGTTGCAATCCAGCTGCACATACAGTTGTACGCGGTGTGACCTGCACTCGCATTCAAGAAGTTCAACAACCACTACTCGATCGGGCAATGATAAGGCTACGAAAACAGGGTATAGATCCTCGCCGCCCATAATTCCATATGCAGCCATGGCAGTCAATGGAACGGCAGAAGAAACCAAAAAAGAGTCAGGCATTCAGCTGGACTGACAACACCACGGCGAATGGATATTTCGGTGTTCTGTAACAGTCATCGCAGCAGTGTCGATCCCAAACGTCCAGTTCGATCTCTGTCAGCCGTGAATCAGCGACGTACACGTCCCTGTCAGCGAGGTTTACGGCGGCCGCGGTCGGTTTCCGGCGAGAGCGGGCCAAGCAAGAACCAACCCCTGCGCATGATTGCGCGCGCGGGTCGGCGTCGTCGTCGTCGTCGTCATCAGCCAATCACCCCCCACCCCACACATGGGGGATCAGATTCGAGGCCGACGGAAGCGCGGCAATCAATGGGGATCCTTTTCGGGACGCGACGGGGTCTCGGCGATCTGGACGGCCAATAGCCGGCCAGGTCTGCGCGTAGGTAGCTGCTCCGGCGACGGCGACGGCTCCGACAGTAGAGCAACTGTTCACTCTCGCTCTCACTCGAACGACGCATCCTCCCGTCACCCTCAGCTCCCCATCGCCATTGCCCCAATTACGGCGAGCTACAGGGACATGGCCGGCCGTTCCTTTCGCCTCCGATCTTCCACGGAAAGCCGCAAGGTATATACGGCTGTTGTTCTGTGAAATTACTGTCTGTGAGTGATGCGGCCCCACGACCGTTTAAACCAACTAACCGATGCCTTCTGGAGTACAGGGACGGATCCCCAACCGAGAATGACTGTTTTACTGTGGCGCTAGCAGCGGTGATGGTGATCACGAACTCCAGCGAGATGAGCTGAGCTGAGCCATGCTTATCACGCAATGCCGCGAGCAGGAGCACGAGCAGCGCATGCGCGGATAGTTCATCCTTGCGTGTGTTGCCATTTTTTTCGATGTGATCGAAAAGGTGAAATGGTCGTCGTGGCAGCAGCCGGCCACCGGCGAAAGAAAGTTGAACGACTGCAACTGCAACCGAGAAAGGAACGAAGCAACCGGAGCATCAGCGACTTGCAAAGTTATTATGCGATCGAGGCCGGAAAGCGCCGACGACCACCGGCGCGTGCGACGCGGCCGGATGTTGGGTGTCAGGGCGGTGCGCGGGGGGGCGGCGGCGTGTCTTTCTCCGGCCGATGCCTACGCCGTAACCACGACAATGCCGCCGGCCGGGAGACCCAGGGGCCACCTACATGTGCATCAACCGACATCCTATAGAATTATAGATGCAATCCATCGATCAGTTGTGCTCTCACCAAAGAGGTATTTCTTCTTCTTGCAAAACATAATAGTTGGCTTTTTGGTAACGTGTCGGTCGCTAAGTCGCTGAAATATAATTGACTGAAGAAGATACATGTAAACAGAAGAAGCAATACAATGCAAGTCCGATGGGTAGATGTGATGTACATCTGATCCGGATGTATGGTTCGGGGGTCCTTTTCGCTCCGCTTTTCGAGAGCAAATGAAGCTCACATCACCGACCAACCCCAATGAAAGCCCCCAAAAGCGAGCGAGCCAAGGAAGAATTAGCGGCCACGTACCTACGTAAGACGATGGTGTGTCATGCTAGATCCGCAATCAATTAACATATCGTCGTTATGGGGGGCATGGAGCGCGCGGGGGCCATATACATGGCCTCCGTTCGTGCACGTAGGGTCGCAAGGACGAGCAGGGTCATGGGCTAGCTCACTTGGTGTTGTGCTGATGCCGTGGATTATTGATTGCCCAATTGGCCGCGTAGGAAACCGTCTCCATCGCCTGCTTCAATACGCTTCACTTCAACTTCGTCGTCGTCGTGCGTCGTGCTCCTCAAACTTTTAACACTAACAGCCGCCCGCTGCAGGCCCATGCATAGGGCCCATTGCTTTAGTACGCCTCCTTTTTGCGTCGACGGGTGTGGGCTCGACATTTTGTTTTTGGGATTAAAAGGAAATACATAGCAGAGAGTGTTTCCCTATTTTTTTGTTTGAAAAATATACACCATTCGCATAAAAATTATCCAGTCTGGGACACCTCATATAGCACATGCGCTCGAAAATCACTTGTTTTTTTTGAGAAAATTACTTAAATAACACTAGGAACTAGGAAAATTGAGACTTCCTTTTTTTTACCAAAGTCAGCAGGGGAAGCCGATACCTATTTATTATTATTTGTTATTCCAAATCCGTTTAATTTGCTCATACGGGAAGTCAAACCCGAACCTGTGGGTGTTACTCAGGTGCTCTAACCACTAGGCTAGAGGCCTTTCACAGACTTTCTTATTTTGAAATTAAAATAATTTAACTTTTTATTTGACACTGGGTTGAACTTTCATTTCTTATCTTGATACTTCCGTCTATTCTGCAAGTTAACTTGTGCGAACAATAATGATTCTCTCCCCTCTTTTCCTGACCAAAGCAACGTTCAAATTACCTCCAAAATCCATGAAACTTTTTTTTATGATACAATAGATGAAGATAAATCCATTTTGCATAAAAATACATATGTAGAAATTCACAAAAATAGGCCATCTTTGAAGAATATCCAAATTTTTAGGGCACAAACATTCTTCAAAAAAATTTAGAGAAATACCTAATATTCCTATTTTGGATGAAGTAATTTAAAAAAATTATTTAATATCATAAGTTTTGAAGAGAATTTTGAAGTTCTTCAACACAAACAAATTTAAGTTCTTTAACAAATATGAATTTCTAAAATAACTTGTGATTGAAAATAATTTTATAAATTACTTCACCCCATGAAAGTTATATTACAAAATTTCCATATTTTTTGGAAAGTAAGGTTGTTTTCTAAAAATTTAGACAATCTTCAAAAGTAGCTTATTTTGGTGGATCTCAGATTTAAGCTTTCAAATGCCTCATATGTGTTTTTTTATGTAAAATGAGTTCCAAATGTTGTATAACTATAAAAAGTTTTGTGATTTTCGAAGGTGATTTAAATGTCGTTTTGGTCAACAAAAGAGGGGAGAGAATCTAGCGGTTAATGTTCACACAAGTTAACTGCCATAATGCACGGAAGTGTCAAATGAGGAATAAAGGTTCATGCCATTGTCAAATAAGGAAGTTCAAACTTTTCAATGTCAAATAAGAAAGTTTCTACTTTCTAAGTATCAAGTAGAGAATTTTCTCTTAATTTTGAAGTGACCATATGATCATAGTTTCTTAAGGTTTTTAAGTTAGGGCTAGGGTTTTTAGGGTTTCACATGTATATGACATTATGACCATATGAGAACACACGCTCTTTTCATCCAGTGTCTATGCACATGAAATTTGTCATTTTATATGAATTAAACTTGAATGAGTTTGAACTTCAACTTTTGCATGGATGCATAGCATAGTATTAGGTGTAGATGTACGAAGATTGTTTTTCCAAACTTCTATGTTTATATACTTTTGAGATGAATTTGCAATATTCACAGTGTTTTCCCCATATATGCACTCGAGGATGAGGAGGTCCATGGATGGAAGAGATAGATACGGAAAGGAGGAGGGAGGCCAACCAAGGGCACCCATGCCGCTATCACTAGATGTTTATTGTAACCTTGGTAGCTACTATCCTCTGTGATGCCCTATTGCTCGTTGTTTCTCTTTGCACTCTTTGCACTCCCATTATCAACCTCCACCTCAAATGAGTTGATGTCAGATGCTAGACAATGAAAGCTTAGAGTTGAAGCGAACCCTGCACGTGACATGACCCTTTGCCATCGACACCCTCTAGAGGTGTAGCACCTCCACCAGCGCATTGGCACTACTAACCCCTCTTCTATGGTACGATCTTTAGGGTGTGTTTGGGTGGGTGGGACTATGGACATCAATTTTGCCTTAAAATCACACAAACCCTTAGCATGCCTTGTTTAAGACCTTATTCAAACTGGACTTAAAGGTACGACATGTTTGTTTGTAGAGAAGTTGAACTAAATGTCCAATTTTCTTGTAGAGTGGATGCCAGTCAACTAAAATTTTGCATTGTGTGAGGTTAGGCTCTAGTACTATAGTTTAATTTAGACATGTGCTAGATGGGTGTGCTTGTGTGCGTCCAGTTTGTACTTGAGAAAAGGACCCTATCTTATAGGTGCACGAGCTCTAGCTTCTGAAAAGGTTAGTTTTGTTTGTTACACATGGATAATTTGAATGTAAAATGTGAAGAATGTACCATAGATGATCTGCATGAATAGTAAACGTGCATAAAAACATGGTAGTAGGATTTCTTGTACGTGTCAATTAAATCTATACCCAGTTTTTTTACTTTAAATTAAAAAATCCATTGAAACTTATGAATTGTCCAGATAAGCGTTAATAAGTTTCTAATAGTGGAAAGTTTGTCAAAATTCATAGCAAAAAATTTGCAAATCCGATTATTGCATTGAAAGTTTGAAGGTTTATTTTTTTCAAGTTGAGTTGTACTGAGTTAAATTCGTGGTTCCTGTTTTTTTTTTTGACAAATCCGATTATTGCGTTGAAAATTTGAAGGTTTATTTTTTCAAGTTGAGTTGTATTGAGTTAAATTTGTGGTTCTTGTTTATTATATTGAAAGAATTACATGGGTTGCTGTCCACGGCCTTTTCTAGACCCATATTGCTCTCCATAGTTTGGCAACCTAATGGGGTATGCTAGACAGAGAGATGAGAGATCTTGAAGCGGGGGACTCTGAAGACCGTTGCTGGGACGTTATCAGCTTGCGCGGGCGCCTACCAGCTGTCAGCTCTGGCCCTTGTCATGGCTGGTGCCATTCTCCGCGACGTGGCTCAGCAAGGGGAAGGCACGCGTGCCCGTGCTCAATTCAAAACGCGCTATATATACATGCGCGCCCGATCTCCCGGGACAGTACCAATCCGTGCACGAACAAATGGCATCCACAGCCACTATCCAACCGCGATGCTCCCTTCACCAGGCCACGAGCACCCGCCATCGTAAACCGTGCCGCGCTCGAGTCGCCGCCGCCGCCACAGTGTGCACGGCGACGATGGCCGCCGCCGCCGAGAGGACGTGCGCGCCGGCCGCCGCGGTGGCGAGGACAAGCACGCGGAGGACGGCGTCCATTGCGAGCATGTGGAGGCAGGTCCAGGGGTCCCACGACTGGGACGGCCTGCTCCAGCCGCTGCACCCCGTGGTGCGCGACGAGGTGGCGCGCTACGGCGAGCTCGTCGGCGCCTGCTACAAGGTCCTGGACGTGGACCCGTCGTCGCCGCGGCACATGTGCTGCAAGCACGACAAGGAGAGCGTTCTCGAGGAGGCCGGTGCGGCCGGGGCAGGGTACGAGGTGACGCGGTACATCTACGCCACGCCCGACGTCGCCGGGCCGCCGTCCACAAGCGGCCGCTCCAGCTGGGTCGGGTACGTCGCCGTGTCCACCGACGAGATGACACTGCGGCTCGGCCGGCGCGACGTCCTCGTCTCCCTCCGCGGCACGGTGACGCAGGCGGAGTGGGCGGCCAACCTCATGAGCGCGCTCGAGCCGGCGCGCCTCGACGACGCGCGCGGCGCGCACCCGGGCGTCAAGGTCGAGTCGGGCTTCCTCAACCTCTACACCTCCTCGGCCGACAAGGCGGCGTGCCGGTCCTCCGTCGGCGGCATGGGGAGCTGCCGGGACCAGCTCCTCCGCGAGGTGTCCCGCCTCGTCACGTCCTTCTCCAAGGACCACCCCGACGAGGACATGAGCGTCACCCTGGCTGGCCACAGCATGGGCAGCGCCCTCGCGATGCTGCTCGGCTACGACCTCGCCGAGCTCGGCCTCAACCGCGACGCGTCCGGGCGCCGCGTGCCCGTCACCGTCTTCTCCTACGGCGGGCCCCGTGTCGGCAACGCGGCGTTCAAGGACCGGTGCGACGAGCTCGGCGTGAAGGTGCTGCGCGTCGCCAACGTCCGCGACCCGGTGACCATGCTCCCGGGTGCCATCCTCAACGAGGGCACGAGGGGATTCCTCGCCGGCTGGGCCGGCGACTGCTACACGCACGTCGGCGTGGAGCTGGCCATGGACTTCCTCCGCCTCCGGGACCCGGCGAGCGTGCATGACCTCGGCGCGTACGTGTCGTCGATCAAGGCGGAAACTTGCGGCAAGGCGCCGAATGCGGCGGCGGACGGCGGCCGAGGCGGCGTTCTCGCCAGGGCGATGGAGTTCGTCGAGGGACAGCGCGCCGCCGCGTCCGCGTGGAAGGATGCCGCCCTGCAAATGGGCGGCTTGGTGCAGACGCTGGGCATGATCTGACGGCTTAGGAGCTTGTCATTTTTGCTGGCCACTGATTGTTGACCCTCTTGTCAATTTTTATTAGGGTTAATAATCAGTTAGTCAGAGTCACGTCCCTTTTTGCCATTTTGTCTGGCTGTAGTAGTATTTTTGTGAGAAGCAGAGTTTCTCCTTTTTTGTTGGAAGAAAGAATGGACATGCTTCTTCCATGTAAATACACTACACAGCCGGCAAGATGGGTTTTCAGTTTTCACATGTCTGATTCAAAAATTGAATGTTTGTTATAACTTTGGTCATGTTCGACCAAAATATTAGCCAAAATTAAAACCCCATCCGGAACAAAATCGTCTAAAAACAAAACTTGCATGGCGCTCTTACCCAGCTATTAAAAATGGCAGTTTTATTTTATATATCCCAGGTACATGAAAAATGATGTAAGGCAACCAAAATCTTTTCAACATAGCCAACTAGCCCGACATAGAGCGGCCAGATGTAAGATTTTGTTCCCTAATTGCAAGACATGCATTTCCATGCCAACATGGCAACATCCCATCTTATGTGGCCTTCTCATCTGGGATGCTGGGCAGAGCTTTGCATAATAGGTACTCCAGGTTGGCAGCTTTCGGCTAACTGCAAAAACACAACAAGAAGTGAGCACCAGAGCCCCCACTCACGCAGACTACATCAACATCACCTCCCCCCAAACATGCCTCTCATTCTTATCGGCCATGGAATGAATGGGTGACGCCGTGACGGTGGCGGCGGCGGCGTCTCCTCCACCTCCATCCTTGTTTCGGAGTTCAGTTGGGCCTGTGTTTTTCGAACCTGCCGTGGTTAGCCAAGTAGAATTTGTGATGAATCATTCATCTTTCCAATAACACACACCATGCCAGTTTTGCTTGCCGTTGTAGGGAAGACAATGCGGTTTCGACTTTCGAGTTTCCTCTTGCGTAAGATCAAGTTCGTTATTCAGGAACTATTCAGAGCAAGTCCCAGCAGATGTTCCCGTTGCCGCTGTGCTGTGTTCGTCAGTGCCAGTGTCAACACCATCTCCATGTCCACAGGGCAGAGCCATGTCAACTGTCTGAGGCGCCTTCTTACTTCATAGCTCATGGATCATAGATGCACACATCACGCGGCGTCCTCGGCAGGAAGGATCCAGCCACTAACCATTCGCGCGTAGTAGTGTACCAGTTCGAATTGGTTGATGAAACTGAAAGGCTCCGGTTTGGTTACCCTGAACTGAAGAGGGCAGGGAGGCTTTTGCCAGGAACGGCAACCCGCAATAGAGGATGGAAGGGCAGGGGCGTGGCTCGGGTTCAGTAGCGCGCAGCGTCACTGTCGAGATCTGGCTGCTCCTCCGTGTCGTCGTGGCGGACTTTGCGAATGCCACGCCAGCGCTTTCATTTGCTCCGAGTCTCCGATTCCTTTCTCGCGCCATGGCGGTGTTCGTTGGAAGCTCGTAGCGGAGCGGGACCTGGAGCTCGAAGAAGGTTACGTGTTAGAGTACCTCGCGGCGGCGAGGAAATGGCGAAAGGCAGCGGTTCACTTGCCGGTTCTTGTGGTCATAGATGGCCAAACGAGCGGCCCAGCTCGGCCTGTCACGAGCCCGATTAGGCCTGGCCTGCTTAGGCCCGGCCTGTTTAGACCCGCTCAGTAATCGTGCCAGGCCAGGCCGGCCCACGTGCCGAAGGAGCAGCCCAGGTCCGACCTGCTGCCTTCTTAGGCAGGCCGTGCCGACCCGCTGGCCCGGTGGGCCTTAATAGGCTCGTCGTGCCCATGCCAGCCCGCAGCACGGCTCCGACTCCTCTTTTCCCCGCAGCGGCTGAGGTAGTGGCCCAGGGCCGGCCCGTGGTGTAGGCCGGGTCAGCCCGACCTACAAGGCCGTCGTGTCTGGATCGGGCCAAAATGCCGTGCCGTGGGTCAGTCCATGGGCCGCGGGCAAATGGTCATCTATACTTGTGGTGGTGCTCGCCGCCGAACATCTGGTGGGTCGGAACGGCAGGAGCTCTGCTTTGGCCAGACTACTCTGTCTCTATCGGTAGGGACGGTTGGAACGTGCAGAGAGGCAAGCAGAGAGACAGCGCAGCGGAGGGCGGAGGCGGTGTTTTACTGGGCTTTAGCTTCCTTGGTTGTTCAAGGCCCAGCCCGCCGGATATTTTGCCTGGACAACAGCGAAGACTTCATGGGCCTCGAAGGCCGAGAACGTTGGGCTTTGAATCTTTTGGGTGTGGCAGGGCCACAGCCCAAACAAAAACCAAGTCGTCACGGAAGTACTTGCTCCACCGGATCAGCACCGGCTGAGAGTTTGAGCCGACATGCTTCTTACATATAGAAAAAGCTGAGCTGACTTTCAGGTTTCAAAATAAAGCTATCAATTGTCAACCTCAGGAACCGACGGAACTACACGTACCTGCGCCCTTTGACCTCGAGACAGTTGACTTTGAACAGCAAACGCTTTTCTTTCCATGGAGGAGACGACGACTTTTGAGCAAAGTATAAAAATCTTCTGTCAAATTCATGAGCTTTGAACTCCATAAATAACCCCCAGTCTAGCTAGCTCCAGCCCGCCATCTCTCTAAAATCTAACAAAGGCCGTTGGCCGTGATGCTGCCTACGTGGCTGGCGGCGCGCCAGGAGCCCACGATAATCAATCGCTCCAACGAAATGTTGAACCACCACCAAAAGGCGCCACCGATAATTGCTTGGCGCCATGCCAACTTGCTCGTGCATACATGCTCGCCGCCCGTGATCAAGTTGCCAGGTGCAGGTGCGGCTAGCGCCTCTCCCCGATCGCCGGATTCCGTGCCGCGGCACATGCGCCCGCCCGGCCATCCAGGCAGGGGATCCAGCAACTTGCCCCGGTTGCGCCAGGGAAAGCCGAGCGAGAGAGCGACCACTACACCGCGCCCGGCCGCCCTCGCGGCAGCACGGGGATGGAGGAGCTCCAGTGCTCAACTTGGCTCGTTTGGTAGAACGTGGTTCTAGCTGAAATAGTTGTGGTCGTGATTTTTTTTGAAGCAGTTTTTTTCTCTCCAGCTTATCAGGTTGAAAAAATGTTTAACAAAATAGTTTCTCCTAGTTGTTTAAAATAGGTAAAAATTGAAATGTCCATTATACCCTTCTCTTTTTTTCTCTCTTTTCTTTTTTTCCTTTTCTTTTTTTCCCGTCCCATTCTTTTTCTCACTCTTTTCTGTTCGCCTATGCCTTATCCATTCCACCTCCCCATCCTTTTTCCACGCCACCCTCCCTCCCTACGGCCGCACTGCCGTTGCTCCCCGCTGGCTGTCCACCTCCCCGCACCCACCGGCCATCTCCCCAGCGCCAGCCGGCCCCAAGGCATCCCCTGCGGTGGCCTCGCGCGGGAGCTCGATGCCGCCAAGCAGCAGGTCGACGCCGCTGGGCAACAGGTCGAGGCTGCCAAGGCTACAATGGCTACGGAACTGCTCCGGCGAGTCATCGGAGGCCGCCGTCACGCCCCCGCCGCACCATCGCCTCCCTCCATCTTGCCCTCTGTGTTGGCCATCCTCCGTCGTGAGCCATGGTGGGCAAAAGGATCAGATGCCCCCGCGACCGAGGATGAAGCCACGGGGAGCCTATTTTTTCGACTTCTCCTCCACCGAAATGCTTCAAAGAGCGGATTTCGCGAAGCTCTTCGACCGGAGCCATTTTGCTCTTACCCCTTTGGTAGAACTTCACCAGAAGCTGGTAAAGGTGTGGATGGTGAATCCCTGCCAAAGGAGACTTAGTACATTAACTAGTGTTGTGTGTACTTGTAGATCGTTCTGGGAAACTGATTTTAAAAGAGGGCCCCTTCCACCTAGTCTTGAGCCGGTCTCCGTGCCAATTTGGGGCGCTGAACAAGTTTTAAAATCTTTTTTCCGAAACATTGGCACGAGCTTTGCAGGAGATAAGAAGTTTGAACATAGTTTTACATAGAAATTACATGAAAATAATCAAAAAGTTTTAAAATCTGCGAGCATCACGATCAAGGCCTTCCTTTTTATTGTTATACGATGCCAGTTTAATCCGGTTCTCCAGTCGTTGATGCTGGCAAGTTGCAAACCAAAGGCGGCAGGCGCCCCAGTTTTGCTGCAGTTCCTTTCAAACAAAGCACGCAGTACGTGGTTTTCCCTCCCTCTTGGTGGCTAGAGCCGTCTCCCTCCATACGACTTGGGACAAATGACTGCACAAACTGTCCAAAAGTTTGCTTTTCTTTGTACTGGACAAGCGACTTAGAAAGTTTAGGATATGTTTGGTTCTTAGGCACCACGTGTTGCCCCAATGAATGCAACATCGCCGTGCTGCAATATCAAGGCAAAGTTTGACCGAATGGGATACATGCCACAAACGGTGCCATAATTCATTTTCGTGCCACATATAGGTCCCACTATGCGTCAGCCATACAAAGAAAATATGTGCTAAAAGTTGGGCTAGCTAAGAGCATAACGTTTGACCAGGTTTTGCAAAGGCAAAATTGCGCCACATATCGGCAACGCGCGGCTCTGAACCCCCCCACCCAGTCCATCAGTAGAAACTTGCCCACGTGCACGCCGTCATATACCTTGAAACGATACCATCACTAGATTTAACAACAGGTGTGTTGGCAACTTGGCATGCTGGGCACTTTTAAACTAGGGCCGGTGGCCATGAGCTTCAGCCTTCATATGCCGCTCTGTCTCTGTCTCTGCCTCCGAGGCCGGCCGGCAGCCGCGCCGTCGTGCGCGTGTACTTTTTTCCCCTCACATGGCCACATGGGAGTGGTGGGGTGGCAAAGTGATCGATCAGGCCCCGGTGTCGTGCGCAGGGTGCTCCGTGTGGAAGAAACACAAATCAACAAAAGTTAAGCTGGGAACATGCATGGCCGCAGGGGGATCGTCTCGTCAGATAAAGGAATTGACAGTGGAAATCATTATATTATTTTCCCTCACAACCACGGAATATATATAGTATATAGATAGGCTTGGGTACGGAATAACTTATTCCGTATCCGAGAGTTCAAGGATTGAGACCTGGCACTAGAAAAGCAGCATAAAAGCATAGTAGTAGTATATCTGATCCAGATGAGGGAGCCGACAGCAGCTCGGCATGCAGTCCGGTCATTACCTAACCCGGCTTAACCTTATCGTGATGCAAGGGGCGGCGAACACACAGGAATTAACAACTGGTATACGGTTGCCTGTGCTGAAAAGATAGCTATTACATGCATGCACGCACCGGAATCATCAACCGTCGTCAGCATTCTTCCCCCTTCCCTAGCTATAGATAGCTAGTCCGATCCTCCAGTCTAGTCTAGAGTCTAGACTCACCGGACCAGACAGAAGAAAGGTTAGCCCGCAAAAATGGACGGTTTTCGCATGACTTCAACGACAGAATTTAAAGTGCTTGACGAGACAGGAATGTATCAAGAAGATGTCTGACGAATGGCGCACCCACCCCAAGTCCGCAACACGCTAATGTAAAGTACTCCTCTGTATGGGAAAAAAAATCGTTTTGGACAGCGATACGGTCTCCAAAACATTACTTTGACTCCTTATTTTTATAAAAATATTTATTAAAAAGTGATATATGTATATTTTTATGAAAGTATTTTTCAAGACAAATCTATTTATATGGCTTTCACATTTCCAAACTCAACAACTTAAAAGTTATTCATGATTTATATTCCCAATGTTTGATCCAAACCTTGTCCAAAACGACTTTCTTTTCCTATACGGAGGGAGTATCTCGTGATCTCATCTGCTCCCGGCCATGAGCCCATGAATCCCTGCTAGGCAACGCATGCGCATCGGGTTGGATTCCGGGAATCTATATCAATATATCATTTCACACTTTCAGAGCTGAATAGCGACCGGGTGTAAAGGCCAAAATTTCACACTTTTAGAGCTGAATAGCGACTGGGTGTAAAGGCCAAAAGATGTGCCCCGGGGGGCGGAAGAAAGGAAGGAGGTAAAAAAAAAGGGTACCGCCGGTTAAAATGACGGTTGGGTGATGTGGCAGCGGAGAGGTATGTCGGTAGGTACCCACTCCCACAATTCCGCCGGTGGCAGGGGGTGGAGGCAGCTATAACCATTTAGTTGGAGTATTTTTTTATTATTTTGTTTTCGTGTAATTTTTTCTCCTATTTAAAAAAATAAAGTTAAATTGGAAGTACTAAATATTCAAATATGTCACTATTAGTTGCAATATGAAACTTCCTAATTTGAGAGAGGTAGAGCGCTTCAAGGAAATAATTGAAATTGAATTAACTTTGGGCCATTAAATACATAGCTATTTCTAGCGAAATTACAACGGATAAAAACGAAATTCATGCACAACATACGAACACCAACGACTCTAGACTGAACAATTAATTATAGATTGCAGTGGCATGTGCCGCATGGATGTTATCCTAAATTTGTGCCGTTGCTAAACCTAACATGCCTTAGGTAATTGAAATAGCTGGGGATAGAGCTATCTCTACTTTCTAGTAGAACTGGTTTTGCGAAAGCTGGGAGGGCCCAGCCTCATAGTAGCCAGCACCCCCAGAAGAAGGCGGAGACGGTGGGCGATCCTTGTTGTGGTGGTAGGGGCACTTGCACCATGAATCGGTACAAATCAAGTGACCTGCGATGTTAACCGCCCAAGGATTTGCATCAACTTCGGATTGAAGATCCTCCACCATACACTCAAGGTCAAAGATCTTGCACTTGAGGTAGTGGATGTACTCTTGGGTTGGCTCAGGAAGTGGAGGATCGACCCACTTCGCATAGCGGCGGTTTCCTTCATTGAGATAAGATTGAACGTGATGTTAGTTTGTAGCACGAAAAACTTAGCAAGAGTAAGGAAGTAATAACTTGACTCACCAAACCATACGGGCATATAGAGAAATGCCAGCTTCCATCACCATAGCCATCAAATAGCTACACGACGCAAGCCATGCCATGATGACACATTGGTCACGCATCATGGCGGTCATCATAAGGCCTAAGGCAATTTGGAGGGGTGTAGTTAGCCTTGTCATACAGAGGGAAGTCGTCGAGGGATGCCTCATACTCCGTTAGGCTAAAAGAACCTGACCAAGTGATGGTGGGATAGGAGCATCCCCTCCTCTTCCCCTGCTCCCACGACCTCTTCCCTTTGCGGATGCCATTGTTCTTCCTCCTACTCAGTGTTGTGGAAGGATACGGGAGAGGGAGGTCCATATAAGGAGTGTTGAGATGGAGATGCATTGTGCCCCATGTGTTCAGTACCCCGTCATGTTCAATCATCTTGAAAAAGGTTAGATATAGGCTTTGCAGGTGCAGGGATGTAGGGCTCAGTGTTGAGTCCCATCTGCCTGAGAAGGCTCACATTTAGGGTCCTTGCAGTCTACTGTGTATGTTTTTCAGTGACGGTTCACGTCAACAATGGATTAGCACTATTTGAGTACTGTACTGGCAGTTGAGTAGTATAATGGCAATAGTGTGGAATCTGAGTACTTGAAGCATGAAGGCGAAATTTTACTACATTACAATTTACTAGACATGAGTTATTTGAAATACAACATAAATAAAATATTACAGGATATAGAATTATTAAAATATCTTAATATTACAACTTAGTTTTGAGTCCACAATATAAGAATTATAGGAGTCTCTCCACATAGACCAAACATGACGAATTACATTACAAATGACTAAGTTGACAAAAAGTAGGAGTTCATAAACATACAACACACATTACTAGTGCTGCATACATTAATCACAGAAGCCCGTCATTGTTCCTATGTGCACAACGACCCCAACCACGTGTTGGAGCATTTGTGTCACTTGTTGATCGTCCAGCTTGGTTACTCCTACCTCCATATGTCATTGTAGGGTACTTCTTGTACGTGTGACATGTTTCATGGCACTTCGAGCAGAGGCGCACTTCAAGACCAACTTCAGATTGATCCATGTTGTTCCGGATACGTCTGTTCTTGTGTCGCCCAATCCCTTGGAACATTTCTGGATCAGGGTCAATAAAGTAACGTGTGTTACTAGGATTATTTATAAAATTTCCTAGTAAACGATATCCATAAACCTCATTCCTCCAAATGGCCCATATAGTTTCCTTGATGAAGTAATGTGGTACGAACCTACGAGGTTGAAGTCTTCCTGCCTCAAGGCATGCAGCAATGACATAGGTGCAAGGCCTATGAAGCAGTCTTGGCTTCTGGCATGAGCAAACACATCCTTCATTGCTAATGATTCACTCCTGTGTTTCTCACGCCTCCCTCCCAATTGACCTTTGTCCCTGCAAACAACCTCGTACCGACGTTCAACGGCACCCACTTCAGTAACACAATGCTTACAAGCCTTTTCAATCGTCTACTCCATATACTCTGTCATCTTGTATCCATAAATTTTATGATTATCGGCCATTGACTTATTGGCCACCGCGTACCATTCGCTGAAGTATTTTATGGTACGGTATAAGAAGAATTCTAGGATACCAACTAGGGGCAATCTCCTAACACCACGCAGGACTCAGTTGTACACCTCAGCTAGGTTTCTAGTCATTAAACGCCACCTAGCACCTCCCTCGTCATTCAGTAATGCCTACTTTTCGTTCAGCTCATGCTCAATCCACTGTGAGAATGTCTTAATGGACCTACCCCATCTTCGCCTGACATTTAGACCATCCAGTCCGACGTCCTCCAAAAGACACAGGGTGGTCGGCCTCGCTGTTTACCGGCCTCTTACCTAGCTCTTCAGATTGTTTCTTTGTAAACTCATCAAGTTTCTTCCCAAGTAGATTAAATTTTCCTCTCCTAATTCTGGGTACATATCCGTTTAAACATCTACATAAGGGTCTTATTTTTGAATTGGTTATGAAAGTTTGCCCCCATATGTCTCATGCACCACCTACTCTTCAAGTCCGGCCACTGTGCCGTCCTGCGACGTTCCACATTGCCATTCTGTAGGTCTTTGATTGCTTGTAGAATGCCTTTGTGCCGATCATGAATTATACAAATGCCTCCCTCGTCCTTCACAATCATCTGCTTAACCCTCTGCAAGAACCAATACCAACTATCTCCAAACTCTTTCTCCACAAAGCCGATCGCTAGCGGCAACACCCGGTTGTTACCGTCGGACTCAATAGTTGTCAAGATTGTACCTTTATATCTTCCAGTCAAAAACGTGCCATCAATGCAAATGACCAGGTGACATCATTGAAAAGCCTCGATGCAAGGACCCAAGGCTAAGAATGACCAGTACAGAACCTGTTTGCCTCGATTCTGAGCATGGGGATATGCTTTCAAGTTGTAGTAGCTTCCTGGATTCCTCTGGTATATGGTGTGCAACAGGGCAGGGAGGTTATCGTATGTACCCCACTTCATCTCTAACGCCTTCTACTTGGCTCGATAAATTTTGTGGTAGCTAATCTTGTACTTGAACTTCTCCTCTATAGCACAAATAATTAACTTGGGCTCATAGCTAGGATTCTCCACTATCTGAGGATACATGTATTGAGCAACAAAATTAGCAGTGAGGTTGCGGTGTTATGCTTGCAATTCATCCAGCAAGCATTGGTGCTCTACAACTATAGTCACCTCCCAGTAATCTTTCCACTTCCCCTTGTATGCGTGCCCCCTAAATGAGCAATTGCTTTTGACACAACGTACATCATACATTGTCGGGTTGCTCTTCACCACCCTGAACTGCCGTTGCAAAGATAAATTCGACCATCGCTTCATAGATGCCTTCATCCCCACTAGGGTACAAAGCACCGACACAAACCTCATTCTCCCTGTACTCCCAAGGGACAATTTTCCCTTCATTGACTGCTAGGTTGCTAACTTGACCAGTTCCGTGGGACAGGATTAGCATCATCCTCATCCAACAAGTCATCATCCATGGCACGAAGGTCCTCTTCTCCTGCCCTCTCTACCTGCTCAACTAACCCAGGGATGTGTTCCCCCTCATTAGCCTCGCCATTTGGCTCACGGGGTACCTCTTCATCCTCTGCATATCCTTCTTCTACCCCATCTTTAATTTGCCCATCGGTAATCTCCAGACCTTCGTCACCTCTAACTTCCCCACCTCCGACTTCTTCTTGCAACTGACTGTTAGACCCAATCTTCTGGAACACTTCAACAAACAATATCAGCGGTAAACCGCGCTCAGTACAAGCATTTACATAGGTCCTCTAATTCTGGGTTCCTTCAAGCGACATCAACTCCCAAAATATTATGTCAGTTCGAAACCTCATTATATCCCTAACAGACAGCTCAACTTGATCTCTATCGAGATTGAAAGCCTTGAATAGTCAGTTGCATATTGATGCCCAAGCCCTCTCTCTTGCTCTTAGTAGTTGTTTGCAGAACGACTGAAATTCAAACAAATCTACCCCTTCTGAACCATATCTAACCTCCCACGAACCATAGAACATTCGGAAAAATAAACTTTCCGACATGCCTGTCAATGTACACGGGATGAACAGATATTATTACTAAATGTTATTAATTTAACTAACTCCAACAACACCTACATTTCAAAAACTATATAAAGATCTAACTCATGTATTGTCAATAATAATAATTTTATAGTTATCTAAATATATCAACTAATTAATTTTATTATATCCTGTCAATATACACGACATCAAGAGAGATCATTACTAAATATTACTAAATTTAACTAACCCTAATCACACCTACATTCCAAAAAACTATATAAAATTATACACGAAATTAACAAAAATTATTACTTAAATATAATAATTTGAACTAACCCTAAAAACACCTTCATCCTGAATGATTATATAAAATATAACTCGTGCATTGCCAATAATATTAATCTTAAATTTATCTAAATAAATCAAAAAACTAATTTTACTATAATTAAAATAACTAAGCTAAATCCACTATACCGACAAACTAATATTTGTCTATGTCTCATATGAACACCTAGATTTCATCTAATACTTAACACTACACCATTTATATAGCATATCAACTACTACATCTACCAACTACGAGTTAAGCTAAACTGCAAGATTTCAAATAATACCTCAAGTGAAGTGAAGATCCGGCAGAGCTTCACTTCAATCTCCACCCTACTCCCCTCCCTCTCTTCTCCCTTCCTCTCCTCTCCTTCCTCCCTTTCTTTCTCTTCTCCTCCCTCCCTTTCTTCCTCTTCTCTCCCGGTTCCTCTCCTCTCTCCCTTTCTCTCGGTTTCTTGCTCTCCCTCGGATGACCAGCGAGCGCGCTCCGGCCCCGGCCGCTTTGCGATCAGGCGGCGGTAACTTCCCGCTCCCGCCGTTTGAATCGGCGGCAGCCTATTACCGCCGCTTCATCCGGCGGTGACTCCGTGGGTCCCACGGCCGCCACGGATCCGTATGCTGCCCGCCGTTTCAGACAACAGTAAGCAGTTTCAGGCGCTGACGTGGCGGACCTGCATAGCTACCGCCGTTCATCTGGCGGTAACTTTTGTTACTACCGGTTCACACAGCGGTAGCCGTTTCATCCGGCGGTAGGGGTCTATTTCTGCAAACTTTTTGCTTAACTATTTATTTCAGCAAAATCATAAAAGAAAAAAGAAAAAAGAAAAAAAAATTCAGAAAGGAAGAGACAGTGACGGGCCTTGACCCAGGCCCGGAAGCCCAACAGGCAACAGAGAGAGCAGTCTGGCTGGTCGCGCGGGCCGGCCGGTCAGCGTTGTGAACGCGCACGCACATGTCGGCTCGCGCGCACGCGCACATGGCGGGCGCCTGACTTGGCGCCCCGGTCTCGGTCCACCTGTACCCGCGTCCTTCCTCACGCGGTGGGTCCCCCCACCCCCCGCCGCGGTGCGTGCACCCACCCATAATCCATCCCCCCTGGCTGCTTCGGAGCCGGCTCAAAAGCAGCAGCCACCGCGCCCCGCATCACCTCGCACTCCACCACAGCAAATTCAACGCGCTCCCCCGACCGATCGCTCGCTACCCGCGCGCGCGCGCAGCACGCAGCAGCCAGCGGGCGACATGAACCGCCTGCACCACCACGGGGTGATGCCGCCGCCGGGGACGGGGCAGCTGGCGCGGTACGGCTCCGCGCCGAGCTCGCTCCTCGCCGCCATCGCGGACTCCATCACCCGCGGCGGCGACGCCCACCCGCCGCCGCCGCCGCCCGTGAGCCGGTTCTACTCCGGCGAGTCCTCCGGGCTCACCTCTTGCGAGTCCAGCTGCCGCACGGACGGCGGCGGCGGGCGGCCGCTCGAGCGGGCGTACGGCGGCTCCGGCGAGATCCGCGTGCCCCCGCCGCCGCTTCAGCAGCAGCAGTCGCTCGCGCCCCCGGGGCCTCCGCACGGGCTGCTCCGCCACAGCAGCTCCCCCGCCGGGCTGCTCTCCCGCCTCATGGCCGACCCGCACGGTACGTCGTCTCGCCCCTGCCCTGCCCAGTGCCCTCCCCTGCCTCGCCGTCCGCCTCGATCGCTCGCGTGGTTGCGTGCACGTATGCTGCCGCCCGGTTTCGCCGGTTCCCCTGCTCTGCGCGTGGTCCACGCACGGACGGCAGGAGCATGACTCGCGTGCCTCCAGCTTGTGCTTGCTGGCGCGCGCCTGGCTCGTCGAGGCATCATCTGTAAATCTAGTAAAGTAAAAACTACAAAAGTAAAAATAAATAGTAATTTGGGACGGAGGGAGTATAAGTTAAGCCAGTTAATGGTGCTTATCGGGCGATGATTAGCGGAATGGTTGGTGGTCAAGTCTCGGTCTATCTGATTTGTGCGGTTGGCATGTGCCAGGAAAGCGTAGGATAGTATCCAGTCCAATCTCATCGTTTATCAAACAGGGGGATTATTCAAAGAAACCACAAAACAAAGCCTGCATTCTTTATCCTACTGAGCACATAATCATCGCGTACCAATACCTTGCCATCGACTCGTTATTTTACGCAAGGTCTCCCCTGGCTTCACATGTGCAGGACCATGCATGCATTTAGTACAATCTTTTACTAATCACAGCTTTAACAATGGTTTGCCTTGGTAGTGACAGTGCAGTGCACCTGAGCCGTGGCGATTAAGAAACTGTGGCTCCCATCCCCACACCCCATGCGCTGAATCCGCACGACCAATGGATCAGGCCGAGCGCTTGCTCTTTCGGTTTCCGGAAAGGCCGCCTTTTCCGTCTAGGTTCCTTCGGCCATGTAGGTGCGTTGCATTTCGCATATGATGCCGACGTGAGCTTGATGCCGCGACGTTAAATAACCGCGCCCCCGTCCAATCATCGTGCTCACGTCATGCGGGCGTCACGGGAGATTGCGCTCTGTTTTCTCCTCTGTCGTTGGAAAACTGAGAAGAAATAGCAACGATCACTTAAATTAGACTGGGTGATCTTAAAAAATTACTGTTAGTACTTAATTAGGATGGGCGTTATTGGGTTTGAAAAGCCAGAGGCATTTTGCGACACATTGTCTGGGACACGTCAGCAGCTTAGCGTAAAGCGAATCGCAACAGCCGGGAACATATCTTTTAGGTTTTCAAAAGAAAGAACGGATCTTTTTAGGGGCGGTATAAAAAAAAGATGGCATACTGACTGTACGACTGACCGGTGGGAGCACCGTGTTTTTTTGAAAGGGACCACCGCGTTTCTTGGTACGAACACAGGTGCTCAGCTCAGTTTAAGAATGGCTTTTAGTTAAAACGCCACGAACAGTTACTGGCACGTGGGCACGAGTCCGTTTGGACTGTCGTATTGGTTAAGCACTCATGCATGCATGAATCGTTGCCTTGTGGTCTGATCATCGGAGCGAGCCGACGGTTACGACATGCGGAACTGATGTGTTCTTCTGATGCACGAACGGCAGGCATGGCTCCGACGAGAGGGATGGGAAGCTACTCGCAGGCGGGCACTGACGCTTCGATGGCGCACGGCCACAGGCAGCTCAGTTCGCAGTGGAGCTTCTCGAGGCAGGACCTGCCGCAGATATCGGAGATGGGGATGATCCCCGACATCGGGGAGAGCATCGTCGCCGGCGGGTGCAACAGCTCCAGCGACGGCGGCGGCGGCGCGCAGTCCTCCTCCTACCTCTCCCGGAACTTCTCCGTCAGCTCCTGGGACGACACCAACTCCATCATATTCTCGTCCTCGAGCAAGAAGGCCAAGCTGGACCCGGCCGACGAAATGGTCACCAGCTTCAGCAACATCGACTCGCAGGTCACTTCAAATCCTTTGGCTCTCCTTGCTGCGCCCTGGCATGGATGATTCAGTTTTGTGCTGATTGGAATCTTCTATGTTTCTGTCCATACAGTTTGGGTTGTCAAAGTCGTCGCTGGAGATGCCCGGCATGGATGATTACCTGCAGCTGCAGCAGGATTCCATCGCTTGCAGAGTTCGTGCAAAGAGAGGCTGCGCGACCCACCCGCGAAGCATCGCTGAGAGGGTTAGTTCGGTTCCGACCCACCTCATTTGCTGAAACTCCAGTACGATGTTGCGATATTCTTCCGCGGTGTGCCATCTTGATGTTGGATACTAATAGGCAGAACAATCTTCTTGTTGACGTTTAGGAAAGAAGAACAAGGATCAGCAAGAGGCTGAAGAAGCTGCAGGATCTTGTGCCTAACATGGACAAGGTAAATTAAGCTGAATTGTAGATGGCCGTTTTTTGCTTCTAACCATAGATCATGGAGAGAAATATTAAAAAATCAGGATTCATCCTTGACGTTCCTCCCCAAAATAGTAATAATAAAAATAAAACAGGATTTGCTAAACAACTGAACCTAGCTGCTCCTACTTGGTGGCAGTTCATTCCATCAGTAATTCAGTGTGCATTCTTCACAATGTGCACAAAGTTTGGGCGATAATTTCCAGAATCATCTAATCGCTATCCTTTATTTGTGTAAAAAATGCAAATCCTGTTTTTCCCATTTCATTACAAAATGCAAATGATGTTTCTGTAATAACAATAAGATCCTGCTATTCTGAATTGGTGTTTGTACAGTTGTTTATCAATATAAGTGATGTGGTATGCTCATTAGTTTTTCTCTTGAATATGCAGCAAACCAATACGTCAGACATGTTGGATCTTGCTGTAGACTACATCAAAGAGCTGAAGGACGAAGTTGAGGTATGCATATCTGTCTAAATAAATTAAGCTGCAATTTCAGATTTCCACACATGCACTCAGACATTCCCCATTTAATTTTGACACATGTACCTGTAGTCAGTTACTATACTAATTTTCAAAACAAATATTTGTGATTAGCCTTTTATCAACCATACTACAAACAAAACATATCTCTTAATCTGCTAAAAATGGATCCTTGCAGAAGCTAAAACACGACCAAGCGAACTGCTTTTGCTCAGGCAATCAGAACTGCTGACACTGGAGAAGCAAAGGATATGATTTTCGAGCCCCAGTGTTTGCTTCAGAATAACTGGCTGCAGCAATGCTTAACCGCTTCCATGACTCAGCTTTCCCTTTCATGGTTGTACTATGGATAGCGTCAATGGCTTCAAGACTAGGAGATGACACGTAGGTTATCATAATTAACATCCTGTGAAGCGGTGTCTTGTGTGTAAAAATTCCTCCATTTCAGCGCGAATGGGATTGCTGTTGATAAAATTATTGTAGGAATAATTTTTGTGCTCTTTTGTCATCGAGCTCAATTTTGCAATTTATTAATTTTTGAGAAGACCGTAACTTGGCACTAATGCTAATGATTTGAGAAGACCGTAACTCAGGCATAGCAAGGATAATTCTAACTTGAGCATTCAGCTGAACAAAAGAATATTTTACTCGTATTCTTATATCAACTCTCTAGAGGCATTCTGTTGTATAAAATGATGGAATAATTTATACTTGAGCACTGTAAGCTAAAAATGGTATCGGGCCATTTCATTAATTTTCTTACTGGGTCTGGAGTTTATTTATACATCAATCCTTGAAGAAAAGAAAAGGCCATAGCACCCAATCGAGGCTGTATTTCATATGTGTGCTACTGTATATGTTTCGGCAAAACCTCGTCGGCGAATCTTGAGCTGCTGCCACTTATGCAGCTGTCCTATAGAAGAAGCTCAGGTAACGCAATCTCCGATTATCTACACACCTCTCCTGAAATTTTACAGGGGGGAATCGGTTCCTCAGAGATAAGATCGAGTAGAAGACTTGAGCCAAAACAGAAACAGAGAAGTGCTAGTTCTGCTTATTGTCGGATTTTGTACAGCACTATACTTACAGTCTTGATTGTGTTCTTACAAGAGATGGCTGAAGTGCGTCATAATGCCCGTAACCGTCATAGAGAACGCGGACTGGATTGTCCTTGCCATATTCCTGGCCATATTCCGCTATGATTCTGGGGCTATCAGAGCTGCTTGTATACATGTAAACGGTGATGGGCATCCTGCAAGGCAGCATTTGTCACTAACAATGATGGGTAAGAGGCAAAACTTAACATGGGAGGTGGCTGCCTACCTGAGAACATGGGAGCACATGAGCAGTTCGGGTTCTCCTCCCCAAGCATGTGGTTTTCTCATCTTTTTCACGTAGCTCTCGAAATCGCCTTCTAGGAACCTAACATTAAGACAAAGTTAATGCGACAGCGGTGTCTTTGTATATTCGAAACAGAAATATAATTTTTAACACATAATCTTATGGATGAGAATATTTTGAAAGGTAAACTTGCTGCATCCTGCATGAGAATAGTTTGTATGCGGAAACTAATAACTACACAACATATTACTTCCTATTGCGGAAAAATTGTGGAGGGACTTTAATGTATCAGAATAATAATAGTGGAGGAAGGATGAAACCATTCAGTGTCTTCTCTTCTCTTAACAAATTCATCAGCCACCTGGAAGAGACCAACAGCAGGTTAGCAATCATACAAATAGGAGAAATATCGCAGAATTCTGTCGAAACACATCAAACAACGATGTTCTGAATGAACAGAAGCTCAAGCTCAGGTGATGGTGGACACTCACTTTAGCTCGAAGCTCGTCAGCCAGTTCCTTCTGGGCGCTGTCGCTGGGTGACAGCTTTCCTCTCCTCAAGCAGGCCCCGTAAGCAACGGACCTGAACAAGCATCGGCCGTCCCCTGTGATTCCTGAAATGTGAAGGCGGTGTCACTGTGATTCATACGGTACGTTCTGGAATCCGGAGTACCAACTGATGATCAAAACTCCATCAGAATCAGCCGATGGAGTTGCCCGCACATGAACCGAATAATTAGTGTTACTTTAGGCTTGAGATTAGCAGCAGGTATTGTCAAAAGGAGGTTATCTGTTCTATCAATCCTCTTTCTGATTTCTGAATTCGCAAAAGGGAATAATACCCTCGTCTCTGAAGATGCATCTGAAACCACTATCATACACTAGCAAAAAGATAGTGGAAAAGAGGATACAGAAGTAGCGAAAAAGCATCTTACTACGAGCCTACTGCTCCTACAACTCCATTGGTAGTTTTTGATGATTACAGTCTCTGTATTCTTAATCAACACGATCAAGCCACTTTATTCTCGACCGCGTCCGAAACCTAAGATCTCCGATAAACAAGCCAGAAACCGCTGCCAAAAGGAGTAAAGAATCGGTCCTTTTTGAACACCCGATCATCAACAAAAGAAATAAACCTTTTTTTTAGTGCTTAAAACTATAGGCCAAGAAACCCGATAGAAAGAAGAGGAGGAGGAATCATCAATCATTATGAATGAACCAACGAAATGGAGGACCAGCTGATGACATACTGATCGAGCGAAGCGGGCGGAGCTCTCGATCCGACATCCGCTGGACGGCGATGGGGCGATCCCCCGATCCCCTGCCCGGCCTCCTCGGTCGGCCCGGCTGCTCCGATCCCGCAGCTGCCGGGCGCGGAGGGGAAGCGGGAGGGCGGAAGAAGCACGCAAGGAGCTGGAAATGGCCAGATGGGATGGAATGGAACAAAGAGGGGCAGGGGAGAGGGAGGTTGGAATTGGAATTGGATTCTCTCGCGGCTGCGCGCGCACGTCTTTTCCGCTGCCTTTTTGCTATTCCGGGCTTTTTCTACCGCTCGCTGGGTTGAGTGGAGGCCTTGGCTCCCGCGGAGCCGTTGCCGTTGCGCTGCCACCTGCCATGCACCTTGCTCGGCTCTCTTCTTTGATTTCCCGCCACAAATCGTTGCCGAGCCGTGGATTTCCAATTAACCTCCCTAGTGGACGGAGATTAAAGAAGAAGCAGTTGATGCGTGTGGGTCCCTCGCAGACGTATGTTTTTTTTTCCCAAAAACACATTGAGGGGTGTTTGATTCTGGAGCTAGTCCGTGTCACATCGAATATTTGGAGGCTAATTAGGAGGACTAAATATGAGTTAATTATAAAACTAATTGCACAGGTGGAGGCTAAACGGCAAGACAAATCTATTAAACCTAATTAATCCATCATAAGCAAATGGTTATTGTAGCAGCACATTGTCAAATCATGGACTAATTAGACTTAATAGATTCGTCTCGCCGTTTAGCCTCCATCTATGCAATGGGTTTTATAAATAGTCTATGTTTAATACTCCTAATTAATATCTAAACATTTGATGTGACAGGGACTAAAGTTTAGCCCAGGAATCTAAAAACCCTTTAAGACTCGTATGGTATAAGCGCACACATACTTAGCCATAAGACACGCATATATCTTACCTATACGGAAAAACCTCCGAGAGAT
The DNA here is from genome assembly GCF_005286985.2 of Setaria viridis. Taxonomy (NCBI): domain Eukaryota; kingdom Viridiplantae; phylum Streptophyta; class Magnoliopsida; order Poales; family Poaceae; genus Setaria; species Setaria viridis. The sequence goes on from NC_048267.2 coordinate 43,254,684, forward strand.
TAGGTAAACAGGTGTTCAGGATGTTTTTTGAAGTGGAGTTTTAAGTTCAAATTTTGCAAGATTACAGTAGACATCATAAGACATGTTAGAAAAATGTATGGTGAATTTTTTATCATTATTTTGATGGGTAGGATATTTAATAATAAATTTTATCCTTGAGATACAAAATTATATAAAAAGTAATAAAGAAAAAATCATAAAATATTTTTTTAATATAGATTATGATGTCCACTACCACCTTATAAAGGCTCAAATTAAAATTCAACTTGTGTATGGAGACATAAAAATAACAAATTACATTATGGGGTAAGTTGAACCAAATAGCATAATTTAGGAGGTAAATTGAACCAAAACATAGTTTACAGAGTTATCTAGACTTTCGCTATACTTGAAGGGAGTAATTTGAACTTTTTTCCTAATTTTTAAGTCGAGAGCGTGCTGCGACGCGAAATAGCCTCTAGTCTATTGATTAGAGCAACTGAGTAGCACCCAGCATGTCCGGTTCAACTCCATGTGAGAGCGAATTAAACGGGTCTGAAATTAAAAAATTATAAAAAAAATAGGTACGAGCTTCTTAAAAAAAAAAGAAAAGGGTGCTGTTCAGTTCCTACCGCAGCACAGGGCCGGCTGTGGCTCATATGGCAGGAGGTACGACCGCGCTTAGAGCCCAGCCAGGCTGAAGAGGGGGCAGGAGGCCAGGAGTAGCCCATGTGTTTCCTAAATTTGCATAAGTGTAGATGTGCTCCTTTTAATCATTTTCGGAGCTCAATAAAATAAAAATTAAATCTTAAACACTTAACTTTTGCCTCTTATGAAAAATGTTCTACGAAGCATGTAGTTCAACATAGACATGTTGTGAGTCTGAGAAATCAATGTTTAATTGCTTAAATGGATGGTCAACCTCGGTCAAATCATGCTCCAGACTTAAACTCTGAAAAAGTTCAGTTTTGATCCAGTATTGGCCAAACTTTGGAGCTCCATAACTTTGAATACAAGAAGTACTCTCCTATGTGCCATCTACAACTTTTGTATTGGGTGATCGAAGAGTTTGAATGTGAAATCTTGAGCTTTTGGGTCGCAAGCTTGTTGACTTTTCGGCTGAATCGGCCAGAGCTTCGGTCATGGCCGACCAAGACTCAGCGCCTCGCCACGTGCTCGCCGTTGCCCGGCCAGGCGCCGCGCCTTCGCCCAACCGACGAGCCGCTAGTCCGGGATCTCGCTCGCGCGCCCGCGCCTCGCCTTCAAAGCCCGGCACCCTCCCTACTCTCTTCTCCCTCTCTCAGTTTCTTCTTCCTCCAGCTCAAGAAACCGAACCGAGTTCCCACACCCGCCGGCCAAAATCCACAAGCTTCACCCCACCGTTCTCAAATCACCGCCACCCACCGCTCCTACACCTTCCCATATCCATCCTCCACCACCTCATTCCCGCCGCCATGGCCCAAAACGCCGGACATTAGAGCTCCAGTAACCGCCATTGCCGCCACCCGCCTAAGCTCCACCCCACCTTCCCGCTCTTCCCTCGCCCAAGTAACCACTCAAACGGAACTCTGGTAAGCCCTTAGACCTCATGATCTCTCTATCTCGCCGTATCGACCATGTTTCCACGCTCGTTCTTGAGCTCGCCGCCGGGCACGCGCCGCCGCTAGCCGCGGGGTAGGCTAGGGTTAGTGTTCCGGGGAAATAAGTAGGGGAGGAGGTGAGCTATACTAAGGGGAACGCTCCAGTAAAAAATGTGGGGGAGGGCGCCACCGCGCCGGCGCCGGTGCGCCACCGCCGCCGTCCGTGCATGCACACGGTGAACTGGGGGTAGAAGAAGGCCAGGGTGCTGTGTGTAAGAGAAATAGAAGTCCAAGGCGGTTTTCCGTAACATATTGGGTTTAAGTGCATAGGTGGAATTTTTCCAGGGGCCTACGCGCTAGATATGAGGGCTGAAGTGAAAAATAAAGGGTATATCTGCTTGTTAGTTTGTTCCCGAGGTCCTATCTGAAAATCTAACTTTTTCTTTTTCGTCTCCAGTTTTGTTTGAAATGGCTGAATCTTGTGAAATCCATAACAAATCGTAGGAAAATTGTACAAATTCAAAATAAATTGTTTTGGGTTCCTGATGCTCCGTTCTACCTAGTAAAAATACTTATTCTGGTGAAATGTATGTTTATCTTGCTGATTAAAATGCATATTTTTTAATCTCCTTTAATTTTATTAACTATTTATAGTGCCCATAAAATGCAGGTAAATTTACAGTAATGCTAATTTGAGTTGAAAAGTATTCTGGAAAGTTTTCAGCACCAATTCGCTTGTATAACTTCAGGTAAAATTCATTCTTCATAACTATTTTGGAAAGTTTTCAGCACCAATTTGCTTGTATTACTCCAGTTAAAATTCATTCTTCGTAACTGTAGTTACGCATTGTTTGATTTTTTTAGTAAATTCTGTGATAGTCAAATAATGCTGAAACTTTTACTGAAGTATATTTATTTGTTATCGGGATGTGCATAAAGCGGAAGTTCATTATGATGCTTGGTTGATGAACTTTTACTGTTATGGAAGGAAGAAAGTGTACGTGTGTAGGATGAGGACAAAAAGGAGACTTTTAATCTATGAGTATTATTGTTCGTAACCATCAATGATTGGTTGGTGCTTGTTAATCTCTCCGAACAATCAAACAAGGGATTTCGAGCCTGCACGCACTGTTTAGATGATACTTGCAGCATGTATTGAAACATTGTAGGAATGTCGTGTATACGGACCATCGTCAATTTCTTCCTGGTAATCACCTGTTAAGAAAGAAAGGGAAGCATTTTGAAGGGAAGGAAGAAAAACATACTAAACCCATTTATCGCAATGGTAAATGTGTATTTTCTATAATAAAGGCTGTGAGGGTTATCTTTGGCAGGGCTTTGGTAGCTGACCTGTTTCAAACGACGAGGACGGATATGCACCCATGTGAAAGAAAAAGTCTATATTTTGGGAGCTACCTTTTTGGTAAGTCCTTTAGGTCCGTAATGCAAGCAATTGATATCATGCACCTCATGAAAAATCTTTATGTGAATGTGCTTGGCTTCCTGGGTATATATGGAAAGGCAAAGAATACAATTGAAGCATGTCAGGACCTGAAACGTATGAAACAATGAAATAGCCTACATTCGAAAAAGAAAGGTGATGGACATTACTTGTATCCTGCCAGTTACACTCTCAGTAAGGAAGAGAAGTAAAGCATGTTTGAGTGCTTGAATAGTATCAAAGTCCCATCAAGATACTTCTTGAATATACATGCAATAATAAATTTGAAATAGTAGAAATTCACAAATCTAAAGGCCTATGTTTGCCATGTCCTGATGATAAAATTTCTATTTGTTGCACTGAGGGTATTCTATCAGAGAATGTGAAAATGACAATTATGAAACTATGTGCAATCCTCAACATGATTTCTCATAAGGCAATCCATCCAAATAATCTACTAAATCTGCAGAATGACGTGGTGCAATGCCTGATCAGTTTTGAGATAGTCTTTCCACCTTACTTCTTTAATATCATGACCCACCTTCTAGTCCACCTTGTTGAAGAGATTTTTGTTCTCGGTCCTGTATTTTATACAATATATTCTCTTTTGAGAGGTTTATGACAATTCTGAAGAAGTATGTTCGTAACTGTGCCCGTCCGGAAGGAAGCATCACCAAAGGGATATGGAGCAGAGGAGGTCATTGAGTTTTGTGTTAACTTTATTGATGACCTGGGTTCGATTGGAGTCCCTGTATCACGCCATGAGGGGAGACTAAAGGGAAAGGGCACACTAGGGAGGAAAGCTCGGATGGACATCGATGAGGATATATTTCGTAAAGCACACCTAACGGTCCTGTAACAATCATCCCTGGTCACTCCATATATAGAGGAGCATAGAACTATTGTACAGTCTTCAAACCAAGAGAAGACTGATGCTAGGATTACACGTCATCACATTGACACTTTCGACTCTCGGTTGCGGTGACGACTGATGGGTGATGCCACAATTGCGGAACAACTACCATAGTTGGCTAGGGGTCCATCTATCTCAGTATCGACATTCCAAGGATACGAGATAAATGTGTACACATTTTATATCAGAGCCCAAGAACAAAAAGAGCACAAACCAAAATAGTGGTGTCCGTCTCGATGCAATAGACAACAATGAAAAAAAAAGATAGATACTATGGTGTCATTGAGGAGATATGTGAACTTGACTATGAACCTTTGAAAATCCCTCTGTTTCGGTGCCAATGGGTGGAACTTACTGGAGGAGGCGTAACGACAGATAACTATAGGATGATAATAGTGGACCTCAACAAGATTGGATACAGAGGCGAACCATTCATTCTAGCTAATGATGTGACTCAAGTTTTCTACGTGAAAGACATGTCAAGCAAACCAATAAGGAAAGGTGCTAATAAGTCAGATGGACAGTCAAAGCGCCATATAGTTCTTCCAGGGAAAAGAAAAAATCGTTGGAGTTGATGACAAGACTGACATTTCAGAAGATTATGATCAGTTTGATGATCTTCCTCCATTTTCAGTCGAGGTTGACCCAAGCATCATGTTAGCCAAAGAGGACGCTCCGTACTTACGCCGCGATCACAACCAAGGGACGTTCGTCAAGAGAAAGGTTATTAACGTTCTATTACATGATGTTGCCCAATGTATTTGAATTGTTATATTGTGTTTTTGGTTATCAACAAAGGAATTAATTTAATTACCATATTACCCTTAATTATGAATGGTTAGATCTTGTTGCATTTTAAGGACGTCGCTTAAGAACATTGCTTTGCATTTGACATCGCTTAAAGACTTGGCTCTGCGTTTGACCTTGCTCAAGGACATATCTCTACATTTGACCTCGCTTAAAGACTTGGCTCTGAAATGTAAGAGCCTTTGTTGCACTCTGGGCACCCACGACCCCGCCTTCCGCGGCAATGAGGTGCGTGAAGCGGGCCTGCGCATCAGTGGGTGGCAACTTCCGTCTGCGGTGCAGTGGCTGGTGAGCACAACGAAGTAGTAACTGCCTGGCGAGCCCTGCGCCGCTCGGCCTTCATCATCGACCTCGTGCCGGTAGAATATTATCCTACAAGGTTTATGGCCAGTTGATTTTTTGAATGATACAAGCAAATTCCTGCAATACAAAAAATGTTTGTACCATAAAAAGAAAACAAAATAAATTACTGATTTGTCTTCGAATAAGTTGGTTGAACAATACTATTTGCAAAAATCTCACCCTATTAAATAAGAAATGATTTTCGCATGGTTAAAATATTAAATATTTTGATTTTCTGTAGCACCATTAAATATTAAACAATAAATTTACGTACAATTAAACAAGTATATAATTAAGTCATGGTAAACATGTTAATAACACTATAGGCTCTATTCTTCTAAATTTTTGCATGGTCAAAAAATCTATTTTTCTGAATTTTAAAGTTAACATAAGTATTATGACCATTATATATAACCTATTACTAAGTTAAAATTAAGAACTTTACCGTGTTTGGTATTTGACCTCGTCTGATATTTTTATAGTGTATATTTAATAAACATGAAGTTACCGAATTATTTTTTCAATTTTTTTAAATGTTATTTGATTTACCACACAATAAATTAATACAATAGTAAATGTAAAAAGAAAGAAAATAAAAAGATGGGCCGGAAATTGAAACAGAAGTATGCAACATTTTAGTACCGGGTGGGATAACATTCAGTGCTAAACATTTTTATTTCGCGCTCACGGAGACTTTTGGTACGGGTGGGGGAACACCCGGCAGTAACTACCGAGTGAGGTGGTTGCCTGGTACCGGGGGGTTTTAAAAGCCAGCGCCATCCTCAACACTTCGCCATTTCCCGCTTCGTCTTCCTCGCTCCGCGCCCGAGTCCGCCGCCCCCTCGTCGCCGTCGCCGTCTCCATCGTCGCCCCCCGCCGCCGCCACCCGCGTCGATGCCCCACGTCGCCCTCTCGCCCGGCCCGAGGCCACCCCCCCCCCCCCCCCCCCCCGCCGCCGTCCCGTCGCCCGCGTCGTCCCCGTCCGCGCCCTCGTCGTCGTCAGCCGCCTCTCCGTCCGCGCCGTCCAGTTGACATAGCGCCAGCGGTTGATCCAGTTGAACATCTTTTGGCCTGCACCTGCACTGTTCTATTGTGTTGGGGATGGACTGACAATTACCACAAGTTTACAGATATGGTTGCTGTGCAACTCAAGTGGAACCAGATGGTTAATATTCAGTGGTGAGCCTATAGTGATCCCTACATATTCAGCATTTCCTAATGAGTGTCATGTCAATGGTGGTTCTGTAAAAAGTGCTTGCCGAACCTTTTAATTGAGTTGGAGTTCAGGCCTGCATCTATTTCTCAAATTAGTGGTTTCACATCATATCTTGATTGGTGGTAAATGCACATGGTTTTCATAGGACCTGGATGACAAGCTGCACACTGAAAATTCGCAGTGGCATTTCAGATATGATGCTTCACAAGTCGTCATTTATATCTTGCGCATTGGCTGTTATTCACTTATAATCATGAGCTAGACCAGTGGAAGCTCTCATTTGTGTCTCTGATATGCATCTACATGAATAGTTGCTGTTTTGCTAGCATCAGTATGTGGCACAATGGAACGGTTAATCTGATCTGGTGGCGAAAGAATATAAAGCTGAGGTTCTGTGATCTTCTGTACAACAATTTCCAGATGAATAAGTCACTTGCTCAGTGGATTTGTTGGAATTTACAGATTACGGTTGCATGGATCTTCTCACGTTTAAGTATCCTACCTGCCTATTCTATTTGGATGCAATAAAACGGTGATAGTTCAATTGGCTAGCTGGCCTCATGTCGTGATCTGTGCTGTATATTGGCTTGATACATATGATAGCTGCTTGTTTTACAACTGCGAAGGCTGAGAGTTAATCCAAGAGTCAATTTCAGTGGGTAGCAACCATGAGCTTCATCGACTATCTCGTTTTGGTAGTTCTGACTGACAGGTTTACTGAATCTCATCTTCTGCTCTGTATTCATACATGGGACCCTGGAAGCATCAAATTATCCCCTCGGGGGCAAGGCGGTTTTCATGGAAGGGGAAATGTCAAGCAATTACAAGGATCATGCCATTGCAACTTCCATTTATGTCTGGAAAGGCATGAGCAATCTCTACTGCTACCTTCTCCAAACATATTGACTGAGCAACATGTCATCAACTTATCGAATGGAGTTTCACATGCTGGGATGATATACAGTACGTTTCAACGGCAGCCCTAGGATTAGATTTGTTATTTAGAGATAATATTAGGTTAGGTTGGTTCCTTAGTTCTAGAGATTGGTTTCTTAGAAGTCATCCCATCCATGTAAGGATTGGATTTTATCTCTTATTCCTGCCCTGGTGGTGCGGCCGCCAGGGCATTGGCATGGTTGCGCCGCTTGGGTTCAGGCAATCTAAAGCGTGCATGAACAGTGCGCCAGCACCAGAATGGGTTGGTGCTGCTCCAGCTCATGGGACCCTAATGGGCTGCACATGACAGCACCTAGGAAGCAGACACTTTAAATGAAAATGTGTTTTGCATTTGAACGCTTGGTCAATCAAAAACCCATCGAAGCAGCTAGCAGAAAAACTTTCCAGGTAAAGAATGTGCCATATGAACTAGCACTGACAGTCTAATGTGTGATTTCAGTGTGATGAACTTGCTCCGTTCCTCTCGAAATTGTAAGCTGGCAGTGAAACTACTACTACCCTCCCCAGTATTACTGCCACTGCTAGTACATCCGTGTCCTTTTGATTATGGTTGCCCAAATAATCACTTATAAACCATCAATCTAACAATTGAGTATATGCAGGCATCTAACACAAACTAATTTCTTGGCGGTGGTTGTCATAAAAGCTAGGTACTGGCCATTTGCCACACACTAAAATTTAATCTAAAAGATACCATTATTGAGATGCAAAATCTAGTAACAGTATTTGCAGTAAACTCTCCTAGGTACATACCAATGAGCAAGAAAAAAAAGGTGGTCGAGTAAATAATCAGTCAGTCACTGCACGGTGACAGCCTTTTTCTTATCAGGCAACCACGAGTCAACGCCAACAAGTCTTAGAAGGGAATTATAGGAGGTGGATTAACTATGAAGATCAATTAACTACCCGCATTTACATTTATGAATATTCCTGTTCTATACTGTCCCTAACCCACATTTAATATTCCTGTTCCTAAACTGGCTAAACTGCCCATCCACACACTTGTCTGATGCAGCCAAGCCAAGCAATGACCATTCCTAATTACTAACAAAATACTGGCAGAACCTCAGCGAAACAGATATGTTGAATATTATGAAAGTACAACAGCCAGTAGAGTAGCATACAAATTTCTTAGACGTCAAAGCATGATCAAACACTAAGTAACTTACGGGAAAACAGCAATAAATTCAAGCACAATTCAATCTGTCTTCCAGAAATTATTACACATCAAAGGCATACCATAGGCAAAAGATCACCATAAACGCCTGTATTCTTGAATCAATGCAGCCAGTGACTTGTGCATGCATCATCAAATCTTAATGTGGCACACATCACCTTTCATGTTGCCATCACTCCAAAACAATTCATTCCTCAGCATCCCTAACTTACCATCAGTTACTGAAAAGAAGTAAAAATATTGTTAATGAAGGATATGTACAATAACATAGCGCTTATTCTGAAAGACAAGAAAGGAGCATTTAGATGGAATGAAATCTCTACCCTAAATAGTAGCAGTTTAACATTTTCATGCTTATGTTCAAAGATACTCCCTCCGTTCCAAAATGTAGGTCATTTTGACTTTTCTAGATACATAGATTTTGCTATACACCTAGATATAAGGTTATGTCTAGATACAAAGCAAAATATATGTACCTAGAAAAGCCAAAACGACCTACATTTTGAAACGGAGGGAGTAGGAAGGAAGTAGCTTGATTTCGATGGAATCATTTCCCAAAAAAATAATTGCATTTCTACTTCCATATCTACGATGATGTTCATATTTTCAACTACCCCACTAAATTCAACTATGGTATAGTCATATAGGACCAGAGCCTCATAGGTATGAGGTTGGACCATATTTTTAATTAACCCAGAGATAATGTCATATTCTGAAAAGGGTCCAGCTTTATACGCAGTAGACCTAAATCCTATGTGTTAAATTGGGCAAATAACAGGTGGAAACTTAGCAGATTTAGGGGAGTGGTATTTAGTATTTACTTAGCAATGTAACACGTCAACAATGGACTCAATAGCATTCAGAAGATAAGAAACTGAAATGCAGAGGAAGGATGAGCGATGGACAATGTTATGACTCGAAACAGAGAACAACCGAGGAGAACCACAGGGAGCCAGGGGCTATTATGTTTCAACTATAGAACTACCAATGAACCACAGATGACGAAGCATGCCAAAGTGCACAGCAAACAATAAGATTGCAAAAAAAAAGGAAAAAGAAGTGTTTTGATCACTCAAGAGCTAGCTGAACTCACTCACATTTCATTGGAGTCTATTAAAATGTAAAACAATAGAAATTACAACAAACAATAACCAAACATTGATATATATAACAGTAAAAGGTGAATGCAATTCATCGCCAAAACTCAGGATCGAATGCTGCTGATCACTACAATGTTCGTTCCTTACCAATTTTTTCTATAAAGCCATTGGATTCGTTGCTGCTATCTTTATGCTAATGAAGATGAAATATGGCAGCTCTAATATAAATTACCTTGAAGAAGTTGCTGGACACGTCTTATACTTGGGAGACACTACCATGGCAACAGATGACACGGGCACATGGTTCCCTTGCAGTTCCAAACTCGGTCACACCTTTCAGTTGTCTGTTTCCCATGTCAACTTCAAGAACATATGCCTTAGGCTGCCGGAATTCAGCCTTGGCAATCAAGAAGACAACATTTGAATCATCCATGCTGGGAGTGGGTAGAAAAACAGTGACGTTCTCCAAGTTTCGCCCTGGGTCGGCAGCCACACTGTTGCCCTGTGATGGTGCCTTCGGCCACAGCAGTTGGTACTCCAGCATTTGCTTTTGCATCTGTTCATTTAACTTGATGTCGTTTGCGTGGATTGGCAGGTAGTCAGCCTTCCAGTCCTCAAAGGAATTGGTCAGATTGCAGTTGCTCCATTTGGTGATCTCCCATCCTTCAAATCTGTAAGTGGGTATCCCTCTTTCCTTGTCTGAAGCAGGAAGGCGTTTGAAGATGGTATCCAAATCAACAAACCTGAGGCAGCGCTTTTCCTTGCTGAAGGCAATTCCCCGGTACAGCTTTGGAGATCCAAAATTGATCCGAGACTCACCATTAGGTAGATACATTGCCCTCGGCCACGGCAAAGGCACGCCTCGGAGCTTGGGGGCGGGGAGTAGCACATCGCAGAGAAGGATACCCCTCCAGAGATCGACCCAGCCCATGGTACCGTCTTCACCCCCAAGCGTGATCACGGTGCTTGTGGTATGACTCAAAAGGCGACAAGCATCCGTATCCCTTGGGATCTCTATTGGGAACTCGCTCTGTGGCGCCTCCAGAGACACATCCTTGGATGTCCACCTCCTGATCTCTGATTGAAATAAGTGAAGCGTGAACACCTTATCGTCGCTTGTGGGCACCAGCGCGGCGACGGTGTAGTGGTTACCCCGAGGTAGGAGGCCCATATCGTCGTCACGGATGGAGAAAGGGCTGGGGTTGGGGATTTCTTTAAGCGACCTGCTGTCGACATGGTAGATGAAGTAGTCGCACTCCTCATAGAGGATGGGCTCACGGCAGCGGATGGCGACGCGGAAGAGGATTAGGCCTTCCACCACGCACAGGATGCGGGGAAGCTGCGAGAAGGCGCTGGATTCCAGTTCGGGGCAGTGCACGTACAGGCGGGAGGGGAGCGGTGGGCGCTCACTCCAGAAGGACGCCACGATTATCTCCGTATTCCTCGTCAAGCTAACGGCGGTGGTATGGTTGGGCTTGTTGCCGATGTAGGCATATCCGTCGAGAAGGACCTCCTCCAAGGCACAGGAGGCGGGAACAGGGGTGGCGGTTGCCATGGACGGGATTGGAGGCGGATCGATGGATGAAACCGCGGGTACGGGAGACGCGATGGGTGGCGCCGCCGCCGGACACGAAGAGGGAAGGAGGGTTCGATTGCGTTGGTAGGGTTCGGAAATGCTCTTCGTAGTTCAGTGCGGTATAGGCCTGAGTGCGGTCCATTAACGAATGAAGGTGGCAGCCCGGTACGTCACTGAGTCGTGGGATGGTGCCCTGCGGACTCTCGCCGGCGGCGCCGCTGCCCCGCGCCCTCCAGTAGTCTGGCATCTTCCTGAGGACGCTTGCTCCCCTGCGCACGGGCATGCAGCTGCTTGTTTTTTTTCTGTTGCTCTGCATCTTTGCCGCTGCAGCCTAAACCTTATTGCTTTCAGGTGACAGCACATACCAACTTAACTGTAGAGATATGATTGGTAGAAATACCTCCAATCCACAGATCACCATACGTTCCAGATGCCACTTCGTCTTGAAATTAATCTCCCATTCGTCAGTGTTATCGTTAGTTATCTCAACATGGTTGCCTTCTTGTGAGTTAGTCGGACACTGCTTGCCTGCCAGTTCAGGAGGCCAGCAAGAGGATGTGGCGTACATCTGAAGAAGAGTTAATAATACAAAAGTGAATAACTGGCATGCATGTATACTTTTGCTTTTTTTTCACCTTTGTCCTCTGGTGTTTTCTATTGCCTTTCTTGAACGTTATTGTAAACATCAATTTTATGAAAACATCAATTTTAAAGCTATTGTTGCCATGAGGTATGTGAAATTTCAATACTGCATGTTTTTTATGCTTCAGACCTTCTATGCTGCTTCTTTGTTCCTCTGTACCGTCAGCAAATAACAGAACTTTGTATTTCAGCCATTTGTAATGCACCCTACATTATCTAATATATCTATTTGTCTTCTTTCCAGAAGAGATAGAGATTGAGATTTCCAGTGTAAGTAAACCATGTATTCATCCCTTAAGATGCATATTCATTCATGTTGTCGGATGGACTACAGTTCATATTCATACAGTAACTAATGTGATACATGTTTATCCATGTTGTCAGCAATGATGTCTAGCACTCTTTAATTTATTTCAGTTGATGGCAGTGCTTTAGAAACAATATAATCATGGTTGTGTGCTTATCATACAGAGTAGTGCCTGATAGTTCAGGCTAAAGTGACTTTCTAAGTAAAGTGCTTTGTAGTTCAGGGTTTAGGCTTCAGTAAAGAACATGATAATCCAGATTAGCATGATTTAGCTCTTGTTCTGAAATCCACAAGTTTTCAGTGGCTCCGTAGCCAGGTAAGTTTCTTTCATGGGGATGTTGGCTGAGGGATCTTGGGTATCTCTTTCTCTTGACCTGAAATATGATGTTTGGCCAAGTTATCAGTACCTTCTTTCGTGGGGATATGATGTTGGCCGGGGGATGATCAGACATTTGATTCAACCTGTGTACTGTCAATTCTCAACGGGTGTGGAGATGCTCTTGGTTGCCCTCTGAGTAAATAGCTAAGCCGATACTTCTACCTATCTCTGTTGTTTTGACTGCAGATCGAGAGGTACCTCAAAAACATGTTGACAAAATTAGTACCCAGCATTGTGAATTAGGGATCTGTGGGCAAGACAAACTGAACGCCTTGAACTGGTGCAGATGCTTGGTTTTATTTTTTGTGTTTTTGTTTTAGCAGCTTGAGCGCAGGGGAAATTTTGGTCAATATTGGAAAGTTTTGACAGTTTCAGTTTTTAAACTGACTGGGCCTCCTTCCCAGCCGACATCATGAGCAGCAGTATTAGTATGTGTATCTCTTTGAAATTGAATCTCATGTTGACTTTGTTCTTTTTTAGGCCAGAGATTTGATTCAACCTGTTGAAGCTGAGTGTACTGTCAACGGGTGAGGAAACAGTTAAATGGATGCCCATGGAGCTGATGGAAGCAGTCCTAGAACCCCCTTTCGTGAACTGCCAAATACTGGCAACCGAGGTACCTTGTCCTACTGTCTGGCATCTTTTTATGTAGTCAGGTAATCAATTTTACTGTTTGGCGTCATTGTAGGCAATCAGAATGCAGTGAATTGGAGACCTCAATCGTTAGATCCCAAGGAGGTCAAGAGGCAGAGGGATAATTCCAGAGCTGCATCAATGTCTGATGAACGGCGGAATGGATTGAACAAGAGGCGTCGTGAGTCCTACATGAGGGAAGCTTTAGATCAAAGCTGGGAGGGAGAGCCTCCGGAATGTACTGCAGCCCACACCATGCATAGGCCTCGCGTGACACCTGGGGAGAGAAATTCACTTCTTACCCGGCGAAACCGCAGATTTGAATCAACCATTGCAAGAAAAGCCAAAGGAACTGCCAACACAAACTTGGATGATACAAATGACCCGACTCAATCTGGTGTGTTTGATGATGGTAATTAGCAAACCATCACTGAGCACTTTAATATTACCACCTGTACTTAAATGAACTCTTTCTTACGTGATGCTCTTTATTTATCGAACTAAAGGTGCCACCCAAAGCGATGCCCGAAAGTGCCAGCCCACATCTGCACATGGAAACGATGCAGCTACACAGACACAACCATCTGTTATTGACTGTGGTAAACTCATTATAGTCAATTAATTTAGCCTATCTCGCGGATATATTTTTGGCTATTCTTACATACATTAAATCTAATTGGTGAAGGAATACCTGGTTCATCGTCTGTGAACGCCCAACAAGCCAATGCACAGGCATCTATGGGCGAGGGCGGTATTTAATCCATTTGTCTTCAAACAATACACAACTCAACCAATGTCAATATACTCATTTAGTCATCCTGAGCTAATTTGCTAATGTTGCAACAGATGGCGATGAGAACCTCATATTTGAGGAGGAGGACAAAGAGGATGAGGGGTACCTTTTCGCAGGCCAAGGTACATCTCGGCCCATTTTTGTCACCCTTGAGTTTGCTTATTTCCAAAATCTAACGTTCCATATACGTGCAAATTATTAAAAGGTGATGATTGGGATGCCAATGTGGATGTCGATCTCGAGATGGCTAATGAAGATGCCAGTGAACCCGATGTACCGGATCCATATGGCCAGGTTTATGCCAATGTCCCTGAGGAGACGCACATGCTCAAGGCAATGGATAACTGCGAGCACTGCAATGCAAAGAAGTTCGAGTCAGAACCACCCTTGACACACCACCGGAACTTGTGAGACTGTGGTCTACCTCAGACGCTAAAGCTAGGCACTTTCGTGCGAACATCGTATATTTCAATGGACACTTCTCTTTCACTTCTATGTACTGTCAGTTTGATAGTAGGACCACCGACATGCGAAATAGTGGTGTGTACACATTCTGTGCCCATGGCCAAATTTACCATAACATACGATCATTTGGTAAAGAGGATGGTAAAGAACCTAGGCACCTCGAGCTTTATTTTTATGATGATGATCCATCTCTTCAGCATAGGCTCAGCAAGTGCCGTGAGGAGTCTGCCCAAAAAGACAGGGAGGTCATCCAAAGGTTGGTGGACATTTTTGATGGCATTAATTCCTACTCTGAGCATCTTAGGAGTATGGGTTAGGTTGAGAACCTTGATTGCTTAATGTTCATATGATGTAACTGCTGAAACTGAGTCAAAAGTATAGTTTTGCTACTATGAATCAAAATCTACGGTTTGCGGTCCAAAACAATAGTTCAAGCATGCTCCCCTGATTGAGTGAATATCCTTGTGTTTGCAGATTTTGACACCCCGGTGTACTTCCTTTCCAAGTTGTTCTGTGTAACTACTATGACATCAGGCCTTTTTGTGGGTGCACTTTCAAACATAGGTATACCTCTAATGGTACTGTAATTATTTCCAGGCTTCAATTGTTTAGATAAGCAATTATCAATCTCGTCATTTAGAAGATCAACAGTGTTTCCCTGATTGAACTCATATCCTCCCAGGTACTTGCAAAGCTGCTATTCAAATATGGTTCTGGAAGGAGCTCGTGTGGAGATATAAAAGGCTGCCTTACTACAGTCTGTTTTTTACATCGATGTTTTTTCCATGAACTTGGTTTCGTTCGCAAGCCAAGTGTGAACCGTTAAAGTTTTTATTTTGCTAACCTGAAGCCCTCATGTTTACTGGACATGTCTTTCAAATCATTGTCAAGAAAACGTGTTGGAAATGTCTAGGAGATGTTGAGCGCAAATGTCTTTGTAAGTCACTACCTTTCTTTTGCCTTGGATTGAATATAGGCAAAATATCTGGGACTCAGCTCTTTTGTGACAAACATTCATCAGACCTGCAAATGGCTCATTATATTCCAAATGAACCAATTCAAAATTGAGCTGCATGAGTACTGAAACTATGTAAAAGAAGTGGCCTTGTTAAAACCCTGCCATGGTACACTTGACAGGAGAAAGAAATTGAGATTGTTTAGCACCACATAAAAAAATTGACAGTAGAAATTCTCATTGTTTGAATTACCTTGGATTGTTTAGCACCACATATAAACTTTTTTCTGATTTCCCTTTTCTTATTAACTAGAGGTTGTCATTTGTAGACTGGACTGCATTACATGGCAATAATATATGGTCAAAGAGTGCAACTAAAGCTGCTCTCACCTAATGGGTTCTTGAGATCTATGTGAATAATATATTATTGTAGAGATATCAGTACATAGCAGGGGAAATGTCTGCAGGGAGTTGATAGTTTCTGTACATCTCACGTGTTCAGTTTTCATCAGCTTGAGTTATCTGTTTTGAATCATGATTTTGCCTTGTGTTCATTTAGGTGGATTTTAGTATTGGGCTCAGTATTTTACAACAAGAGGCTGAGATTGGGAAAACTTGGACTTGTATTTTCAAGGTAGCAACATGACAAGGATTTACATTTAAGTCAGTAGTTTATATACTTGATACAGAAACTCACCATTTGACTCAACAATTGGTTCGTCAACTACTCAGGGCAAGGCATATAGTTAGTATTTATGACTTGTGACACTTAATTGTTTAAAATCAGATTTCAGTGACATTTTTTTTCATTGCAAGTCACGCAGAATAGAAATTGCCATGCAAATATTTTCATATGTGATTTTTATTGGCTTCATCTCGCTAACTATAGTATGTCGTCATCTTTTTTTCGCTCTTGTAGCAACGCATTTGAATTTCTATATTTCTTATGCTCGGATCAACTTTGGATGCATAAGTTTAGGCCTCATAGGCATGTTCAGAATAAGGTGTTAATGCTGGATAAGTTACAACACATCTTGCATGTTATAATTTTCAAATGCTATAAACCTGTCAGCTTGTACTGAATTAACAGGTACCAGCTTTCTCTATGTGGACCATCAAAGTAGTTTTTCCAGCTAAAGAGGATGGCTGGAGCATGGCAAGTTAGACTTGATCCGAGGCGTAAGTTTAGGTGAGCCAACTTGCATGGCAGGTTGCTTGCTTCCTCGATACTCTTGATTTCGCGTCGGAATAAATTTGCACGTCAGCTTCCTAACCCACCATGACTACGTGGCCTAACCACGGATGTCTCGTTCGTTGCTGCGCCCACGAATACCGAATCACGCTGGTAAGCTACAACTCCTGTACGGCATATAGATGCATTTACTACAAATAGTTTCAAAATATACTGGTAGTCAAAATCAAAATGGGTTAGTACTTACAATTTGGAGCACTAATTTGTGATTATTTTTAAATTATTATTATCCTATTGAATCCTATACGTAATGTATTGCAAAATAAATATTTTGTTGCACGTAGCAACGCACAGACACTATCCTAGTTGTACCATATTCTTGAACAATTACTTCGCCACCAGACTCCACATTCAGGAGGTCTCAACATGCAGCCTCAATCTCGCCGCCTGCACCGGCCCTTCCACCGGCGACTCATCGGTGCGCTCCCCCACGCCCCCCACCCCCGCCCCCCCCGCCCCCCCCCCCCCCCCCCCCCCCCCCCCCCCGCCGGGTTGCGCAGAGAAGAGTTTCTGATTTCTGAATCTGCTGAATCGGTGGGCGTGGGCCAGCAGGCCGTAATTGGGCCGAGGAGCCTATCCAGGCCCGAAGATACCACTGTCCCCTTGCCTGGGGCAAATGAGCCGCCAATGACTTGGTTCTCTGCCCGCGCCCGCCTCCCGCCGAGTAACCCGACGATCTGACATGGCCTAGGTCGCCGACGACTCGACATCTCTGTGCGGCGGGTGTGGACGCGCCGAGCTACAGGCGACGACCACGGGCTGTCTATACCGGCGACGCCCGTGACGCGGCGAGGACGTCGACCTCCTCTACGCAGCAGAGCTCTCCTCCGCCCTCGTGTCGCCTCACGCCGTTCGTCGAACTCGTGGTAAAGTAAGTTGCAACCGGCTCAGGCTCAATTTGTTGTCTGGGAACTCTAATGCTAGGACTCTTGTATGTATTCAACAGACATATCACCCCACTACGCAATGTCCCATCGTATGACCTCCTTCCTACCACCCAAATCTCCTCTGCAGGTCTTGAAACAGAAAGATGAGGTACACGGCACGGGAGATGGAGTTCATGGGCGGATCTACAGAAGTTTTGGTCTGCAACGACAGGGCGGCTTCTGCCCTAACTTCTCTTTCGAATTGGTTGGTTTTGAACAATGAAGCCAATTTTGATTCCCGTGAACCCAAGTTTACAGTGGCCCGATTCATGGAAAGGCTTATTTCGGGAAAAATTTTGAACTGGCATAAGAACAATGTACTGCCAACGCCTGAGAATCAGCGAATAATTGGAGAGTACTTTGATATCACTAAGAGACTTTGCACGGGCATTAAGGTTAACCCTGTGGCTGGGTAGGTTATCCTTGTGGGTTAACTGTTTTTTATTGTTTCAGTATTTCATGACTTTGCTTTGTCCTAATTTCCATTTTTTGGCCTGTAAACACTACAGCACTGCCAAATTTGAGGATTCAAGAGAATATGATTTATTTCGCATTTTGGGAGCTCCACTACTCCATGCACCTGCATTCAATGAGCAGGTATTGACTCCAATCATTTAGTTGTAACATAAATGATTATGCATGATAACATTTCTTTAGTATATCACACGTTGAAACCATTGTTGCTCAAAGTAAATTTGTTTATTCCTGGATATATGATTGACACCATTAGTAAGATTCCCAGGTGCATAGTCCGATCCCACCCTGATTAACCGGACTACACAACATAAAGTGTGATAAATTATGAACTTTATCAACCCCATGGTTAAACCATTCATATTGGACTCACCATTGTCAGTAACCTGGGAAAAAAAGAAAAGGGAGTTCTTAACTTTATGCAGATGTCTTATTTTCCAAATTTTATAAGATGAGCTTTCTCATTTTTCCAATCTTATAAAATGAGCTTGCCTATGAACTTCTAGGTTTTTCCCTCTTTACAAGAGCAACTTGAGCCTGGACAAATTGGTATTTTGTATTTGAACGGGGAATTCAATACCATTTGTAAGGTATGAACCTTTACTTTAAGTGGAGTCTCTCATTTTTTAATAAGCTTTCTGGTTTTATATCTTCTGTATGTTTTATGCAGCACAATGGTACTGTATACATGTTAGTAGAAGATGAAGCCCTTCACAACAAGAACCCTTCTGCTTCTTGGAAAACTATGGTATGTAACTATGTCATTGCATGCCCCTTCTGTGCATCTGTGTTTTGAAAATGGCAATTGTGCTTATTATTGTCTTGTTCCATGTTGATAATATTAGGTCGATGAAAAAGAAATATTTGTAGCTGGTGACTTTTCATACACCAGGGTAAGGAATCAGCAGAATGCTTTGTTTTTTTCCAACTGGTACAGTGTTAACTAATCTAAGGTTGATGTTGTGCGTACTGTATTTTGTTGCAACAGGCACACATCAACCAGAAAGTGTACAAGTGTTCGAAATGTTTGGAGGAATTCTGCACAGAAATTAATTATGAAAGACATCTTGAAGCTCATGTGCCAACTTCCAAAGCTGCTCTGGTTTTTGCCTTAACCCCCCCCCCCCCCTCCCCCCCTCTCCCCAACAAAACACACGAGCTCTTTATAATATTTCATTGAATCTTTGTCAATATTCTGTAGAATCGTTCATGGAACAAGGACGCGTTTGCGAAATACTGGGATCAGGTAAGCTATTTACACTGGGTTGCTTATTGTATAGTGTATATTGCTTTACACATTTTCATAGTTTTTTTCATGGTTTAGATTTCGGATGAAGATGCTTATAGCATCCTGTCTCATGGTGATCAAACTGTAGAGGTATTTGTGAGCATTGACATTTCTTTGTACAATTTTATCGAGCTTCTATAATTTTGTGGTTGGCTTGACATGGAAAAAAATGTTTCTAGAAATCACATGGATCGCCTGTCGACCCAATTTTCAAGAAATGGATACTAGGATCAGAATTTCTTGTAACACCACCTGAGGTGAGGGATGCTCTGAAACAACTGAAACAACTGAAGGTAAAGATTGTTGACTCAAACTGTTCATATTCATCAACATCAACATGTATACTTTGTATCCACCCACCCCTGTTTCTCTATAGCATTTGATGGAAAGGAAAAGGGAGAAGCCATCGTCTGATGTGCTTCTAGGTATCTTAAAAGTTGGAAGTGAGGGCACTTTCTTCTCCACCAATTTGCCCGAAGGAGGGTTTTCCTTTGTGGAGGCAGGCAAAAGTCAGAATACAACGAGAACCATGCTAACATATTTTAGCTTGAGAGTTGAAGAAGTGTTGGTAATGGAACTTACTTAATTGTTATGAAGTTTCTTTTCAATTGTTCCTGACTACAAATATGACATCAGGCTAAAAAGTGGTATACTGAAAAGACGGTGCAAGCAAATGTAGTGATGGAAGAACTTTTGGCGGAATGTACTGATCCAAGGTTTGCTGCTGAGTTCATCCAAAAGTCACATTTTGAAATATTTTTTTACTAAGAGCTATGTTCTGTGATTTGCAGCCAGTAAATAAATTTGTACTAAAAGCTATGTTCAGCATATTTGCTAGATATGTAGATAGCCCAAGATTAATATTTTTTTACATGCAGTGAAGAATATTTCCCAAACTTCGTATCAAGAAAAAGATTGGTTAGGTTGTTCACACTTTTCAATAAGGATATAGTCACAGCTTTGATACGAACTGGGAGGAAAATTGCTAAACGTCTGCTGAACTACATCTTGAAAGCTCATAAGGCTGGCCACTGCTGGGATGGGGAATGGAATATACTTGACATTCGGGTTCGTGGGGATGGTGCAACATTAATCATTGACAAGATGCCAGTAAATGCAACTAAAGATGGAATTGTTGCTGACCTTCAGAAGTTTATAGTCCTCTTGCGCCCGTATTACAAGATTGAAGGCATCAAGGGTCCAGCCTATTTTGACGAATTTCATTCTGATGTGATGTCTCTCCCTGAGCTTGAGTCTGAAAAATTTGAGATTTTCCAGAAGTTTCTTGCTGACCATATGGTTTTTCTGCCACCAACGTCCACGTCAAATTTGCTCGAAAGGCTCTTCAAATTGTGTGACGACATCCGTAGACAGAATGCAGATTTTGATTATCGTCCCCTTCAGCGCTTAGATTGCATTGGGTGGACAAAAATACGTGATACCATGCCATATAGCAAGATGTTCCACTATGACCAAAGCCTTTCAGACCCATACAAAGATCATTACTGGGATCTCCTCAGATTTGTGAGGAATTTCAGTAATCGTGGCTTGAAGTACACACAGGTATATAGTTTTTGTATTCTATCTGTTACACATGTATTGTATAAACATGAATTGTATCTGTTCCTATCCCAAACACAAGAATTGTATCTGTTCCTATCCGCATAGTTTCTGTACTGTTCCTATCCCGTACATGTTGTATCTGTTCTACTCTTCTAGTTCAAACATGAATATATAGTTTCTACATAAAAACTAACTCCATATTATTTTCGGATGAAGATCGATGGAGTCCAATCAATCGAAGATCCTGTTATACTAGATATTATGGTTGCATATGACCTTGGCAGATTTATTACAAAGCTGGTTCTGCATGTGTTATATGTGTTTGAAAAACCAAAAAGGTGTGTCTATTAATATCTCCATCTGTCTTTATCTGTACATTTTGTTACAACTTTAAAATATGTTCTAACATAAATCTTTTTTCTTCTTAGGCTTGTCAGCACCTGGAATGCATACAAAACATCCGAGTGAGTTTTGTATTTGAGTTTTATTTTGTTGGGGTTAGAAAAGGGATTTAACCTTTGCCACTCTTAAGAATGGCAGAGAGAGAAATTGCAATCCCTGAAGTGGGTGGCCTTTAGGATGTGTCGTTCTGTGGGAAAAACTTAATTCCCTGTTCTGTTTGTTCTGTTTGGAAAGACTCCATACAGTCTGAGTTTATTTTATGGTTATGGATGCAGGGATGCAACTGAGGAAATCGATGAAGATGGGACTGAGGAAAATGAAGGGATTTGAGGGATCGACGGGTAACAGATTTAATAAACATTATAGGTCATTGTTTCCTTGTAAACTGAAGGGCTTGTCATGATGTATGTTCAGCTTATCGCTCTCTAAATGTCAACATTCTTCCTTGTTGCAATTGCTTCCTGTTCCCGGAGCTCCTGAGATGCCCCCACTCCATCCCACTCGTCAAAGCTTTTGAGATGGAACTAACATCCACCCCACCCGTCAAGCTTTTGAGATGGAACTAACACCCACCCCACCCGTCAAGCCATCCCTGAGAATTGTCCCTATAATTTTGCTGCATGACTTCAAATGTGATTGAACACACAAAGAGGCCATCTTTAGTTACTTCGGTCTTTTGTTTGAGGTGGAACTAAGATCCCTGAGAATCTTCAGTTACTTCTGTCTTTTGAGATGGAATGTTTTAGTCAAAATTAGCTTTTGAAAATTATTCTAAACCTGAGGTTAGGAATTTTGGATGTCTTAATGCCTCATCTCTCAAGCGATTGTTCGCTTTTGTTCACCGCTCAATGAACATCCTCGTGGTCATATGGATATGCTAACCTGGTCAGCCTTGCCTGTTTGTTTTTGTACCTGTACTTCGGTTGTTTGTAAATTGGACGTACTCCTAAAATACTTTACCATCCGTCGTGTACTAAGCACAGCTGTTCACCATCTGCCGGATCTCTCCACGAGCAGTCGTCGGGCTCCGACGCTGGTATTACACCTCTTGTAGTTGTTTCTCTCGTCCATGCACCTTCTTAGCAAATACAGGAACGGAACAGGGACCCAATCCAATAGCTAAGAGGCCAGCAAAATTCACGGATCACATTTCACGTCCGTACCAAATGTACATCTCAGGTAGGACCCCGCGATGTCGGGGTGAAACGTCAACAGAAAAAACGTGGAGTCAATTCCATGCGAGTCGAGTCATTACGCTCATCGTCCCCTTCAGCGCTTAGATTGCATTGGGTGGACAAAAATACGTGATACCATGCCATATAGCAAGGTGTTCCACTATGACCAAAGTCTTTCAGACCCATACAAAGATCATTACTGGGATCTCCTCAGATTTGTGAGGAATTTCAGTAATCGTGGCTTGAAGTATACACGGGTGTATAGTTTCTGTATTATATCTGTTACCCATGTATTGTATAAACATGAATTGTATCTGTTCCTATCCCAAACACAAGAATCGTATCTGTTCCTATCCGCATAGTTTCTGTACTGTTCCTATCCCGTACATGTTGTATCTGTTTTACTCTTCTAGTTCAAACATGAATATATAGCTTCTACATAAAAACTAACTCCATATTATTTTCGGATGAAGATCGATGGAGTTCAATCAATCGAAGATCCTGTTATACTAGATATTATGGTTGCATATGACCTTGGCAGATTTATTACAAAGCTGGTTCTGCATGTGTTATATGTGTTTGAAAAACCAAAAAGGTGTGTCTATTAATATCTCCGTCAGTCTTTATCTGTACATTTTGTTACAACTTTGGAATATATTCTAACATAAATCTTTTTTCTTCTTAGGCTTGTCAGCACCTGGAATGCATACAAAACATCTGAGTGAGTTTTGTATTTGAGTTTTCTTTTGTTGGGGTTAGAAAAGGGATTTAACCTTTGCCACTCTTAAGAATGGCACATTCCTGAGAAAGAAATTGCAATCCCTGAAGTGGGTGGCATTCAGGATGTGTCGTTCTGTGGGAAAAACTTAATTCCCTATTCTGTTTGTTCTGTTTGGGAAGACTTCATACAGTCTGAGTTTATTTTATGGTTATGGATGCAGTGATGCAACTGAGGAAATCGATGAAGATGGGACCGAGGAAAATGAAGGAATTTGAGGGATCTACGGGTAACAGATTTAATAAACATTACAGGTCATTATTTCCTTGTAAACTGAAGGGCTCGTCATGATGTATGTTCAGCTTATCGCTCTCTAAATGTCAACATTCTTCCTTGTTGCAGTTGCTTCCTGTTCCCGGAGCTCCTGAGATGCCCCCACCCCATCCCACTCGTCAAAGCTTTTGAGATGGAACTAACATCCACCCCACCCATCAAGCTTTTGAGATGGAACTAACACCCACCCCACCCGTCAAGTCATCCTCGAGAATTGTCCCTATAATTTTGCTGCATGACTTCAAATGTGATTGAACACACAAAGAGGCCATCTTTAGTTACTTCGGTCTTTTGAGGTGGAACTAAGTCCCTGAGAATCTTCAGTTACTTCTGTCTTTTGAGATGGAATGTTTTAGTCAAAATTAGCTTTTGAAAATTATTCTAAACCTGAGGTTAGGAATTTTGGATGTCTTAATGCCTCATCTCTCAAGCGATTGTTTGCTTTTGTTCACCACTCAATGAACATCCTCATGGTCATATGGATATGCTAACCTGGTCAGCCTTGCCTGTTTGTTTTTGTACCTGTACTTCGGTTGTTTGTAAATTGGACGTACTCCTAAAATACTTTACCATCCGTCGTGTACTAAGCACAGCCGTTCACCATCCGCCGGATCTCTCCACGAGCAGCCGTCAGGCTCCGACACTGGTATTACACCTCTTGTAGTTGTTTCTCTCGTCCATGCACCTTCTTAGCAAATACAGGAACGGAACAGGACCCAATCTAATAGCTAAGAGGCCAGCAAAATTCACGGATCACATTTCACGTCCGTGCCAAATGTACATCTCAGGTAGGACCCCGCGATGTCGGGGCGAAACGTCAACAGAAAAAACGTGGAGTCAATTCCATGCGAGTCGAGTCATTACGCTCATCATCCCTGTCGGCAGGATGTGTCAATGCCACCATCTTCATTATCTCTCACCAGGCTCATCTGCCGTCAATCTTACCCTACGCTGCAGTAGTGTCTGGTGAAGAGCCTTTTGGCGCATCAGGTGTCAACAGCAGCCTATCCAAGTGTGTTTCAGGTCTGATCAGCTCTTTCCTTCAGGCAAGCAAAACGAGCTATGCATCTTGCATGTAAAACAACCAGTTGCTTGCAATGGATGCTGGATTGACAGAGAAGCAGCATCTTATCTGATAGAGAAGAAAGAAACAACTGTACACATCTCTTGACAAAGGCAAAAGTGGAAAATGCCCTACATCACCCCACCGAGCAGGGGGGGAAGAACATGAAGGTCTTTGCTTTACCCGTAGAAAACAACACCGCCAAAAAAAACCCAAAAAGATCAGGAGGGAAGCAAGGCAGAAGGAGATGTACATATCCACTGATCGACTCAACCCTACTCTAGATCCTAGCACTGGTACAGTGAGAAGCCTCTGTTCTTCCACAGAGAGCTCAATGTCCGCCCCAGCTTCCGGGACTTGGACTTGCACAGCGGCTTTGACTCCCGGTGGCACACGATGGCACCACCACCGTTTCCCGCCTCCGTCAGCTGGCTCTGCTGCTGCTGATGTTGTGGCTGCTGGGGTGGCGGCGCATCTCGCTGCCTCTGCTCCCTGAATAGCTTCAGGAGCTTCTGGGCCTTCTCCCTACCCCTCCCAGTCCCAGCCGCCGAGATGGAGACCAGGGATGGGACCACCCCTTCCTGGAGCACCGGGGCGATGCACTTGTCGTCGGCAGTGCACATCACCAGGAGGCATGACACAGCCTGCTCCTGCTCCGTCAGCTCGCCCGTGTCGAGCAGCGTCGCTAATGTGCTGACCAAACCCGGTGTGGACATGATCTCCTTCCTGCCGGCCTGGGTGGCTGCAAGGCTGATGAGCACCGCAAGGGCCTTCTCTGTCCAACCGAGGCCCTCCGAAGCTGGAGACTCGGTGAGAAGACAGTGGAGAGCATCCACGATACCTGCGGTAAGGAGCGCCGGGACGCTGGCCTGGTGGTTCGAGAGGTTGTACAACGTGTACAGGGCGTCATGCTTACAGGAACTGCTTTTAGTGTCGCCGGCCTCTTGGCTGTACAGACAGTCGACTAGGAATGACACAGCCTGGCTTGAACCGATGACGGCCTTCGCATCAGGTAGGCAGGAAAGGTTAAGGTACAGTGCTGTGGATGGACCAGATAGGCGAGGATTTGATATCATCTGCTCGAGTAGATCAACAACTCCAGCAGATAACAGAAGTCCTTTGTTTCTGAAATAAGAATGGGTATTGATAAGTAAAAATGTTAGGAAAAAAACACTTACACTAATTTTGAGTTAGCATACACCCTAGATATCTCCAACTAGCGACAATAGGCAAGCAGCAGATGACTAGGCAATAATACCTGTTATTGTTGACTGCGAGGTTGAAAAGAGCCATGGCGCCAACTTCCTGCGCCTTCTCATTTCCATCATTCACGGCATTCCTCAAGAACTCAACTAGCGCCTCAGCAAACCCGTTTGAGCCTAGCTGGATCCTTGCTTCCTCATCATCTTTCAAAAGATACCTTATCTGCTCCACCAACCTACACTGCTTGTTCATGTTGCTTCTTTCATGAAGCAAGAGCAGCAAGTTCCCATAGCCCTCATTTAAATCGAAATCGTTACAAGAGCTGTCATCCAGCGTTCCTGATTCGCTGTTTGCCGGCTCCTCCTGTCTCATACTCTCCATCGGGACAACCTTGACACTCTTCACATTGGTAGAATCAAAACTTTCAACAGGCACGCAACCTGTAGCCTCAGTGTCTGAGTAAGCAAGTCTCCAATTTACATCAAAAGATCCCGGTGGACCATCAGGAACTGGAAAATCATTCTGCTCACACCAGCTGGCGATCAGGGCTTTGACACAGTAGTTTGGAGTCAATGACAGGTGGGCAAGTTGCTGCTGAGTTTTTGGACATGTGCTGTGACCATCATTGAACCATTTCTCAATGCAAACACGCTCATAAGTCTGCCCAGATGAAATGATGACTGGGTCATACATGAGCTGTAAGGAAATAGGGCACCTAAGTTCTTCAGGAGGGATCGACATATTTTCAGACCTTGGACCGCCGCCACGTCTGCAGTTGAATGATCCGAGCCGAGAATTGAAAGATCCAAACCTTGAATTGAACGATTGAACGCTCAAAAGCTGTCTACTGAATGCTCGGCCATTGCCGTAGGGCCCGTACATGTCATCCATGCCTAATACTGTAGGCGAGCAGGGAGACGATCCTTGAGATTCTGTATCGTCACCAGCCTCACTTCTGAAGAATTTTGAGTATTTCCTCATGAGATTGTACAAGTATGACACAACAAGCTCTTTCCGCTTGTCTTCATCAGAACGAGCCTTCTCAATTAGCTTCTTGAGGGCTCTTCTCTCAGTGAGTGCTGCCCTAGAAGATGTAATTCCCAATTTTAGAGCAGCCATATGGAAGACATCCAGCTCCCCACTGTCACTGGAACCATTTGTTTTATTATTTCTCTGCAGCAAATTGATCACATCATCGCCAGCTTCCTTCTCTGACCGATCCAATGTAAAGACAATCTCCTCTAACTCGCTAACAATCTCTGTAATCTGTACATAAACAAGTTCAGGGTGTCAGTAAGTACTGCGCATTCAAATATATTGCAAATTCATAAAGCAACAAAGGCAAAAGGTAAGAGAACAGTGATCCAAAGATATTGACTAGATGAGTTTCTTTGGACAATATACCTTACAGCTGATATCTTCCGTTACTATGCTTTCAACGCGCCTTAGACTTTCCTGAAGCTGGCTTCTAGATTTCTCAAACTTCAAAAGCACAGTTTCCGAAGTGATGGCCTAGAAGTAAAATAAAATCACTGTTATGAAAACTGTTCCAATCACACAGATCTCCAATAGAAATTGTGGTTCTATCCAGTGCGTTGTAGTATCTCAGAGAGAAACAAGAAGTTACCAAGTAGAGCCTGCTGCTATCTGCACAATGTTGAAGAAGCCCTTTGGCTTTATCTAGAGCTACATGTAGTGAACACAATGCCTGTATACCAGACTTGCTTCTGGGTCTTGATGCTTCGATGAAAGGGAAAATGATGGAAAGCTTAGATACCGCCGGATGAAATGCTCTACAAATTCCTGCATGCAACTGCATAAACAAAAAAAAAAATCAGATTTTGTAGTGAAATTAAGCAAATCCCAAAGCGAGAAGGTATAGGTTACATTAACTTATTGTAAGTATATTACTTGCTCCATACAGTACAAAGGCCCCTGCTAAGCAGTAGATTTTTTTAAGAAAAAAGAACCTTATAGAAATCAAAGCATTGCAATAGTACTAACCATTGAAAAAAAAAAGTAATCCTCATTGATCAACAAACATAGGAGGCTTTTAGGATGTACTTACAAAAGGCAGACAAACAACAGATCAACAGGAATACCATATGAATTCACTGTAAAGATGATACCTTGGCATCATTAGCCAGAAAAGGACCTTCTTCAGCCTCCATCACGTCCATTATTAACTTCTACCTGAGCTCCAACATCTGATTACAGGACTCACAACAAAAAGGGATAACATTAGCATTTCGCTCTAAACATTCTCAAAAGATAAAATTAGATAGGCTTTTCCTAAGGACAAAAGGAAATAACAGGTTTGGACATTGGAGAATGGGACAAAGAAAACATCCAGCCATTTCTAGTAGGAATGGAAGAGATAGGAATGGCTGAAATCTACTGGCAAGCCCACAACACACTGTTGTCCAAAAATCAACTTTGGTTTTCAGAAACAACCCACTGAAAAGGACGTTTCCTCTACAAAATTTGTGATTTCCAGCTCCTGGAGCCCAAGACAATTTTTTATCAACCAAATTCACCTGTTTTGAACAAATCTAAGGCTCCAATGTAACCAGCGTGCTGCATTTGACTCTTATCATGCCAAAAAATAAAAGAGGAAGGAAAGAAAAAACAGGTGTCGGCAGCTTCAGGGGTGGACTGTGGACATAGCGTGGGGCATAGTGGTTCAGATGAACCGACATTTTTTTTTCCAAAATACAAAGATCAATCTTGCGCGAAGAACTGCTCGAGCCATCGGTGTTGATGAACTTTAGAGGGCGTGGCGCCACGCAGAACACAAATCCACAACTCAATGGTGGATTTGATTGCTCGTGCCTACAGCTAAGGAATGGAACTCTCGGGGCACCCATCCAAACAAGCTAGGATTGCTCACCAAGGAAAGAAGGAATCACTCCACGGCAGGACGGATCTCCACCCCACGCCACTCCACCAGACCGAGGGAGGAGCACCGCGCCCGCGGCGGCGGTGGACCGAGAATCAGGCTTAGGGAGGGAGTGACTGTGCGGCGGCGACACGAAAGGCTGGAGGAGGCGAGCTGCGAGCCCAGGTTGAGCCTCCAGAGCCAGCCTCGCAGGGAGGCCGCGGGCGCGCGTGGATGAGGAGCGGGAGGCCGAATGCAGCCACACCTTGGCGGGCACACTCACCACGCTCTAACTTTGATCTCTACCAGTACTGACAGAAAACGGATCTCACCGGCGAGGTCTCCACGCGGCTCCGGAGCTTGCCGGCGACGGCGGCGGAGGCGGAGGGGGAGCGTGGGGCGGTGGGGGGAGGAGAGAGAGGAGAGAAGGGAGGAATAATGGAGAGTGGGGGGACGTTGGAGTTGAGAGTGGATTTTATTCAGATTTCAGGGCCTGGGCCCGGGAAAGTGAAATAAATGCCATTTTCTTTTCTCCCTGTGGGGTTTTCTTTTATTTAATAATGTTTCCTAAGGGGCTATTGAAATGGTTCAGCTCCCTTCTCTGTTTATTTTTATTTATTTTTGTTGCATCATTGCTTATGGTGGAGTTTGGATAAGCTTTTCAGTTTCTTGGAAATGATTTGTCAGTTAGACAATGTGAGATGTGGACTTGTTTCTAGTAGCATGGTTGGTTAGTGTCTTAGCGAGCATGTGTGTTTGAACAAAATTGTACAAAATTCACACTCCAACTTTGGAAGTTAGGTTTAGGTTTTGTTTGATCATTTAGTTTTTTAATATTTTCCTTTGTTTCATCACCAGCCATGTATTTTTTCTCTACTACTCCCTCCTCCTAAATTATAGGTTATTTTAACTTTTTTAAATTTATAAATTTTGCTATGCATATAAACATGCTATGAATCTATAAAGCCAAATGACCTATATTTTATAGGATGGAGGGAGTAGTTCTTATTTAGTAGTAATAGAAGAAATGCTAGAGAATTGATGTTAGCGACTTGTGGCTGCCTTTTAGAAACCCTATAGATAGTGATACAAGGATTGATTGTTGAAATTCTAGGCACAACAGAGTGGTGTGTATCATACTCAACATTATGTGGAGAAAAAAGTGTTTTATTAGCCATTCTTAGAAAAATTTTATATTATAGTCGTGGATAAAAAAAAGTTGGTAAGCCGCCGTTTGTCTTTCGTTTTAGTAAAAGTAGGAGAAGTGTCACTGTTCATGAAGGGTTCATTCGATCCATGTATGAGTTCTCATATAGTTACAAACATCCAAAGAGGCATGTCAAATACAAGTTGTAGGAAGGGATCCCAATCAAAGCAAGATGACCTAGATGGCAAGTCGTGATGTTCCGTTTTGTTCCTCTCACTCCCTCTCCACGATGATATTGATGTTCAAACTACTTGGTCAAAATTTTCAGAATGACTACATCACCTTATTTTTTTCAATTTACTTTACAATGAACTAAAAAATATTTACTTTACAATGAAGAAAGAGCATCTCAACAGCGTATCTGAACTCATGATATATGTGTATAAAATAAATCACAAATCTTCAAACGCAAAATATTTTCCCTAAAAAAATCCATATGAAAAATAAACACCATTTCCATGATTTTTTGGGGGGCAGTTTTTCTCTCACACACTAGTACCGTATAGTATTTAGCCGAGAACGGTGCTGTGATGTCCTTGCTGATCGACTAAGGGCCTGTTCGCTTCAGCTTATAAGCCGATTGAAAAGCTGAAGCGGCTGATTTGTTGTGAGAGAAAAATACTGTTTGGTGGCTGATAAGCCGGCTGAATAAGCTGAAGCGAACAAGGCCTAAATCACTGCATTTTCTGCAACCAGCACATGATTGATGTTTCTGCCACACACTTCTCCAAAGTAAAGCCAAGTTGCATATGCCCGTGGCTAAACATCGCCACTCCCAAACACCCTTTCGGCCTTTCTTTCTCTAAACTATGAACCCGCCGATGAATGTGCAAATGGCACCAAAATTAGATCCCAAACTTAACAACTGGAACCAAGATTAACACAGAGATCTAAGCTATAGTGCCAGCATAGTGACCCCCCTCCAAGTGGGGGGTTTTCTATTCCCTTTGCTGCAAGGGATCTCTGATTCCATCCATCAGATGCCCAAACCAAACCAAACCACAGCCCAGAGACAGGAGGTATAAACAAACAAATCTTGACATCCCAACAAAATTGTTTATGCAGCAGTACTAGCCGGTTGATTAACTAAGAGAAAACAATGCATAATTATGTTTGAATGGCCCCTCCACTGGCAGATGATTCCATGCGTTTCCCTAGCTTTTTTTTTAATACAGATTTAAATTTGTCAGAGTTAGATCAAGCCTTGCTTTCCAGTGGATCCTCAGAGAGACCAAATCATGCATTCACCCGGTGAGTTATTCTAATTCAGTCATCAGAGAGCTAGTTTAAGAATTATTAAGAGGACAGGGCAAGTGCTAGCTTTGAGGTGATGCCATGAGGCTTTAGGCGACAGGCACTTGGGAGTCGTATAGATGATAGGGGCCTGGACGTGTCAAGGAATTATTAGCGTCTTTAGGGGCAGGGAATAAGGGAAAAGATCTTGCTGTTGGGTGGAGGCGTCGTTTGGCTGATGACCAGGCTTTGGAGATGGATTAAAGAAAGGGGAGGGAGAGAATTGACCACTAATCCTTCCATGGTGTGAGATTATTGCTCGCTCCTTTTTGAAGCATTTTGTCTTTCTTTTGGCACCCTTTTTAATCTTCTAAGTGCTGGGTATATGTTTCTGCACCAACAATCTTTGAACTAGCAATGCTGTCCACTAGTTAATAAGGGGTTATTTGGATCTTTAGTCCGGACTAAAATTCATATCACATCAAATATTCGAAGGCTAATTAGGAGGACTAAACATGAGCTAATTATAAAACTAATTAGACAGATGGAGGCTAATTCACAAGATGAATCTATTAAACCTAATTAATCCATCATTAGCACATGTTTACTGTAGCATCACATTGTTAAATCATGGACTAATTAGGCTTAATAGATTCATCTTGCAAATTAGTCTCTATCTGTGCAATTGGTTTCGTAATTAGTCTATGTTTAATACTCCTAATTAGTATCTAAACATTCGATGTGATAGGAATTTTAGGAGTGACTAAAGAAACAAACACCCCCTAATCTTGTTTAGAATGGAGGAAGTTGGGAGGAATCCTCAACCCTGAAAGACAAAAGCAATGGAGAGAAGGATGGCAGTCTAATCCTGAAAAACATGCAAATTGAATAATCCAGTAAAGAAAGAATCCCAGGGAGCTATTGGTCCTCTCTAAGCGAGTGCGGTCAATCGACAAGCTCGCGGTTATGAGAGGTTTGCAGGTACAATTGCAACGCAGGCAGACCTACACAGAATTAACGCTTCTTGCACGGAGATCAGGAGGCACTAAGCTACTCCAAGATCCAAATCTTTTGTGAAGAGAGAGAAAGAGAGAAGCACTGCTTGTACTGCTAACAATTCACCATACGCAGTAACAGCGGCACACGTAGCAGTGCACATGTAAAACGATCCATCACCCATCACTGTTGGCCACCAAATTCATTTCCGACCGATTTGGACGTGTTGCCGGGTACTACTAGATGCACGTTTCGCCCTGTACAGCATCCGATTTCGCCATCGACCCACTCTCCATACATGTTACTGCATCTCGGACGACCAATTGGTGAGCCGATTTCACCGGCGATGTAATCTTTGTTAAACATTGTCAACCACATGGCAGCATTAATCACCGAGGGAGAGCCTTGGTTACATACATTAAACCTAGGATGCACAAATGTCCAAGTGATGTGGCATCAACCACAATTTTATAATGGCAAAATAGGCATCTTGATCCTGAACTGGATGAACTTCGTCCCTCAACTTTCAGATTATCCAATTTAGTCCCTCAACTTTCATTTTTATCAAATTCGTCCTTGTGCTGATACGTGGCTCCATATTGGTATGAAACTAATACAAAATGTCCACTTTACCCTTGGCTCTTTTCTCTCTACAATTTTCACCTTTACAATTACAATAACATATGATCCAAAATAAATATGAGGATACATATGTTTGCTACGGAGTATAAATACATACATGGAGTATGTATAACATACCACAAGTATGTGAGAACAAGTTGATTTTAGAACATGACTACACATATTGAGTTGTATATATACCAAAAGAATATAAGTAAATACTTATTTGAGTACATATATTTTGCATATCAAATTCGTATGAGCACATGAATGACTTTAAAGAGTACGAATAGATATACTTTTTAGAAACCATATTTTGTGTTAGTTTTAAAAAATATATTGTTATGTATATGTATTAAGGGAGTATGAGCACATACGTGTTTGACCTAGATGAGCCAAGGGCAAAATGGAATTTTTGCATTAGTCTTATGCTAACATTGAGCACCACATCAACACAAGGACGAGTTTGGCCCAAAAATAAAAGTTGAGGGAGTAAATTGGCTAATCTGACAGCTCGTTCGGCAGCTGCGCTGCTGGCTGCTGGTTGCAGCTGCCTGCTTCTAGTTGCGCTGCATCTACTGCTTCTTTGTAGCTGGCTTGTATTGCAGGATGCCGCAATTGAGTTCAAATTTTTAGCGGGAACGCACGCAATTGATTTTGATTTTTTTGGCGCAAACGCAGACCAACCAATCAAAGTAACCCACCATCACCATATCAATAGTCAATAAATCAGTGTCGTTCTACTAACAAGCATTACAATAAAAAATTCCACACAACTTACTTGACATACAACATATGGTAGAAACAAACACACATAGACATAGAACATTACAGGGAGGCAAACAACGAGGCATCCAGTACCATTGCTAGGGTCTGCTTACTCAAATTCCACTACCTGGCTGCCTAAATGTCAAAATTTGCTGTCACCACCTGCGTGTACCCATTTTGGTATAGCCATAGGTCTCACCAACATCTATGCAAACTTGTATAGAAGCAAAATCCAAAACCAGTCATACCTGTTAACTACATCAAGGAGATTCTTGCCGTAATCCAATCTCGTACACTTGCCATATCAGGTGTAGCATTTGCTGCCACCCATGCAGACACGGCGTAATCCGGAGTTCGTGCCATGTTCCTATATGCGGTACTTGCATCGGCACGGTCCAACAAATAATTGTGGAGTGCAAAGCAAGCAATAATGATCTTTGTTTGCCTCTCTCGATCATAGAATGATACTTCTCACAAAATATGCCACCTCGATTTGAGCACGCTAAATGCCCGTTCCACAACATTGCGAAGACTCGAATGGTGGAAGTTGAACTTCTCCTCCAAACTTTCAGCCGCTCTTTGGCTGAACTCCTCTAGATGGTACCTCGTATTGCGATATGACCCCAGATAGCCTTCACGAACTGTGTAACCCGAGTCCACCAGATAGTACCTTCCTACACAGAATCAAACATATTCACCATTAGTGCAACACTTTTACAATTGTTGCTTCATGAATGTAATTAGCCAACTAACATACCTAGAGGTGGATGTGGGTAATTTGGTGTCTCCATACAGTCCCTCAACACTGCCATGTCATGACTGGACTCCGTCCTCCCTGCTCCTACATATGTAAACCGCATGTCCATATCCACTATGACTAACACATTAAAGCTTGACCACCCTTTCCTATTAATAAAGTCCAAACGTGACTCACACACGAATTTGTACGGGAACGTGAGTTCCATCTAAAGAACATATGCACCCATCAAAGAACGGTGCATATGGGTTGAGCCTATTATTAACCTTTGAGTACGACTGGTCCTTTGGAGCAATAACCGTCTGTGCGAATGAAAACATGAAATCTGCCACATGAGCCATCTTCGTACTAATTGTGTCCAATGACCGCTCAAATCTATCTCTAATCTGTCTAGAAGCCTGTTGTGTCCCACAAGCCCAGACGAACATAGCTAAAGTCTCGATAGATTCGGCCCCTTGTGTTGATTCCAGCCTATTATAATTAACTAAGATATCATGCAACTGAAGAAATACATCAGGATACATACGAAAATTGTCGTAGCACCTCCAACTTTCCCGCATATTCAGCTCAACCCATTGATGTCTGGTCATCCGTGGCAACTCCACGGGCGGGTTCACCACAGGAGCTGGACTTCTGCTCGCAGCTGCAAATGCTGCTACAGCTGCTGCTACCCTTGCCAGCTGGTATACGATGGAGCTAGCATCACTGCCAATGTTGTTGTTTGATTCCTCAGCGTAGCTCATAATGCAAGCAACCTGTGCACAGAATAGACATTAATGGTTCAGTCATAAGTCTATAAAGTAAAAGTTTCGCCACAAGTTATAGAATAAACTATTTCAAACCTGTCAAGGAACTTCCCTATCCTCCTCCCTGGATGGCTACATAGGTCCACAATGGTCCTCCACGCCTTCCTGGTACAATGAACAACAAGATAAAACTTCTTTCTCACTAATGAACATGCAATGTAAATCACATGCGTTTTCATGTAAGAATGAAATAGACGCACATGCAATGTAAATCATGGACCACATTTAACTTGGAAAATTAGACATCACACACAACACATTGTTCAGGCCAGAGGCCACATTACATACTAAGATATTGTTCTCTACCATCAGTACACAACACTACAATAAAACCAACGGATGCCACATTGAACTACCTGTTCTCCCTCTCCCAATTTTAATTGGATCCAATGCAGGCGGTCCTCTCTGGCTTTCATCTTCATGAAGGCCCTTCGATTCACTGCATTCTTGCATAAATATATTGCCATACAGTACAGATCAGACCCCTCATCAATACCATCTTCTTCTAAAATCTGCATTGCAAGGTCCAGCTCCTCTTGCTCATGGCTGAGACGTTTCTGGCTTCTCGTAGCTACAATTTCAGAGAGTTCTCTGACGTAGTCCTCCAAGCTGTCACTCTTTTTTTTTGGAGGACTATCAACAACTTCCTCCGGGTTAGCCTTTTAGATATATTACGAGCACTGCTAGCAGCCATAGGGTCTAGGTACATGTCTGCTGGAGTGTCCTCGGTCCCAATCCTGGGTGTTGCCTCACGAACACCTCCTGCAGTTAGCAAGGTCCCTCTATCTTGGGTGGTGTGGCCAAACAGCGTGTAAAGTTCGTCAAGGAACGATGGTGGTTTAGGAGTACTTGTCTAGGCAGCACTAGCACTAGTTTCCTGCAGGTCACAACACTGCATGTTAAACAAAATTTGTTGCTCGAATTGAATGAACAAGAAGTATTGCAAAGGTGACAGCATGTACCCCTTCGTCGGTAGCCCAAAAAGTAGAATTAGGTGCAACACCATCAGTATGTTTGTCACGGCCTTGGCCTGATTGGACTTGCAGGTCCCTCTAATTCATGAACGACCTTTGCATGGTGCTCAGCTTATTCTGCAGCTGCTTGCTGCCTAAAGTTAGACCAGTCTGTTGTTTGAAGTTGCGGTAGACGTGTTGCCATCCCAACTTAGTTAGGCATTTGTTGCTCCAATTCAATTGGTTCTTCTCAACAATGCAGAGGTTGAGGAATATTTTTATTGTCGCCTCATCCCAATTGGCACGGCTGCTAGCCATCTGAGCCCAGTTGTACAATGCATAGTTTGAGTAGGTAGGAGCTGCAATTTTATTTTAACAAAGAAGAAAACGCAGGAGAAATAAAAGTAGACAAACTCAATACATAATGAACATGTCACTTGCCTTAGCAGTTGTCTTGGCGCATTTGTAACGGAGATTGTATGGACAGGCTGGTGGGGGAGAGCACGAAGAAGTGGATGACGATGCCAGTGTGGGCACCGTCGTGAAGGCTAAAAGTGTACTGCAGGTAGGCTCGCTGCAGAGGACTGCATATGTGCAAAAGAAAATATTGTCAAATCAATGCTTCAAATTTGCACTCAACATTGCACCAGAATTTAGTTACTAATCCAATAAAAATTTAGAGAAGTTTATGTCAAAATTAGCAGCAAGATAAACCATGAGGTAACACAGTGGTGAAGCACTAGTGCAGCAACAACAATGTAAAACATGTGTCCTGTATATTTCAGAAACAAGGTAGTACACATTTCAATTCACCAAACCAGTAGCATATCAAGCTGCTTGAGTACCAGAATTTAGTTACTAATCCAATAAAACTTGCCTAAAGTTCTAGATGTTCTACTTACATCAAACAAAGACCTCAACAGGGAGGGAAATCAAAACATTTGATCTTTTGATATGAGAAAACACATGAGCTGCTCCTTCTGAATGGAAATATCTGCAATTTAGAAATGGTGTTTTCATAACGCTAGATGAAAAATTAGCATCAAGCAAAAGCATGAGGTAACACAGTGGTAAAGCACAAGTGCAACAACAACATTGTAGAATCATGCTGACTTGTATATTTCAGCAAAAAAACTACACATTTCAATCCACCAAACCAGTAGCATTTGAAGCTGCTAGAGTACCAAATTTAGTTACTAATCCAATAAAACTTCCGTAGAGTACCAGAATTTAGTTAGTAATCCAATAAAAATTCAAAGAAGTATTTGTCAGCATTTACTATGAAAAATATTTATTTGTACCAGGAATCTATGAATATAGTATAGTATATTAGTAAAATTTCTGGTTATCTAGGCAATTTCAACCAAAAGAGCTTGAAACGGATTAAAACAAGGATAAAGTAGCATGTCACATATGAAACTAGGCCAAGCAGACAAAATTTAGAGAAGATAAAAGGCAGAAATACAAAAAGTCAGCACCCTAATACTAGTACCAACCCTACAGATGCTACAAAGGTTCAGAGATGTCCCACACTCAATCATAAAATCGAAAGTACTTAAGTTAAGCACCCAAACCACCACCACCACTATCGCTAAAAAATATCCACTTGAGCAAGAAACCTATGGCGGTAAAACTGCTACAAAAAATGGGGATTACCTGGATCTAAATGGGGGCTTCCTCAAGTTATGGCGGTGGCAGGGCCAGAATGTGGCGGATGGGAGATCTGAGTGAGGGCCTCTTGCTCGAGTTGGTAGGCGGGGGGTGCCACGGTGAAGACAGCGGCCGCCGCGAGCCTGGATCCCGGTTGCCGTGCTGGGCGGTAACCTAGATTCCTAGCGGCCGGCTTCACCCCGGGTGCCTCGGCTCTGCGGGTAGACGACGGAGGACGCTGTGGGGGCGAATGGTCCGGCATCGGTGATGAAAAGCCCACCCCGTGCTGGATCTACTTGCTGGAGGCCGCTTCGCCGATGAAGGGAGGATGACGCTGGGGACGGAGAAGGAGGGACCGATGGTGGCGGAGAGCGGGCGAGAGCGAGATAGTGGGCGAGAGGAGAGTGAGGTGGATAAGGTTTGCATTGTTGTGGATGGAATGAGAGAGGGAGAGAAAAGGAGGTGCGAAGCCGTCGGTGGGCAGCCGAATGGCTAGGCTCATTAGCCCAGCCGAAAAAAGCACAACCGGCTTTTTCAGCCAGCCGAACGAGCTCTGAAAGTTGAGGAACGAAGTTGACTCTCAGGGATAAAGTAACTATTTTGCCTTTTATAATTGCAAAGTCATGTAGGAGTAGAATTGTAGACCGAACCCACACCACACGTACCGTACGCACACCTGTATATGGGCGGCTGTGTTTGCATCTGCGGAGGGATGGATGAGACAGAGCTGAATAGCTGATGGATGATTCAGACAGAAAAAAATATCTCGCGATGATTGGAGATTCGGAGGCGCCACGGGCGGACGGGTGGGTGGGGGAGACAGAGGAGAGACGGCGGCCGGAGCCGGGAAAGCCAGCGGCACATGCGGCCGGCCGGGAAAGCTAGCGGCAGTAGTAATTGGGCGGCGCTAGTTTGCTTGCCTTGTCCCGGCTCGCCGCCCGCCGTGGCTGTCGGCCGCGCGCCGCCGGCCGCACCGTGACGACTCAGAGCCCAGAAGGGTGGCGGAGGCGCGCGCGGCGCCGCTGTAGCCGGGGCCCTCCCGTTGAAGCCGGGACCCGGGATCGGACGGCCACTGTTGCAGTCCCACACGTGGACGGACGGTAACGCGGCTTAACGCCCTGGGCCAGCGATCGTACGTACGAACCGGTCGGCGATTGGGCCCAGCCACGCCACGCATCCCGACGCCCGCGGCGGGTCCCAGCTGGCGCGGGCGGGGGGTGGGGGGGCACCACGGTGGCGGTGCCGGCTGTCACCTCGTGCTGTGCTGGCAGGTAAGCTGACTACTAGCTGTGGCCACCACAGCATCGCCACCAGAGGTGGTGGCAGCCGAGGCCCGGCTGTCCACGCGGCGACCTCCTCGTGCTTTGGAGCCACCGAGCCAGCCTACGTGGTCCGTACCACGTGCCGCGTGCGCGTGCAGCTGTATACATTTGCCAAGTACTGGGAGTAGTATCAGGAATAATAATAAAAAGAATATGTTTTTTTCAGTTGTATTCCTGTGAAGCGGAAGCTAGGTACACAGAGAAATAGAGAAGCAGCACGTTACGGCACATGCGCATTCGCAGCTACGATTCCGTCGCCTTCACTCAAAATACACCACCCCATGTATGCTGCATGCATGCAGGCAGGCATGAATTGTTGGTGAGCTCCAACCAGCCAACCAACCAAGCCCGGAAGCCCCGCAGGCACGCACCGCCACCGTCGTGCCCCTGCATGGGTCGATGCCGGGTGCGATGCGACCGTTTCCTTCCCGCGCACTCATGCGCTAGCTATGCGAGCCCGTTCGTCTTCCTTCAGTTTCACTTCAAAACGTACCTGACGGCTAGCTGACGCCACCAGCCAAGCTCGTCCCTGCACGCACGCATGAGCATCGCTCGACCTCGGCTCGTGTGTGTCTTCGTCGCCACTTGGTTCTAAGCTGAGCTCCTCTGTTTTTGCCATGCACACGGGCCTTGGTTCTGAATGAGTGAATGGGTTTAGATTACGTGGTCTGTCCCTGAAAAATCCGAATAAGAAAGGTTGCTTTTGTCGCACTGCATGATCCGGCCGGCCGGATCGCAGCGCGTATTGATTTTCGATTTGGTTTGTGGTCGGCATCGACCACATGCGAGATTCCTGCTGCGGTGTTATTAGTGTGTGTGTTGTGATGCTTCTGCAGGTGGCGGTGGTGGCCTCCTCTCCTCCACACCCAAGTGATGGATCCAACACAACAGAGTTTAAGCAGGGCATCGTCGTGCCTATATGCTCTTGATGATGGCAGCGGCATCACATCTTCACCAGTGATCGCGCGCACGGCAATCATCTCTGCATCCATGGGCCTGGCCGGCCACCGACACCAATTACTGCAGTGCTGATTTTGGAGGAACTGAAACCACGCCATCGCTACACGCATCAGTTGTTTTTCTAAGATAAGAACTCCTATACGGAGTATGTTTTTGTTTTACAATACAGTATCGCTATGTATTCGAAGAAACACACACTGTTTCCTAGGAGGCTTCCAGATGTTTCCCTTGCAGGAGACTCTTGGCGTCATGGTGGTAGAGGCGCCCAACTGCCCAAGATTATCGGGGGTGTTTGGGAGATAGGGGCTAAACTTTAACCCTGTCACATCGGATGTTCGGATACTAATTAGGAGGACTAAATATGAGCTAATTACAAAACTAATAGCAGAACCCCTAGGCTAAATCACGAGACAAATCTATTGAGCCTAATTAATCCATCATTAGCGAATGGTTACTGTAGCACCACATTGTCAAATTATGGACTAATTAGGCTTAATAGATTCGTCTCGCGATTTAGCCTAGGAGTTGTGTAATTAGTTTTATAATTAGTTTAGATTTAATACTCCTACTTAGTGTCCAAACATTCGATGTGACGGGGGCTAAAATTTAGCCCCCTCCTCCCAAACACCTCCGGTACCTTGTGCCCCAGCCCCAGCAGCACCATGATGGTAACCTGGACCATAGAGGCAACCAGCTCTTGACCTCCGCACACCCAGGGGAGACAAACCATGGTTGATCACACGCCAATGGTCGGCGCAAGTCACATGAGAGAGAAAAACGCAAAAACTTCTCTCGCTCTCCACATGCGCTCATCAGAGGTTTCTACGTATACACGGTCAACAATAATAATGCAAACTCCTGCCGGCACCAATGATTGGCCGCGGCCGGTGCCTGCTCTGCGGTTCTGCCTGCAAGCAGCCTCCATTATTTGCTCCTCCTCTTCCTCGAGTTCCCAGCAAGTGAGTCGGCATTCAAAAATATCATCACACACTAAACAGTAATGCCAGTACACTTAGATCATGTCACACACACACACACACTATCATATCATATTCATGTCGTGTGGGCCAACCCAGCACAAGCTTCAAAGCTTTGAGAAAATAAATGGCGATGCAATTGATATCTATGCTTAGTACAATCATTTGCGTGTGCGTGTGGTTGCATTTGCATGCATGGTAATGCTATGGCGCCTAGCTGCTGCACTTCATGCTTATTGCTTGCTACTAGCTGTCGTCCACAGGCAGCTCCAGCTCGGCAGCTCGCCGTGCGCCGTCGTGAGACCTCATCAATAATCCGCCAGCGGGCAGCGGCGGGGCTAAACTTCCTCGTACGACGGCCGCTCGTCCAAACATTGGCTCTGCTCTGCATCCGGCAAAAGTTAATACGATTCCAAGTGAAAAATCACCGCATTTGCCTATCTTCGGCAATTAGCACTACTGAACTTGTAGCCACATAGATCTCTAGTGGCTCCGATGGATCATGCCATGCATGTGGATATTAGGATATAGCTCTTGGTACTAAATGTGTTTGGCCCCGGCACAGTTAGCTGGAGGGATGGATCGGGACACGCTGATTTGATAGGCCGTGGTGCTCATAAAACCCCCGAAAAGGCGCCTTGATTACGAGTAGTTTAGGGTGTGGATGGGAGCGCGCGAGAGACCACTCGTCCCATCATCCATTTGCAAATGTGTAGTCGGCACTTGCAAGCTCATCATTACTAGTGATTAGTCCCGTAAGGAAAATAGCTTTAGGTCATAATGATTTTGGTGATTAATGATAACAGGATTAATGTGTTTGCAAGATGTACCTTTGTAGGTGTTTTAAGGTTACAAGATCATCAAAATGAGAAGAAAAAGAAAGACTTAGAAGAATTCTATGGCATTCAAATGATAGTAAAAAATTCAGAGGTAGTCTTATTCTAAGACTTATAAATGATGGTCATGAAGACGGGATAAAGACACGCAAAGATTTGAAGCGAATCCTACTGAAAATATGCACCGACACATTCCACTGACTCATACTCTAGTAATAATAATCATCACCAATTCAATCGGTGACCACACGACAAAGGTAGGCGTGTGCACCGTTACCACCGATTCATACTCTGGTAACAGTAACCGTCACCGAATCAGTCGGTGACCACAGCCAGGGGCAAGGTAGGCGCGTGCACTACTAGCACCGATTCATACTCTGGTAACAGTAACCATCACCGAATCAGTCAGTGATCGTCGGCTTGGCTCAGATCGGCTCTGGAAGTTTTGGAGTATAATTGAGCCTCATCAATTCATACAGTGACCATGGCAGCGAATGAGTCGGTGATGCGCAGAAAGTTGCAACGGCTATGCAATGGCTAGTTTCTTGGCTTGGTGCTATAAATACCCCTTTGCCTAGCCATTTCAAGGGTGTTAGAGCTTGGAGAAGCTATAGGATTGGTTCTCACATACACACAAGTGCTCTATTCACCAAAGTGCTAAAGAGAAGAATAAAGCAATTAGCATAAGGCTTAGGTCTTGTTTAATGCTAGTTTAGACCTTTTAACGCATTGCTTTAGGGATTAGCGTAGAGTTAGGCGAGGTTTGCACACCGTATCGGTGCTTGCTCACACCAAGAGTGTAAATCTGGGGCTTGTAAGTCTTGCGAGACCCTCCATTCGCGTTTGTGGAGTGGCCGCCGGTGCTTGTGAGAGGGAGGAGAGGCCCTCAGTGTTTTGCCAAAGCTCTACCAAGTGAAGAGCGGCAAGGAGCATTCGGAAGAGGCTAGGCGGAGACCCACTTGCGTGTGGGGAAGACCCGTCGGCTATCCCACAGAGTTACTTGACCGAGGAGTTTATGCTCTTGCGCGGGCATTATCTTTGAGAGGGGCTCCAACAATGAGAACTAGTGGAAAGCTTTGCTTTCGATACTTCGGTAAAAATCACCGTGTCGCCACGCCGGGAGTTTACCTTCTCTACCTCATTTACCTTCCGTATTTTTTTATTGCACTTACAATTCCGCGTTTACCTTTTCTAGAATTGCCATGTATAATTTATAGGATTGAAACTTAGGGTGCAAAACTCTTTTGCAGTAGAAATAGCTATGTGAATATTTAGATAGAAATTGATATAGATTTTTATATAGGTTTGGAGCTTAATTTTTAAAACACCCGATTCACCCTGGTCCTTCAAGTCCAATCAAAATCAAATGGATCAAGCGGCAGCTAGCTACGCCGAGCGTTACTACAAGCATGCAGCTATAGCTAGCTTGCTAGTCAAACGGCCGGATTCCCGGCTGGTCTTAATGCCCAAAGGCGACGTGCAATAGGGAAGTGGCCAATCATGAATTCCTAGTCCGTGCGTGTATCGGCAAGATTATCTGTTTTGATCGAAATGATTATTCTTTTTTTCTCTGAATACACAAATACTCGTTTCTCTTAATTTAATAGGCGAATTGTAGGCATATGGACCCATGGATGACTATCGAGGTCAAGATTCCTGCCAACAGTGGGGCTGTGAAAAGGCCTCTACGGAGGGACCATACGACGTGATGTCTTTCTTCCCAGTATTAGTCAGCATAAACAGCTGAATTATCGGCACATCACAAGGAGGCCGGAAAAAACTACATATACTAAGTCCTGCCTCTATTTTCCTTTTTTTTTTGTCTGGCACTGCAGCGAGATGTTTCTCCTTGTAGTTTTCTTTTGCCGCCAGTAATTCT
Organism: Setaria viridis; assembly: GCF_005286985.2. Classification (NCBI taxonomy): domain Eukaryota; kingdom Viridiplantae; phylum Streptophyta; class Magnoliopsida; order Poales; family Poaceae; genus Setaria; species Setaria viridis. The sequence goes on from NC_048267.2 coordinate 43,298,186, forward strand.
TCACCCCTCTCAGGCTCAATTCAATGATGCTAAACAAATGGAGATGTGCCTGAATGATAACATCAAATGCCGGATGGCATACTCCGATCGGAAGCACAAGCAGTTTAACTTCTCAACTGAAAATGTTCAGCACGTACCGCCGCTTAACTAACTCAATAATGGCACACACCAAATCGCCACTAACACAAAACGGTCATGATCAATGCGCTAATGATGGCCACGCTGGTGCGCCACGATACCCAGCATATACATCAACAGAAAGCGCCGAGCGATCAATGCGCATGTGCGTGTGCGTATGCCCCGCCCTAGATAATAGGCCTACCAAACCCTCGCTCCACTCCTTTGGCGCCATCAGCAGAAACAGCAAGCCCACACCTATATAGGCCCCGAATGTGCTTGCAAATACTTGCAAACTTCGGCATCTACAATCATGGAAACCCCTAGAAAATTTCAAGCCCCTCTTGGCACCTCCTCAACGCATGCACACGCGTGTGGAGGATAGCAAACAAGAAAGGAAACAAGAACGAGGAAGCGGCTAAAAACGCACCCCTAACGAGGTGGTAGGATATAAGGATAGCTCATCGAGATGGCGTCATCATCGTATGGTAGAGTTCGTTCCCTCTGGTCAAGAGACGCAGCAGGCCTCAAGATCACCACCACAAGGCACAGGCAAGCGCCGCGAGCATGTGAGCCGCACATGACGGTGTCCCCCCCGGAACCACCCTCTCTGGCCTCTCGCGTCCTTGGGCATCATCGTCGCGGGATCGATCGATGGATAGATCGGGGGCACGCACAAGCACAGCTTCTTAACGGGAGGGGAGGCGACGGACACGGACAGGCTCCAGCCTCCAGGTGCAGCGCATGTGCCGCAACGGACAGCGCCCAGCCACCGCGTTGGATTGCTGCTGCCGCTCCCGGCGGAGGGTGGGCGGGGGCGGCTACGGAGCACAAGGGCCAGCCACAGCCGCCCGGGATGGCAGGGGCGACGCCGACGCCCGACGCCATACGGGCAACTCGTACTTGCCGTGTCCGTGCGCGTTGCCGCACGCTTGCTGGGTGTGTCCTTGCCGTCACGCGTCGAGGCTGGATTGGGCACCGGCGGACGACAGGGCCTCCTGCTTCGGATCGCAGTAAAGCGAGTCACCACCTGGTTGTTGGCTGTTTTTTCTCTATAGATCGTCGTTGCTCTGGACATCGTGCTCTGCTCGATCTTTCTCATACACTGATACAAGTGCTTGTTGGGAGTGCCCTGTTCTAGTTTCGTTTCCCTCTTTCTTCTCTTCTATGGATAAGAATTTTTCGCCTCTTGAATGAATCCATCCAATAAGCCAAGCCTAACTGCCCTGCCTGAGATGACTTCCAGGCGAGGAGATATTTATTTAGGTCTTCCGAAAGAAGTAGCAGCACCAAGTGGTAGTTAAGAGCCTAGTTGCGCGATTACATAATGCACATGGCGCTCAACTGAAAGCATTGTCACTGTCACCTTAACAAAGGACACTCCCCCACCCTCCATTTATCTTTATAAGGCGTGACATGACTTGACACGGTCTCCTAAATTACACTTTGACCGTTCATTTATTTTATATTATATTGTTTATGATTATAAACTTATGATCATTGGAGAGTACATTTGATGAAGAATCTAACCATTACAAGTTTATATTATAAAAATAAAAAATATTGATTAAATTATTGATTCAAAGATTGTAAAGTTTGAATCTTAATATACGTGCACCTTAAAAAACAAAAACGAGGGAGTAAATTATTGCTGTTGACTTGCCGAAGAGTACCTCCAGCAGACAACTACTCGCCGAAAGGTTTATAACCATCGCCTGAGGCAGTAGCTCCTCTTTTGACCTTGGGATTGGACGAAATGGTAAAAGGCAATGAGGTAGTACAACCTAATCACCTAAACCTTTTTACGCCACAACGAACAAAAAGTATTGCAGGGGGCATCTACCGGCACCTGAAAAGATGCCATGACACTTTCTTATCTCGAGAAAAGGAAAAGGATGCCACTTCCATTTTCTTGGATGAGCAGACCATGACTACCATTCCTACACGAAAATATGCCTGCAAAGAGACCCTCACAGAAAAGGGGCCAACAATTGGACACTTCCGTAACAGGCCCGTCAGTGGATCAGATCAACGAGAAGTGATCAGCCCAGGTCTCATCGGGTCTTCCAGCAAGAGGCCTGAACATACACCGCAGGCTCTGTATTCCCAGAGGCATCAGCCAAAAACTAGTTTCTATAACAAAAACACCAGGCAAGCACAAGCAGAGGAAGGCCAATGAAATTCTAGTAGCATTCAATTAAGAATGCTTCTCAATTTAACTTCAACCAGAGGAGTCTTCAAGATATGCAGCATATATACACGACTACATCACTGCATCTTACCGACCCTTAACAATGTTTAAATAGCCACAATACCTGACCCTCCCTCAGCACCTACGAGCTCTCAGTATGATTTCACAAAAAGTGGATTCTCTTCAGGATACACTACACTATATAAGCATAGTTATAACTGAAGGCTATTATAATGAGATCACAGCACTGCATGCCGGTGACTTCATGGCCCAAAATATTGTTTTAGTGGAACAATCGCTTCATAAGTTTTGTTCCCACTTGCCAGTACACCAGATCACTGGTTAAGCTTCGACTACAGCTGCTAGATCCTCTTCTGACGACGTTTCTGGTGTGACAATCTCTTCAGGCAAATCACTTGGGGAACCGCCTTCAGCCTCCTGCTCTTTTGGTGCTTCAGTTTCCATCAATTTCTTAAGTTGCATCTCTAGATCTTTTGCAACACTCTCATTTTCAGTAAGGTAAGATTTAAGGTTATCTTTACCATGGAAAGTAATATCATTGAAACTATAATATGCTCCACTAATCTTCTTGATAAGTTTGCGCTTCAATCCGAGTTCAACAAGCTCAGAACTGCGGCATATCCCCTTTCCAAATTCAATCTCAAACTGTGCAGTCTTGAATGGTGGGGCATGCTTGTTTTTCACAATCTTCACAGCAACTTGACTACCTATTGTCTGCAAATAGAAACAATTATCATTCAAAAGCAACATAAAGTTACGTGCATACTGTTTCAGGGAGCACCAAATCTTACTACATGCAAATCTAATATAAGTCAGTTATTCTGATTCACTACGAAACAAAACCACTAATATTTATGCTTGTAGAGTGACAGCACATGTATGTGCCTATAAGTTGCCTATTCTATGTGTCTAGTAGTGGTTCTGTTAAATAGGTCTCATGCAGAAATGGACATCTCTGTTTCGACAAAGTCATGCTGTGAACATACAGAACTTTACATGTTAAAGTATTGACTAATAATAGAAAACATGGAAATATTAAAGATACGGCTTAGTTAAATACCTCTTCTCCTTTCTTTACCAAACCAATACGCTTGATGTTCAAGCGAACAGAAGCATAAAACTTCAAGGCGTTGCCACCGGAAGTTACCTCAGTCGGTCCCCCAAATCCAAATGTGGCTACCTTGGCCCTGGTCTACAATGGCGATGAAAAAACTAAGTTAGTAGCAAAAAATACAAAGCTCATTGCAAGGAAAAGAATAGCTAGAACTTCAATAAAAAACAGATGAACTGCATGTAGAAATGCTAAGACTGCACAAGAAAAATCTGTACCCCTTCAAAAAATGGACAGAACTGTTAGCTAATGTTTCCTGATCTACAGTATGACATTCTTTTTTTAGCTTTAGAAGCATGTAATTCTGGAATATGAAGGTAAATAATGTACAATTGTAGTAACAAGAACATGTTCAGACTTGTTTATGTGATGCTTCACTTCAATGTGGCAAATAATGAAATCAATAATTCAATGCTACATAAATTACTTTAACCAAAGCTGAGGAATTATGTATGACTAATACCTGATTAATAAATAACAGAATTGTCTGGGAAAGTGAAAGGGAGTGGCTCAGCTTGCGAAGAGCTTGGCTCATCAATCTAGCCTGAAGAGCAACATGTGCGTCACCCATCTCCCCATCAAGCTCAGTCTTTGGGACAAGAGCTGCTACCTGCATCATTGAATAAATAATATTAACTGTAAGCTAAATCTGAAAGAAAGATATTGTTTCAGGCTATTAAAATTGAGCTGCATGCTTGAACTGCTAATTGGAAAATGTTTTTCCAAACTAAAATGGAACTGCACCACTGCACAGATTGAGAGTAACTCCGCTCAAAAAGAGAGAATCAGATTGGTGAAGCAGCTAGATGGAGCTAGGTCTTACACTGTCTACTACAACAACATCAACAGATCCACTTCGAATTAGTGTGTCCACAAGACTGAGTGCCTGCTCAGCACAGTCTGGCTGAGAAAGGAGTAAATTGTTGGTGTCAACACCAATTGACTCCGCAAGAGCTGGATCCAAAGCGTGCTCCGCATCTACAAAGGCACAGTAACCTAGAAAATGGCAAAAATATAAAATCATTAAGAATATTTTAACAGAAGTTGAAAAACACAAGCTTGTAGCTAAAGATAGAAATTCCTGTGCACGTAAAACTAAAATTTAATCATTTTTTAAACTACTCAAATGATTGTGCATGTCAGGGAAAAATGATAAGGATTGGTAGACAAAGTATGTTCATACTAGAGAAAGGTGCTGTCGGCCGACTTCTTTTCATGTTTCATACTCTAAATGTAAGACATACTTTCATTTTTACTTCAGGTATTGCAACTCCCATTCTTCAAATAGCTTTTGTTTAATAGGTGGGCTAGTAACCTTTTTCAAGGAAACTGGCATCTGTGAATGAAACTGAAAAGCAACCTATGTTCATGACTTGTGTTAAAATAGAATACTTAAAGAATTACGAATCATCATGCATTGGAGGAACTGCCTTAAAAATTGTCAAGGTTGGTGTGGTCTCCCCTCCTAGGTCAGGGAGAGGGAGGGAGGGAGGACCCAGTTTCCATAGGATAGTGCACCCCTTAGTGGTGAATGCTATAAAAAAGCAGCTGAGCATTAAATTAACAACATCATGTGCATGCTATAAATAAAATCTTAAACTTCATAGTTTTGGTTATCCTAGTTATCAAGGTACTTTCCTCTTTTTTCTCTATCCTAAGTAGCAAGTTGCTAGGTCAAGGAAATCATACTATAGAGGGGTAGAAAGTTCTGAGTTTACCCCCATTCTTTTGTGCTTCTGCAATGACATGTAGAGCAAGAGTTGTCTTGCCTGAAGCCTCTGGACCATAAACCTCTATGACACGCCCCTACAAAAGATATTGGCGCGAAACTTTTACAAAATAAAATAAGTCAACGAAGAACATCAGAAACTAGACTAACTGAATTTTTCCAATTTGAAAATAAAATCATGCAATGATCAACTGAAAAGAAGATCTGCTTAAATAATTTATATGCAAATGCATACCTTTGGAAACCCACCAGTTCCAAGAGCCATATCCAAAGCAAAAGACCCAGTAGATATTACAGGTACATCTCTATGGCCTTGTGAACGGCCAAGCCACATTATTGCCCCCTTCCCAAATGCTGATGTTATTTGATCGATAGCCTGGTGTAAAGCCAAGTCCTTCTTCGACATATTCTCCTCACCAGAGTCAGTTCCACTTGACTTTGACTTCTTTTTCGCTACATAGGCAAGAGAATCAGTAAGTGATCCAGTAGGTAGTAGGAGAGGAGCATAACAGAAAGAAAGGAAAAAGTCATCTAGTAGTATAATCAAGTTACAGTGCAGGTAACAATAGGAGATTAAGACAGCGACACTACGTGGATAGCACGAGGGGAACTGCAGATGCCAATGCTCACTATATATAATAAAAGCATGTGAAAAAAGCATATGGGAGTTAAACTACAACCTTTAGATGAGAACTCTCGGCAATGAAACGTGGAGCCACAGATCCCTTGCTTATAGCTCTGCGCAAGTATTAGAGAAACAGAAAAATAGTAAATCACTAGGAAGAGCCTTTTCTAATTCTAGTGCATGTATCACATTGCATCCAATGTTATTACTTTTTTTAATTCTAGTCATCCAGTGTTGCAGTTCATACTATAGACAAATAATGAGCCAGTCAATCGGATTAGCACTGGTCATCCAGTTAGCATGGCATGAGACTGATTGTAACCTCTGGAAAGGCAGTGGTGCCTCTCTACTAATCTGACACATATATATTAATAGCAATGGAGTGTGCTTACGACTTTGTATGATGATTGGAAAAACAAACTTACCACGCAGTATGGGGAAACGTTATTTCCCACAGAAACGAGATATTTAGGCGGCGCTCAATAAAGCAGGGAGAAGTAAGCATTAAGCAAGTGATCAACGTGCATCAATTTAGTGAGATAAAAGGTCAGACAGGAAAATAACGGGTTTGCTCAGTCGGCAATTGAGATTCCAATGGAGGAATCAGCCCCCAAAGGCCGCGATTTCACATTCAAACGATCGAACTCAGCGACGCCGCGACCAAACTAGGGTTCCCACTCCCAATCAGCACGCTGGAAACACTAAACTAAACACATCGATCATTCCACCGGGAACCCACCATTCGCCAACCCATCCCAGCCCAAAATCACAAAACCGATTAAATACAGCGGAGAGAACCTCAGGGTGAGAAGAAGAGTAGGAGGCGGCGGCGATGGCGCGCCGCAGCGAGACGCGCCTGAGGAGGGTCGCCATGGCGGCGGCTTCGTCCCCAGCCGCTGGAAGCCGCGGGGAGAAGGGCGGGGGCGGAGGAGGAGGGGGCTAGGGTTTAGGGTTTTTGCGGGGCTTGGGGTTTTGGCTCCGCTCCGCCCGCTTTTTGAGTCCGGTCTCCGCCTCACCGGGCTCCCACTCCGGGTGTCGGGAAGAGCTCCCCCCTGGCCGGCGGTCGCGGGACACACCGCGATGGACCGCGCGTGGACCCATCTCAGTGCGGAGCCAACTGTTCAGAGTCTCAAGATGACCCACCCGTGGACGTGGTCCACAGAGGTTTCTTTATGTTGACTGGAAGCGGGCCCACATGAACTCGCCTGATGGGCTCGCACAGAGGCCCATCAATGGACGAATACGTATAAGGCTTGGCCCATTTCGCACCGTCGTATCCCCTGCTTCCAGCTTGCAGAGTTGCAGTACATCCTCAGATCCTCCTCCGTCCTCCCCTCGCGTAGGCTCGTCGTCTTCTCCGGCTGGAACCTCCGGCCAAAACCCAAACAAAACCGCTGTTCGGAGGGGCTTGCCTTGAGTGAGATTCAATCCTTCGGGGCGCCATTGCCGCCTGCTTCCTCTGCTACGAGAGGTGGGTCCTTTTCCATATCCATTTCTGCTCTTCTCGTCCCGCTCACTCCGTCGCTGGATGCTCCTGCTCCCGCGGCGTTGCTTCTCTGGGGGGCTGACCACTTCATCTCCATCCTCTATTGCCTCCTCGGATGCGGCAGCGACTCAGGCCGCAAATCGTGCAGGGAAAGCGGCACAGCGGCGCGCGGCTGTGCGGCGCTGCTGGCGACCTTGGGGGAAGTCCGTACCGCGTACCGGCCCCTGCCTCCGGTGGCCGTCCTCCGGCCTCCGCAGAAGCATCCGCCGCTCTCGCAGCGCCGACCGCCGGCGGCCTCGAGTCGGGAGCGCTGTCGGCACAGTAAACCCGACCAATATTTTTTGCAAATCGCCCCCTCATTTGGATCGCGACTATTAATCGCGATCCAAATATTTTCATAAAACCCCCTATTTTGGATCGCGATCATTAATCAAGATCCAACTATTTGCTCAAAACCCCCTAATTTGGATCGCGACTATTAATCGTGATCTAATTTTTTGCGAATCAGTCCCTCAAGAGTTTGCCGGCGAGCTGCGGCGCCCTTGACGCATGCGGAGCGTGCGTTCACACCTCCCTCTCCTCGTAGCCGTCCTGGTGCTCCTCCTCCCAGTGTCCCTCCTCTTCCCGCTGCTTCTCCACGTGAGATTCGCGTGAATTCGCCGTCTTCCCCGATCGCAATCTCGCAACAAAACCATCGAATCGAGCTGCTGGTTTGAGGGAGGGCCTCCTTTGAGTGAGATCCAATCCTCAGGCGCCATTTTCTTACTGCGTTCCCCACAAAAAAAGTTGGGTTCTTCCCATGACCGTCGATACTCTTATCGCCCCGCTCGCTCCATCACTGGTTGCTCCTGCTCCCGCGGCATCACGTTCTCGCCAATACGAAACCTCGCGGCGGCGTTTCGTTGGTACGCCGGCTTCATTTCTCTTAGCTTATGTGATTTTTCTGTGCTTTGGGTTATGGAACTTAGTGACCTTTGTGGCTCATGGATGAGGTCTTAGAATACTCATGGATCACCAATTGAGCATTTTGTAGATGAACTGGTGGTGTAAAATGGGAAATTATTTGTGTCCCTGGGTACTGAACCAAATGTTAACCTGCGAATGGAGTGTCTTGAACTGCATTACTACCTATCTTTACATCTCTATTTGTCTTTGGACGTTTGATGCATATGAAAAGTCGCATATGAAAAGTCGGGCATTTGCTTAAGTTTGTTCACAGTGCAGCCTTATGTTGGATATAGTGCTATTAGTGAACTATATGAGCATTTTAAAATAAACCACATATACTGGAGGAATGACTGATGCCTGTATGTTTTGATGCTGATTTCAGTTAAAACAAAACTAGCCATGGATGTCAAGAGTTTTGACCTGGGTTGTTCCTTGGGTATGGAGAATGACAGTCTAAGTTTGTCGCCATTTCTGAACAAACTTTTCAGAGAGGTCTGTAGTTTTGACACCCCAACCTCGAGGCACATTACTTTGCATTTTGATGATGATTTGAGTTGCAGTGGGAGGATCGCAAGGCAAGGGGATTGTTTCACCATGACATCAGCTCGTGTGAAACTAAGGTTTTCTTTTCCATTCTCTCTGATTAACTGCCCAAGTTTCTTTTGTTGATTTTATTTTTTTTCTATTCTAATTCTATACAATCATGTGATGATAGGTACTACCTGGACAACACAACTTTGTGGCAACATTAATAGAAGGACGTGATCAAAAGAAACGACCTACTGAGTTCGGAATGAACCAAGTCCTCCAGCCATTTGATAGTGGGAAGTTCAATTTCACAAAAGTTAGGCCAGAGGAAGTGATCTTCAGATTCTGTGAAGCTGATAAAGACTCTGCCCAGTATTTTAATGATGCTCCTGATACTATTTCATCTTCATCTAGTGCCATTTTGATTAATGTCAGTGTGTTCCCCTCTCAAAAATTCACTTACACCTTACTGATAGAATTAAAACATGATTGATCGTTTGTCATTTCCACATCACAGGTGAGTCCAATTGGTTACTGCCATGTTCTTTTGACCCCACAAATCCAGGATTGTTTGCCGCAAAGGATTGATCACGAGAGCTTCTTAATGGCCATGTATGTTGCTAGGGAGGCAAGGAATCCCTTCTTCAGAGTTGGTTATAACAGTTTGGGTGGCTTTGCAACTATCAACCACCTTCACTTCCAGGTTAGTCTTTAGAATCGTATAGTTGTCAATTGCACTAAGGCAACTGTCCCTTTTTCACAGTACCTCTCAGCAAGTCCTGTACTGACATTTTGTTCGTTAGGCATACTACCTGAAAGTACAGTATCCAGTTGAAAAGGCAACCACAGAGAAGCTCACAACCCTAGTCAATGGTGTGAGCATTGCCCAGCTGGTGGGTTATCCAGTAAGTGGTTTTGTGTTCGAAGGTGGGGCAAGCCTTGAGGATTTGTCATGTATGGTTTCGAAAGTCTGCATCTTCTTGCAAGAGAACAACAGACCTTTCAATGTCCTTATCTCTGAATCCGGCAGGAGAGTTTTCCTCCTACCACAGGTATTGCCATGCAACCTCCGTTGTTAAAGTTCTGAATTATGAAACAATGTTCTTAATTCATACTTTAGCATTGTATTGACATTTATCTCCCTCCTAATCGATCGACCAGTGCTACGCGGAGAAGCAGCTCCTCGGAAAGGCAAGCCAAGAGTTCCTCGAAATGAGAATCAATCCCGCAATCTGGGAGCTCAGTGGCCATTTGGTACTGAAGAGGAAGAAGGACTACGATGAAGCCTCTGAGCTATACATATGCAGATTTTTGGTTGAAGCAGCTGTTTCTGAAACAGAATTCCAACAGCTGAAGCAATGTGTGCTTGACTTCCTGACTGCCTCTGCTGCTTGTAATTCGGATATAGATTACTAGAGAGTGGTGACTAATGATTTTGGGTACTGTATTCATAACTGTTACGATGGTATATCATACATTTGTGACGACTGTTCATCTCTGCAATGAGAAACACCTGTCTTCTCCATCTGCAATTTCACAACAAAACCACCAGATACTGGTACACAGTAGTTGGCTTTGTATTGGAAAGTAGCGCACGGCTTGGGGATTTACCGAATGTGCTTCTTTCAGCGGTCGAAATATTCGTTGAAGGGAACAATAGACAATTCAGCTTCCTTATCTCCGAATCTGGCAAGAGAGTTTTCCTCCCACAACCATTACTTATTGCCATGCAACCTCAGCTGTAGAAGTCCTGAAATTTGAACTTGCTCATTCTTCAAAGTCTAGCAGTGGGATAATACCATTTGCCGCCCTCATTGGATCAGTGCTGTACTGCTATGACATGAAGGAGCTCCTTGGTCCAGCGAGTCGAGAGCTCCTCTACAAAGAATAAGTCCAACGATCTAGGAGTTCAGTGGCCATTTTGGTACCGAAAAGGACTAGATTACAGATTACTAGAGTGAAGCTGGTGAGAGAAACATTCTGATTACTGATTGAACATCAGGATTTGAAGAGATTCGTCCTGACTCATGAGTTCCTGACCGGGGCTGCTGGATGCAACTCTGCCATAAGTTTGCCTAGAGTGCTGACTAAACGATTTCGTATCACTACAGGTTAAAGAATTATAGTTGTAGGTGAACTAAATTGGTACAAAACTGCTCTTATGAGATGCTAATAACGCGATTTAAGTCTCGATCAACATTTAATTGAGTACTAGTGTAGTAATTTTAAATAGTTTGTAAGGTATAAACGGCCTATTAGCTCAGTTGGTTAGAGCGTCGTGCTAATAACGCGAAGGTCGCAGGTTCGAGACCTGCATGGGCCAAGGTTTTTAGTTTTTCTGATTCTCTTTTGAATTAATTTATTTTTTTGCATGGGGCCGCAGCCCGGGGATTTGGGCTTTACCGGCTTCATCATCTTTCTTCCCAGCTACAGCAACGCTAAGCCGTACTAAAGGGACCTGTATTTTTAGCGTATTCACGTGGACGGTGGCATGGCTGCAATCTTGCAGACGGCGTGTTTCAAGACCACGAGTGTAGGTGTTGTCAGAGCTAAAGTATCATTATACAGGTCGATCAGTGCATGCTGATCGATCTACAAGTATTTTGACTTATCTACAGCCGCCGAACCAAACGCATGCACAGTTTTTTTTCCCCTCTCTTCATCGTTTATTCTATTACAAAACGCAAACGCATTTCATACAGACACCGACAGCGATAGAGATGTGAAAGTTGACCCCATCCAGAAAGCGGAGTGCTCGGGGCTCCATGAAACAATCTCACTGCTTTATGTGTCAGGGTCGTTCAGAATTATCTTAATTTACTTAGACTTTTAGTAAACGCATACGTGTTTTTGTTTATGACGGGTGATTTAGAACAAGTCATTACTGCGCCATCAGCTTCAACCAACCGTGCCTACGTACGGCTACAGATGCCGTATCCTCACGTTCAACCACGTGTTCTAGAAATCAATCCTCCCTTGGGTAGACGAAAGGCTGTACTGGATTAGAACTTGGAAGGCTCTATAATTCCTGCATGGCATTTGAAGTCTGTAGCTGCAGTGGCCGATATATTTTTACTATTTTCTTTGTTGATTGAAAAAACATTTAAAAAATAGGCAAAAGCCCAGATGGGCTAACGGGCGGATCAAGATGACTAGCCCGCCCGTAACCCGGGCAACTACTAGATTTAGGCGGCCAGGCCGGGCCCACCGCATCTACTGCGACCTGCGTTGTGCGCCAAACATGAAACATCCGGGCCAGGACTGTACTCGGCCACGTTGCCTAAGTCCTACCTCTCCCCGTCCGTCCAGCCCACACAACTCCCTCTCTTCTTTACCCGGCTTGCGCTTGCGCCCAGCGCTGCGCAAATTCCCCTCCCCCCAAACCCAGGCTACCCGATCCGGAGCGTTTCTCTCTCCGCGATGGCCGAGCAGCCCCCGCCCGGCGGGATCGACCCGCGCAGCGGCTTCTGCGCCGCGACGCGGACCTTCCACAGCCTGCGCCCGTCCTCCACGCTCCCGCCGGACTCCCTCCCGGCCACCGCCACCGCCTACGCCTTCTCCACCCTCCGCTCGCCGCTACCCGACCGCCCCGCGCTCGTCGACGCCGCCACCGGCATTGCCGTCTCCTACCCCTCCTTCCTCGCCGCCGTCCGCTCCCTCGCGGGGGGGCTCTGGTCCGCCCTCGGCGTCCGCCCCGGGGACGTCGCGCTCGTCATCGCTCCGTCCCGCCTCGACGTCCCCGTGCTGGACCTCGCGCTCATGTCCGTCGGCGCCGCCGTCTCGCCCGCGAACCCGGCGTCCACCGCCGAGGAGTTCGCGCACATGGTCGCGCTCGCCAGGCCGGTCGTCGCGTTCGCGGCCCCCGAGGTGGCCGCTAAGCTGCCGAGGGGCCTCCGGTGCGTCGTCATCGGGTCGGACGAGTACAAGAGGCTGTCGTCCGCCGGAGGCGCGTCGCCGCCGCCGCCGGTGGCGGTGAAGCAGTCCGACACGGCGGCCGTGCTGTACTCGTCGGGCACCACGGGGCGGGTGAAGGCCGTCGCGGTCTCGCACCGCAACCTCATCGCGCTGATCTGCACGCACAGGGCGAACCGGGAGAAGGTCGAGAAGGAGGCTGCCGAGGCCGGCGAGGAGCCGCCCCCACCCACGGTGACGCTGCTCCCCCTCCCTCTCTTCCACGTGTTCGGGTTCATGATGCTGCTCAGGTCCGTGGCCATGGGGGAGACCGCCATCCTCATGGAGCGCTTCGACTTCGGCGCCGCGCTGCGCGCCGTCGAGCGGTACCGCGTCACGCTGCTGCCCGCGGCGCCCCCGGTGCTGGTGGCCATGATCAAGTCCGAGGAGGCGCGCCGCCGCGACCTCTCCTCCCTCCTCGTCATCGGCATCGGCGGCGCGCCGCTCGGCCGCGAGGTCGCTGAGCGCTTCGCCGCCATCTTCCCCGACATAGAACTTGTTCAGGTTCCACGCACCCTGCAGATAATCAGTTAACACCAAGGCTCTCTTGTGACGTTGTGCGCACGCCAGATTCCATTCTGAATCTATGTTTCTGATTCCAGGGCTATGGTCTGACGGAATCGTCTGGATCGGTGGCTGCCACGGTTGGTCCGGAGGAGTCCAAGGCCTACGGTTCGGTTGGAAAGCTGTCATCGCACATGGAGGCTAAGATCGTCGACCCCACCACCGGCGAGGCGCTCGGGCCGGGGCAGCGCGGGGAGCTTTGGGTCCGTGGACCAGTCATTATGAAAGGCAAGTAGACTAAACCTTAGGGGGTGTTTGATACCCCGCTAAACTTTAGCACCTGTCACCATATCGGATCATATTAGATGTTTGATACTAATTAGAAGTATTAAACATAGTCTAATTACAAAACTAATTGCACAGATGGAGTCTAATTCGAATCTAATTCACGCGACGAATCTATTAAATCTAATTAGTCTATGATCGGATGGATTAACTTTTGCACGCGAAGTTCTTCCGATGATTATCCATTCCCTAGGACTTTCATCGGTAATATAATCACACGGTTGGATTGTACAGTTTTGTTTTGTCCGAGTCATGGGCTGTTGATTGCCGTGTCTGAAGCCATGCATTCCTGTCATTAGACCAAGCTCTTCTAAGGGCCAGTTTGGCTCTAGGGTGTTAAAAGTTTAACACCCGTCATATTGAATATTTGGATGCTAATTAGGAGTATCAAATATAGGCTAATTACAAAACTAATTGCACAGATGGAGTGTAATTCGCGCTAATTAGTCCATGATTTGACAATGTGGTGTTACAGTAACCATTTGCTAATGATGGATTAATTAGGCTTAATAGATTCGTCTCGCGAATTAGCACAGGGTTTTGCAATTAGTTTTATAATTAGCTCATGTTTAGTTCTCCTAATTAGCATCCGAACATCCGATGTAGCACCTCGTATCCAAACATCCCCTAATTTGCAAGCTGCATGGTTTGCGTGCCATGTGTTTCATGGGGGCCTTTCTTTGTCATTTTGCTTAAACATTTGTCCATCCAAATCCAAATACAGTTGGTCAGTGCAGTACCTTTATAGCTACAGATCTGCATCACTGGCAATGCATGGCTGCCTGTTCTGCTACTTTATTTCTAATGAATAGTACTAATGCCATCCTGGCACTGATAAGCATTCAGTGTCCGTTGAAATTGTATATTATCAGCGAGCCATGTGGACAACATGGTGTTTTATGTCTGAAAAACAGCACTTCTTTCGCTTTCATGCTTGGCGTAGCAACTGTTTAGAATGTGAGCTGGTCTGGGACGCCAATGAACCGACTTCATCAGATTATTTCAAGGTTTGCTAGTAGCAGGACACAGATCATAGATCATAAGTTTTTTGTCATGTTTTTATTTTTTTTAAGGCAATACGTTCCCAGGGAACTTTTTTTGTTTTATATATTTCCTTTGAATATTGGAAATTGTTCATTTTTGGGCTACTACATGAGTCATATGATGATTTTTTCCAGGTTATGTGGGTGATGACGAGGCGACTGCAGCAACAATGGATTCAGAAGGCTGGTTGAAAACTGGTGATCTATGCTACTTCAATGAAGATGGTTTCCTCTACATTGTTGATCGATTAAAGGAGTTGATAAAATACAAGGGATATCAGGTGATGCAGACTATCACAGCTAGTACAAAAACTGCGATAAAATTACCATTGAAGGATTTTATCTGACAAATTTTTGTTTGTGTTTGCGTGGTACTGATATAAATCTTGCTTCAGGTGCCTCCAGCTGAACTGGAGCATATCCTGAATTCTCATTCTGATATCATGGATGCTGCAGTTATCCCGTAAGTACCTGGCAGTAAACCTGTGAAATTCTATACGACTATAGATTCGAACTAATGCTGCTGTAAGATTCCTTCATCATGGGACAATATGTGAGATGTTCCTTCTGTATGCACTATGCAGATATCCAGATGAAGATGTCGGGCAATTACCAATGGCTTTCATAGTGAGGAAACCAGGCTCAAACCTCACCGAGCAACAAGTCATGGATTACGTGGCTAAACAAGTATGCTTCTCCTTTTGATTAGTTCTGCTCCATATAGTTTCATATTGAACTACAGGTGTCCTGTCATAGTCAACTTCGTTCAACCTTTTTCCTAAACAAATTGTGCAAGTTGCCAAGTTGAGTAGAAATTCTTGCTATTTTAGTATTGTTAGTTCACACTGGTTTTGTGCTTGTCTGCTGTTAAGCATAACATTCTTTGCCCTGATGCAAAAGGCAACACTGAAACGTCATGTACTACTATAGCATACTGTTTGCATGTATCTATGGAAAGCAACCTAACTTGCCAGCGGCCATTCCAGCAAGGGATCATGCCGCCACTGATCCTTTCTTTATGCATGATATTCTAACAACCTTTTGCTGGAATAACTTGATAATGCCTTAGCACTTCAGGCTAACTCCGGCCTGATTTTTTTCCTTTTATGGCAGGTCGCACCGTACAAGAAAGTCCGCCGAGTGGCCTTTGTCTCTGCAATACCGAAATCGCCTGCCGGGAAGATCTTGCGGCGCGAGCTTGTACAGCAGGCCGTGTCCATGGGTGCCTCCAAGCTTTGAGGTTTATGCTGACTTGGAAATCTAGGAGGAAAGTTCTTGTGTAGTATACCATATTACCAGACCCGGGATTTGTACTGTTAGAATAATTAGGTTGTTGGCCCATTATTTAATTGATCAAATAAATCCCAAGGCTCATTAGTGGTGGTAGTTACACTTGGAAGTTGAGAGGGTCTCTAACCAATCAATTTATAAGGTGGAGCTATGTTGCATCTGTTGAGAAGCTGAGGGAGGGATAGCAGGACGCCGCGCGCCGCCCCGCGCCGTGACCGGACGGGATGTGTGGGCTGGGCTTGGTCAGGTTTTGTTAACAGACGACGGACGGGATGTGTGGGCTGGGCTTGTTCAGGTTTTGTTAACAGACGATTGAATAGCTGGTAGCTATAGCTATCAGTTACCACCAGAAATTGATCGTTTGATTGCTACATTAACCTGAGCATCCAAGAGTCTTTGGTTTCTATAAGAGAGGTGCTACCTCTTTTGCGTGCGTCAAACAACTCCACCAGAGCTTGCTATCTTCCACTCTTGCGTTGCGCTCTTGTCATCTCCGTTCCGGCTGTCTACGTGCACAAAGTTGCATCCTTGTTCGGGACTCTGCACCTGAGGAGTAGGAGGGCGATCAAGTTTTTGGGGAGCGCATTTGCGGGACTGCTTGCTGTGTACGTCTACTTCCTGAAGGCGCAACTGCACGGCGAACTTTTGCACTGCGTCAACTCTCGATCGACTACACCAAACAAGCTCAACTAGCAATGTTGGGTAATGGCGCATCTGGTTCCTCCGGAACTGGCCCCGTCTCAAAGTACTTTCTTATGAACCAGTCTTTCGTTTCAAAGTATCTGTTGCATGCTTTATGTTCACTGCAAATATAATAGATCATGTTCCTGTGTATGCTATCTTTAATGTCATGATTTATGTTTTAATTCAAATTAAACTGAACTGCAAACTTCCTCTAATTTCAACAATCCAAAAATTTGATAGGGCTTTTTCGGTAGTTGGCTTTGCTACGTAATTGAACCGAATGTATTTGATGGAACGAATTATAAGAGATGGGTTGGCAGACTTGAGTTATGGCTCACGGCTACGAACGTGTGGTTAATTACCCATGAGCGTCCTGTGGGACCGCACACCTCCGTTGAGGATTTATTGTATATATGTCTGCTGACAATTTGTTCAAAGGGGCTGTGATCAGTGTTCTTGCTGAGAACTTGATCGATTCATACATGCAGCTTCCCTCTGGCAAGGCAGTGTGGGATGCACCCAAGCAAATACCTGGCAAGGCAGTGTGGGATGCACCCAGGCAAATTTCGGGGTATCCGATGCAGGGAGCGAGTTGTACATCATAGAGCAGTTCTACGACTACAAGATGGTCGATGACCGTTCTGTAGTTGAACATGCTCATGAGTTACAGGCTCTTGCAAAGGATCTTGTGAATGTCATGTGTGAGCTGTCGGATAAATTTATGGCTGGTGGTATCATTGCTAAATTGCCTCCTTCTTGGAGGAACTTTGCTACTACTATGAAACACAAGAGACATGAGTTCACTGTAGCCGGTCCGATCGGCACTCTTGATGTTGAGGAAAGGCGAGAGCAAAGGATTCACGTGCGCGTGGCAAAGGGAGGTTCTAGCGCTCATATGGTGTAGAAAGGAACTTCCAATCCCACAAAAAATAAGGGCAAAGCGAAAGCTAAGTTTCAACACAAGACTACTCAGACTACCAACTTTAACAAAAAGAAGAACAACAAGGGAAAGTGCTTATGTGCGGTGTTTTTGACCATTGGGCTAAGGACTGCAAGGACCGCAAGGACAAGCAGCAACACGGGCAGAAGAAGTCTGCTAATGTTGTTATTAGCGATGCTGAGAAGGGAACATCAGGGTATGGTAATCATGCTTTTGTTCTTTCAGTTTATCATTTACCAAATTGGTGGATTGACACCGGAGCTAATATACATGTATGTGCCGATATTTCTTTGTTTTCCTCTTACCAGGTCACAGGGATTAGATCCGTGTTGATGGGGAACGACTCAGGTGCTGCTGTTCGCAGTGTTGGTATGGTCAATCTAAAGTTTACTTCGGGAAAGACCGTGCGGCTAAAGAACGTGCATCATGTCTCCTCAATAAATAAAAATTTTGTTAGCGGATCCCTTCTTTGTAAGTATGGTTTTAAGTTGTTGTTCGAATCAAACAAGTGTGTTGTTTCTAAGTTTGGCTCCTTTGTTGGCAAAAGATATGAATGTGATGATTTGTTTCGTTTATCATTATCAGACTCTTGTAATAAAGTTGTGAATTATGTGTATAATGATGATGAGTCAAATGTTTGGTATTCACGACTTTGTCATGTTAATTTCGATTGTGTGTTGCGGCTAGCTAATTTGAGTTTAATTCCGAAATTCACTTTGGTCAAAAATTCTAAGTGTCAAGTGTGTGTGCAATCTAAGCAACCCTGCAAGCCTCACAAGGCTACTGAGGCGAGGAACTTGTCACCATTAGAATTAGGGGGTGTTTGGTTCCACGAACTAAAGTTTAGTCCCTATCACATCGAATGTTTAGATACTAATTAGGAGGACTAAATATGAGCTAATTATAAAACCAATTGCACAGATGGAGGCTAATTCGCGAGACGAATCTATTAAACCTAATTAATGCATGATTAGCACATATTTACTGTAGCATCACATTGTTAAATCATGGGCTAATTAGGCTTAATAGATTCATCTCACGAATTAGCCTCCATCTGTGCAATTAGTTTTATAATTAGTCTATATTTAATACTCCTAATTAGTATCTAAACATTCAATGTGATAGGGACTAAACTTTAGTCCGTGGAACCAAACACCCCCTTAATTCATTCGGACTTGAGCGAAATGAACAGTGTGCTGACTAAAGGTGGAAAGAGATATTTCGTGACTTTGATAGATGATTCTACTAGATACTGCTATGTGTATTTGCTTAAATCAAAAGATGAGACATTTAATTTTTTCAATATCTATAAGGCCGAAGTTGAAAATCAACTTGAGAGGAAGATAAAATGTGTTAGACCGGATCGAGGTGGAGAGTATTTTTCAAATGAGTTCAATTTGTTCTGTGAGGAACATGGCATTATTCATGAAAGAACACCACCTTATTCTCCTGAGTCAAATGGAGTGGCTGAAAGGAAGAACCGTACTCTAACTGAGATGGTTAACGCCATGTTAGAAACAGTTGAACTTTCGTGGGAATGGTGGGGTCAAGCCATGTTGACTGCCTGTCATACTCTTAACAGAGTTCCTTCGAAAAAGAAAGAGAAAACACCATTCGAGGAATGGGAAAATAAAAGACTAACACTCTCATACTTGCATACTTGGAGTTGCTTGGCAAAACCAATTGCTAAGAAGCGCAAGCTCGGGCCGAAAATAGTTGATTGTGTCTTTCTAGGCTATGCTTTTTTATAGTATCGGATATAGATTTTTGATAATTAAATCTGGAGTACCGGACATGCATGTTGGTACAATCATGGAGTCCAGAGATGTCACATTCTTTGAGAATATTTTTCTGTTAATTCCCGTGAATGTAATGATACAGTAGTACACTTTGAATAACCAGTTGAGGAGAATCATGAGAAGGATGATAATGAAGGAACTCGAAAGAGTAAGAGACGAAGAACTACAAAGTCTTTTGATGATGATTTCATTATGTACCTTGCAGATGACACTTCAAGAACCATTGCTGAGACTTATGGATCTCCTAATACTGACTATTGGAAGAAAGCAATTAGAAGTGAGATGGATTCCATAATGTCTAATGGGACTTGGGAGATCGTTGATCGTCCATACGGGTGCAAACCTGTAGGGTGCAAGAGGGTGTTTAAGAAAAAGCTTAGGCTTGATGGTACTATTGAAAAGTACAAGGCGAGGCTTGTGGCCAAGGGTTACACCCAGAAAGAAGGCGAAGATTACTTTGATACTTACTCACCAGTTACCAGATTGACCACGATTCGAGTACTACTATCCTTGGCTACCTCACAAGATCTTCTCATCCATCAGATGGATGTTAAGATAGCTTTCCTTAACGGAGAGTTGGATGAGGAAATTTATATGGATCAACGTGATGGTTATGCAGTAGAAGGTCATGAACGAAAAGTGTGCAAATTGTCAAAATCTTTATATGGACTGAAACAAGCTCCTAAGCAATGGCATGAGAAGTTTGACAAGACTCTCACGTCAGCCGAGTTTGTTGTGAACAAAGCCGACAAGTGCATGTAATACCGCTTTGGTGGGGGAGAAGGAGTGATCTTGTGTTTGTATGTTGATGACATATTGATCTTTGGTACTAATATCAATGTGATTGAGTAGGTTAAGAGATTTTTGTCTCGAAGCTTTGAGATGAAAGATATGGGAGTGGCTGATGTAATTTTGAATATTAAGCTACTAAGAGAAGGTAATGTGGGGTTACACTTCTGCAATCCTATTATGTGGAGAAGATCTTGAGTCGCTTTGGTTATAGTGACTGCAAGCATGCTCCCACGCCTTACGATTCCAGTGTGGTATTGTGGAAAAACTGTAAAATCGCAAGGGGTCAATTGAGATATTCTCAAATCATTGGCTCGCTGGTGTATCTAGCTAGCGTTACGAGGTCTGATATCTCATTTGCTGTGAGTAAACTCAGCAAATTTGTGTCAAATCCTGGAGATGATCACTAGCATGCTCTTGAGAGAGTACTGCGCTATCTAATAGGCACAACGAGTTGTGGAATTCACTATGCTGGGTATCCTAGGGTACTGGAAGGTTATAGTGACTCAAACTGGATATCAGATACTGATGAGATAAAATTTACGAGTTGATATGTGTTCACACTTGGAGGTGGCGCTGTTTCTTGAAAGTCTTGCAAGGAAACCATCTTAACAAGGTCAACAATGGAAGCGGAACTCACAACACTGGATACCGCCATAGTTGAGGCTGAATGGCTTCGTGATCTCTTGTTGGATTTGCCGGTGGTTGAGAAACCGATATCGGCTAATGAACTATGACAATCAAACAATGATTGCCAAGGTGAAAGTACTAAAGATAATATGAAGTCATCAAGACATATGAAGAGGCGGCCGAAGTATGTTAGAAAGATGAGAAACTCCGAAGTGATAGCACTGGGCGATGTCCAAATAGCTAAAAATCTGGCAGATCAATTCACGAAAAGTCTTTCACTAAATGTGATAGATGAGGCATCGAGGGAGATGGGAATGAGACCCACATGAGAGTCCATTGTTTAGTTGTGGACAAATGTAGCTTATGTCTAGGTGGATGTTCAACCTTATTCAGATCTCCATCAAAACACAGGTATATCCAACAATAGTGGAACAAATTCCCGAATGAGCCTTGAAATTTGGTGGGGATTGTTAGAATAATTGGGTTGTTAGCTCATTATTTAATTGATAAAATAAATCCTAAGACCCATTAGTAGTGGTAGTTACAAATAAAATAGTGGTGGTAGTTACAAATAGAATAAAAGAACATGATAGGGTCTCTAACCAACTTATAAGGTGGAATCATGCTGCACCTGTTGAGAAGTTGAGGGAGGGATAGCAGGATACCATCGTGTCAGTGGGGTGGTACTTGGGCACTGATGGATTCACACGAGTCATGAACTATATAAATATAGGTTAATTATAAAACCAATTGCAGGAATGAACGCTAATTCACGAGACAAAGTCTAATTAATTCATGATTAGCACATATTTGCGGTAGCATCACGTGGTCAAAACATGAACTAATTAGGTTTAATAGATTCGTCTCACGAATTAGCCTTCATTTATGCAATTGGTTTTGTAATTAACCTATATTAAATATAGTTCTAATTAGTATCTAAATGTTTGATGTGGTAGGGATTAAGTATCTAAATATTTGATGTGGTAGGGACTAAATTTAGGAAGCTTTTGACATGGGCATTTAGCTTTTGAAACATGGGCAAACATTATATATTTACATATCCGACAATTAAAAAAAATTATATGCAACAACACAAGCGAATATGTTTACACCTTTTAATGTGAACCAAATTGGATGAATGCTGAATGCGCTGACTAAAATTCAAGCTGCATCAGGAGAAAGTAAGCTGCATCAGGAGAAAGAAAGCTACATTATAACCAGTTGAATTAGCTCCGTTTCATTAGCCGATCAGATCCTTTTGTTTTAAATACTTAGCCGATCAGATCAAATGACATCTTTTCAAGTTGTTCACGGCCTCTTGCAACTAGCCTATATTCCCCCGCCGCCGACGCCGAAGCCCCAACCGACCAAATCGATGCCGTCGATCGCCGGCGGCGGGTGCGGGCGCCTCTTCGCCGCGCACCGGGGCGCGATCTGGTGGCTCCGGGGCCGCCAGCACCCGCCCTTCTCGTCCCTTGCCGGCGGGGGAAGCCGAGGCGACGCGCCGCATCTGCCGGTGCTCATTGTCGGAGCTGGGCCCGTCGGGCTCGTCCTCTCCTTCCTCCTCACCAAATTCGGTAAGAGCCCCGTGCCCCTCGCGCGTGGCTGTTCCGAATCGTGCTTCTAAAGTAGTATAGGCGGTAGTGTTGAGCTGAGCGGAAATTCAATGAGGGAACCGGACGAATGTGATGTGATGAAACAAGTCATCTCTCAAGTGCGGATCGTGGAAATTCTTGTGAAGACCGGCAGCCTCTGATACAGTCACTCGTTTATCCCAATCTTGCAGGGATCAAATGCGCGGTGATAGAAAAGAATGTGGAGTTCACTCGGCATCCTCGAGCGCACTTCATCAACAACCGCACAATGGAGGTGTGTATTTTTACTATTGCACTCCTACTTCGCTATGTCAGCTTTATGTGTGTTGTTTGGGCGGTAAATTTCACTGGTGGTTGGCATTTTCAGATCTTCCGCAAGTTGGATGGCTTGGCTGGGGACATCGAGAGGTCCCAGCCACCAGTGGATCTGTGGAGGAAATTCGTATATTGCACTTCACTCTCTGGTTCTGTTCTTGGATCGGTTGATCACATGAAGCAGGAAGGCCAGTTCAGTTCTTCTCATGTTGAGCGTTTGTTGTCTTGCACCTCTGTTCATATGTCTTGTGACGAGTATTTTTTGCAGTTTTTGACAAGGTCATTAGTCCTATATCGGTTGCACACTTCTCGCAATACAAGTTAGTCGATTTGCTACTCAAGAAGTTGGAAGGTATTGGTTTCCAGACATGCTTTCCCAGTGAGATTGGTGACTCAGCGCAGGATTTGGGGTTGGAAAGCAAGATATTGATGGGGCATGAGTGCACATCCTTTCAGCAGACAGATGAGGGCATTTTGGTTGGAGTATCAGTTAACAATGGTGGGAGGATACGGGAGAAGAAGCTACATTGTGGTCTTCTTATAGGGACAGATGGTGCAAGAAGCACGGTGCGTGAATTGGCAGGTATATCTATGGAGGGTGAGAGGGACTTGCAGAAACTGGTCAGTGTGCATTTTCTTAGCAGAGATCTAGGCAGATATTTATCCAGTCAGAGGCCTGGGATGTTGTTCTTCATTTTTAACCCAGGCGCAATTGGTGTACTTGTTGCACATGACCTGGAGAATGGGGAATTTGTATTGCAGGTATGTTAACCTTCACTATTTTAGAAGCAAGGCTTCAGCAAATGTTACATTTGAAATTGTATATTTCTCATGTGTGGAATATCACCTTCTATTCTATTTTCAGATTCCATTTTATCCTCCTCAGCAGATGTTTGAAGATTTCAGTGCCAAGGTGATCTAGTTCTAGTATTTTTCTTTATTCTAGTTCATTATCTAACAAGATGCCGTTTGCTGCATCTAAATGTGTTTCTATTTATTTCTGAAATACTTGTGCTGTAGTGTTCTTGAAACAACTTATTTCTAAACTGGAATATGTTATGCATAGGTGAATTGTTGACTAATTTGACGCATATATGTAAATGCACCCCTGCTTACTTTTTAAGTTTTCCTTGTGATTTAGGTATGTGAGCAAATCATTGTCAAATTAGTTGGATGGGAGCCTGCTGATGTTCAGGTTTTAGACATAAAACCATGGGCTATGCATGCTGAAGTTGCAGAGAAGTACATTGGCTGCAACAATCGTGTAATCCTTGTTGGTGATGCTGCTCACCGTTTCCCTCCTGCTGGTGGTTTTGGTTAGTGGTTTACTTCATTTTTGATACTGAAATATTACCATTTCCATTTGCTTTAGTGTGCATCAGAAGTCCAACGGTCAGAATTGTGCATTTGCTGATTTGTTTTTGCAGGAATGAACACCGGTGTTCAGGATGCGCATAATCTGGCTTGGAAATTGTGCTTACTCTTGAATGGTGTTGCTTCACCATCAATAATGCAAACTTATGAATCAGAGCGCCGACCTGTTAGACACTTCTCACAGCTTGTCAGTTAACATCTCCTTGACAAAGTTAATTAAGTTTGATTCACATGCTTGCTTTTTGCAGGTTGCTATTTTTAATACAGGGCTTAGTGTGGAGAATTTTAAGGCGGCAATGTCTATTCCTGCTGCCCTTGGTCTTGATCCAACTGTTGCAAACTCAGGTGCAACATCCTGCTCCAGCATGATGGCAGCAAACATTCAGTTATTTTCTTGTTAAAGTAAATACTGACACTGTTGCAGTTGCGCTTAAGTTATCGTGCAATGTTAAGTACATCAAAACTTTTGCCTTGTCATGATCTGACCTTGTGTATCCTTTACATTTATTTGGCAGTGCATCAGGTTATCAACAGAAGCTTAGGATCTGTCATTCCCAGAAATTTACAAAAGGCAGTTCTGGAAGGATTGTTTTCCATTGGTCGGGCACAGGTCTCAGACTACATTTTGAATGAGAGAAACCCCCTTGGGTCTTCGAGACTAGCAAGACTGAGAAGTATTCTTGATGAAGGAAAAAGTCTACAGCTGCAGTTTCCAGCAGAGGATCTCGGCTTCTGGTAAGACTCACTAGTGTGAATCATTTTCCAAAAGGGGGTGTGTTTTTTTCTTTCTTCCTTTTCATTCAGCTGATGAATGAGCAAGTGTGCAAAGTTTCGTATGTTGATCTATTGTGTGCTTTCAGCTATGAAGGAGGAGCCCTAGTCACTGAATATTGTGCTGAAAACACTCAGAAAGCAGAGAAAGTGAAGCATTTCAAGAGGTCATCAGAGTACGTACCATCTGCTAAGGTTGGTTCACGGCTACCACATATGCTAGTAAGAGCACGTTCAGCTTCAAGTGAGGTATATCCCTTGGACGCCTAATTGATACGGCATCTTTTTAGCTATGTCTCTAATGTTTCATACATTGAGATTGTGATGGATTCTTGCAGGATGTGTTCTCAACACTGGACCTGGTAAGCGGGGATAACCTCGAGTTTGTTCTCATTATCGCACCAATGAAAGAGTCATACGAGATCGCCCGTGCCACCCTCAAGATAGCAGATGAGTTTAAGTTAAAAGCCAAAGTATGTGTCATGTGGCCACAAGGTTCAGCGGATGTGGAAATGGAAGAGAGCAGATCTGAGTTGGCACCCTGGACGAACTGTGTTGATGTTGAGGAAGTACCACGGGCACCTGTTAATTCATGGTGGGAGATGTGTCAGATCAGTAGGAAAAGTGTCATTCTTGTTAGGCCTGATGAGCACATAACATGGAGAATGGAATCAGACATGGTGAGGGATGCCGATTCAGAAGTTAGGAGAGTCTTCTCTCATATTCTGTGCCTAAATAGCCACCTGGTATAGGAATTTGCAAATTTCCTTTCACTTGGTTATGCATAGCAAAGAGTTCGTGTTATTGTGATAATACGAACCAGAATTTCCACTCAAGTGATATTTTACCTGCACTTGGAGTTGGATGAACGATTGACTGCGACAACATTTCTTCATATTACATGATACTGTGGTATTTTGGCTGTTCTGGTTCTTTCTGGTGCAGTGCCATTGTCCGATCTTTGTTTTGAGTTCTCCATTTGTCGTTCATAAAAAGTCATCGCAGCGCCTCATCCACAGATCCACTATGAGCTTTTTTTTTTTTGCCAGCACCGCGATGTCCATGGGGCTGTAGACGAGCGACTCATCTTTGAAACCCATGGATTATCCATGTACAATATTTTTTTAACATCTGTCAACATATGTTGACATTTATTTTCATTTTTTTAAAATCTGATTTATACCAACATTTTTTTATACATACAAACATTTTTCTTTAACTAGTTTACATTCACCAATATTATTGCTCAATAATTTTTTACATGCCCTAACTTTTTTTTTGCACTCACCATCATTTTTTTTACGTTCACCAATTTTTTCCTAAAAAATATTGAGATAGTTTCTCTAAAATGTTGAGACAGTGTGTTTTGCACCGTCGTGGATCAGTTTTAGACTTCTGGTAAGTTATCTCTACTGTAAAGAGTGAGAGAATTGATGTCAATTTCCACACAGAATTATACCTACGTACCCCTGGGGAGATTAGTATCGTCTTAATCCCCGTTCTAAATCCCATCCACACCTTTTTTTTTTTACGCCACACCCTTCCCGTTACCTGCCCACCGTACCCGCACCACTAATGATGCACGCATCCACGCCCATCCTTCCTTTTTTTCCTCAATCCCACCTTCTCCACGCCGATCCTCAAGGCATGTACAACAGTTTGACAGTTGTTGTCTCTAAGTATTTCCATATCACATAAAGACAATGACATAGACAACTTATGCAATGATTCGTCTTTTAGGCTGTCTATAAACCATTTATTTCATATACATACACATTTATCGTGGTGATCAAAAATAAATTTGATTTTGTATACCACTTTGTTGCCCATATGTGTGATCATATTTGGGTACACTCATTTATCACTTATTAGTACAATACAAAGTCCCACTGAACAAATTTGGGAAAAAGACAATAATACTGCAAAGCTGATACATGCTAATCTTGACAACATGCTGATACATGATTGTGTTCTGAATACACAAGAGCTACAGTAAGAGAACAAGATCCATGTAAGAATTTGAAGCTTAGGAGCCTTACTAGTAAGAATAAAACAGCAGTTGGCCCTAATGCTCAACAGTTGTGCTCGCAAAAATAAGCGTCTTGAATTGATGAACTGATTACAGGAACATGCTAGGAGACAACTTGAACCGACAGACTGAACAAAAGACCATGATTTCAACTTGCTTAATCTTTCATCATATTCTGAATCATAAAAATCACTCTTAAAATTAGAAACACAATTCTACGTTTCAGATTTACAAACACCAGATGTAAAAGGAATCACGAATCAGAAAAGAGAAGATCTGCACATCTTCACTCGGTATTATTTGCATCAGTGATGTTGAAGTAAACATATAAGCAAAGCAGCACTGGCGTTCAGAGAAGCAAGCACGGAAGCCATGTACTTTGTTAGATGGACTGGAGTAGCGGACCTGAATGCCGATGGGTCAGCGGACGGTAGCAAGGCTTGGAGCCAGATCCAGGCTTCGAGCAACTCGCCGCCCTGCTCTCCCTTTCGCTGCGCCGGTCGGTGGACGAAGCAACGGAGACGGAAGCAGCTGCTGCCGTCGAGCCTTTCCGCTTCTCGGTCGTCATCGCGCCTTTCCGCTCCCCCGCTGCCGCCGCCGCGCCCCCGTCCGCTCCAGGGATGCCGTCGCATCTGGTAAGCCTTGCGCAACTGCTGCATCCGGCATCTAGGAAGGGAGGAGCATCGATTTTGCCACGGATTTTGGCGCGCGGGGAATGGATTTTATCGCCATCGTAGCTGATTTTTGGCTCACCGCAGCCGATCCACGAGGAGACGACGACGGCATACAACGGCGATGGGGCCGGCGGTTTGGCTTGGGAGCACGAGCCCATGCGTCTCTCTCCTCATTAATCGCTGTACACGTGGGACAGATTTGCCTCCGTGGCAGCATATAGACAGCTGCTGTCTCTCTGTTGTACATAGCCTCACGCCCCTTCCCATCCCCTCCCCCATCGCATCTCCCCGCCGGAGCGGCCCCGCTGCGTCCTCCCCCTCCACTTCGATACCCTCCTCTCCATCTGCAGGGACAGGCGTACAGAGGGGTAAGCCGGATGCCTGTGAAGGAGGCGGGCTCGGCGAGGGGCGCCCCGGGGACCGCGGCTTCGGCGATCGCTGCGGGGGTCGTAAGTCGTTATGATTCCAGCAAGGGGCGTATAATTTATAGACTTCCCATAAGGATTCGAAGCGTACCGAAGACTCGAAGGATACTGAAAGCGGAGGGCGGTCATATATATACATATTCCGAAATCTAGGGTTAGCAATTCCCGCAGTCTTCTCGTCGCCGCGCAGTTGGTCCTATTCCGATCTAGATCTAACCAGGAGAAGAGAGGAGAGAAGACGAGTATGGAGGTAAACGGAGACGAGGGGATAGAGCAGAGGAAGGAGGATCAGTTGTGGGTTCCCCCCGCCGCCGCGAACCAGACGACCCCGACATCCACCGTCCCCGGGAAAGAGGTCATGTCTATTGATGACGAGGCCATATCCGGCGTCAATCCCCGGAGTGCCGCTGCTGCGCAGAATATGTAAGTCTACTTAGAGCATGTATACAGTGGGAGTAGCTTAGTTTTAATATTAATTTGTTTGATTTCAGTCGTTTGCTATACGATTCATTGATATCTGGATGTAGCTGTTGGTCTTTAGTGACATGTGTAGATGAATTATTATCAATCCAATAAGATTTTGCTAGAGCATGTGTACAGTAGGAGTAGCTTAGTTTTAATATTAATTTGTTCGATTTCAGTCGTTTGTTATACAATTAATTAATTCGTTGATATCTGGCTGTAGCTGTGGGTCATTTAGTAACCTGTATGTATTCAATAAGATTTTGCTACACATTTCCAATGCAATCTGTGCGTTTTTTAGTTTAAAGAGTTGAGGTTGTTCTTATTGCTCTAATGAACACTAATTTTAGTTGAAATTGATTTTGTTGCCTTCTTGCTAGTATTACAAGAACTTTTGACTATATTAGTTATGGCAATTTCATTTTCACCTTCATCTTTGCCATGCGGTTTGTCAGCAATGTATTCTTTTTTTTAAGAATAATTAGCTTGTTTCAAGTTAACAATTTAAAATAACTTCTTGGTCATAACTCAATGGACTTGGGGCTGACATACTTGTGCGTTTCCAGTGTGGCTGCTTGTCAACTGTTTGTTGCCAAACAGAATTGGGATGGGCTGGAGACTTATCTTGCTGAGTTCTTGAACAAGGTTCAGGGCGACAAGTTCTATCCCCACCCAGGGCTTTTTTGCTCCCTTTACCAAGCACATATCTCATATCTCATTGGGAAAAATCACTTTGTGGAGGCTCAAGCTGTTTTCGATGGCAAGGTGAAGCCTCTTCTTGATCAAGAAAAAGATGACATGTACAAGCCATTTGACTTAGAAGCCCGTGTGCAAATGTTGCGGAACTGCGTGTACAATTGGTATGTTGTATTTCTTTATTATAATAATGTTTGTTCCTATCGCATGTTAGTCATATTTCATATGAGGCGAACAGGCCTCTAGCTGAGTTGGTTAGATGGTCTCAGTAGCACTCAGGTCCTGGTTTCGACTCCCCGTGGGAGCGAATTTCAGGCTAGGGTTAAAAAAGTCCCCTTGTCTGTCAGCATAACCAAAGCACAAATTAAGGCCTGGCCCAAGTCGTAGCTGTGATTGGTTTGGACCCTCCTACCTGGAGTAGTTGCAGTGGTCACCAGCCCAGCGGTAGTCTCACAAGGGTTATGGCCCCTGTGTAAGGGTGGGGCAAAGGTTCGGGAGTTTTCTCGGCCTGTGTGAGAAGGTCTTCTCTCTTAGGAAAAAGCCCGGGGGCTGTCTTACCCCCCGCAGGTCGAGTTTTTTTTTAATATATGAGGTCGAAACACTAACGAAAGTTCATAGTACTCGTTTCATTTAGGCCAATACATTATTAAAGTTCAATTGTTTATACTTGCGAAATCATTGTTTTTTAAAAATATTCTTCTGAAGCTATTACTACAAAGTTTTGTATTCCTTTATACTCATGGAGATTTGTTGGAGTGTGGCTAGTAATTTTTTTGGATACATGTTTTCAAGTTATGTGTTTTATTTCTTATGCAGTTTGCCTTTGGCTGCTGCTGATGATGAAGATATGAATGTAGTTCTTGCTGATTATCTGATGCTGTATTTCCCGACTAGGTAAGTATTTTCAATCACCTGATAAATTTTGTTGCCAATTACAAAATATAGTTGCATGTGTTTCACGAAATAAATCATTGCTGTTATATCTTAATCTATCTAGATTAGTTCTTTTTCTCTAATTATAAATTTAAGAAGTATTTACAAGTCACTTTCACTCATGCAATTGTTTACATTTAGAATGATATTATCTATCTCTTAACAGATTTATATAAAGTAATTACTAAGTAGTTTTCAATCCTACACTTGTTTATATTTTGAATGATATTATCTGGCATGAATTATGTGGCTACATTTGATAAAGTCATTGCTTTATACAGCTTGCAGAATGATGCAAAGAGAACAAATTCAATTTCAGATTTTTTAGTGACTTTCAATGATAAAAAAGGAAAACGCCATCGTTGTTTGGCATGTCAGTGGGTGATGTCAGCTTCAGCCAGGTCAATAGAATATCACATCAAGCACTCAAAGCAAATTAACTGCTGTCGCAGAGTAACAAAATGGATGCTTGAATATCTCGCAGATGTCATGAATGAAAAAGAAATTAGTATACAGGATATGACTGCTGCTTCATCGGGGATTCAGTTAAGAAAGAGGAAGGCTCCATTCTCACCTCGATCTACTGTGTTAGATCTTGATCAACAATTTCCTATTCCTGGGAAACATGCTTTTGAAATATGGAAGGATCTTAATGCATCTAACATGTTAGCTTTGTATGCTCTTATGAAAGGCAAGTCCAAGTCAACCGCAGCAGCAAAAGCAAAAGAAATATTGTTTTGCCAAGAAAAGCTTATCAATGAGCTGAAGAGATTGTTTTTGAGTCCTACGGATAAACATGTTCCACTGGGTTCTCTGGCATTCATGAAGATCAAGGCTCTCCTCAATCTGTCAGATGATCTCTTGCCATTGCTCAAGAACCTGCCAGATGCTTCTGAACTATTGTTAGATCAAGATAAGAAAGTTACTGAACTGAGGCGTTGCTTTATGGTTGCTGCTGCTGAGCGCCTCCCTCCAACAACACCTGTTGATGTTACGTCTCCCAGCACTGATAGTTCCGAGAGTGTCTCCAGCAAACTATGTCTCCTATAAGTTGTTTTAGTAGATGCCCAAAAAACTACTGTAGAATAACTTATGAGAAAGGTTCAGGTGCTCCTGCGCGCAGGTTGGGGTGCTACCATGCTACCAACCCACCTTTAGATGTGCATCAAAAATTCATCTACAAATTTGAATGGATTTTCTTATAATCTTCTACCATCATGCAAAAATCGAGGATGAACAAAATTTGTGCAAGAAAAACAACAAAAAAGATAATTCAGTGAATGATTAGTTGCGGATCTAATTGAACCTGCACCTGTTACTGTTGATGCCGTGATTTGTCTTTTTTTTTGTTTCCTTTTGCACAAGTTTTTGTTCATCCTCAATTTTGCATACCATTCAAATTTTTAGATGACTTTTTTATGCACATCTAGAGGTGCAACCGCCGGTGGGTCGGTAGCACAGCTCGCGGGAGCACCTGAACTTGTATATTTCATTTTCTGTTGGACCACGTTGCTTAACGGGTTTGTTAGAGCCGGCACATGCACCTCCGAACCCATTAGCGCATGCATGGGAGCTGTATCGCTGGAGCCAGGCATGCATTTGATGCTGATTGGTTGCCTTGGTTGCTGGCTCTCTCGCGTGAGTTGGTGTTGAATTCAGTGCTCCCGTGCAGGCAATTTGCAGCGCTCGAGCCAGGCTCAGCGGAAACGGAACTCATTTTCGTTTCTCCGGAGCCAGGACAGGCTACGACCCCCTCGTTGCACCTGCTCAGCCTGGCCGAACCCTCCAGATGAGCAACCAATCATCTGGATGGTCCCTCAACCCTAGAGGTCGGGGCTCCTGATGTGGTCGAACGAGGTGGGCCATCGTAATTCAACTTCCCGTCCCGTCCTTGTTCCTATGGCACGTCAAGGGTCAGCGCCTCGCACTGTGCGACGAGGCAGTTCCCGTGCGCGCGTGGCGGGCGCTGCGCTAGTCATGGCATGCCACGCCTGTGACTGCCGTGCACAGGGGCCTGACTAGCGGCACCGTGGAGTGATCACACCAGCCGCCCGCCCCCCCCCCCCCCCCGGGAGCCTTTGGCCTGCTGCGATCTGTGGGCCTCATCACCGCGTCGTGCTCTGCAGGCACAAGCCGGTGTCAAGGCGGCGAGCTCCTACGACCCTGCCCATGCTTGGGACGTGACGGCAGGCACGGAGCAGAGTACTAGGCGTGCCATACGGGCCATGATGGCTCTGCTGACCGAGGCCTCGTGGGGGCGGTCCCTTGGGTGAAGCCACACTGGACGGCCCGCGGGTCTTTGGCCGTCGCCGGAGGAGAGGCCTACGCGCCGCATCGGCGGGACGTGCATTTAGGGTGTGTTTGGTTTGAAGTTGAATTAGATTGGAACGGGCTTGATCCTATCAGTCTGTGTTCGGTTGGAAATGCAGTGGGTTGGGTTCATCATTTATAGGAAATATACCTCATAGATACAGGTTGGAATTGTCCACCCAAAATGAGCGGACCATCCCGACCCACATCAACGCCATCCGTCTCTGTTCTCCCGTGGGGCGGCAGCAGCAGGCGGGGCGGTGTCGGGGAGAAAGGAGGAGGGGCGGGCCGGCACTGGGGAGGAGGGGCGGCCGGCACCGGGCGGCGCCAGCGATAAGGGAGCGGTAGGCGGTGTCAGGGAGAAGGGAGGGGCGGGCCAGCGTCGGGGAGAAGGGAGCGGCGGGCCGACGTCGGGAGCTCCGCTGATCTAATGGATGATAGGTGGGTTTGCCAACAGATGTAACTAAGGGTGTTAAAATAATATCTATACCAACCTTCTCAACTCCTCCAATTAAAAAAAACTTGATATAATTTATCCTTCTCCTTCGAATACGAGATGATTCAAAACTAGAAAAGTGGATCGGCTCAGGTCGTTCCAAAACCACAAACACATGCTTGATGCCTAGCCCGCGCCAGTCCTCGCGGCGCTTGCGGTTGCAGAGAAGAGTTTCTGATTTCTGAATCCTGCATTGCTGCTGAATCGGTGGGCGTGGGCCAGCAGGCCGTAATTGGGCCGAGGAGCCTATCCAGGCCCGAAGATACCACTGTCCCCTTGCCTAGGGCAAATGAACCGCCAATGACTTGGTTCTCTGCCCGCGCCCGCCTCCCGCCGCGTAACCCGACGATCTGACATGGCCTAGGTCGCCGACGACTCGACATCTCTGTGCGGCGGGTGTGGACCCGTGGACGCGCCGAGCTACCGGCGACGACCACGGGCTGTCTATACCGGCGACGCCCGTGACGCGGCGAGGACGTCGACCTCCTCTACGCAGCAGAGCTCTCCTCCGCCCTTGTGTCGCCTCACGCCGTTCGTCGAACTCGTGGTAAAGTAAGTTGCAACCGGCTCAGGCTCAATTGTTGTCTGGGAACTCTTGTATGTATTCAACAGACATATCACCCCACTACGCAATGTCCCATCGTATGACCTCCTTCCTACCACCCAAATCTCCTCTGCAGGTCTTGAAACAGAAAGATGAGGTACACGGCACGGGAGATGGAGTTCATGGGCGGATCTACAGAAGTTTTGGTCTGCAACGACAGGGCGGCTTCTGCCCTAACTTCTCTTTCGAATTGGTTGGTTTTGAACAATGAAGCCAATTTTGATTCCCGTGAACCCAAGTTTACAGTGGCCCGATTCATGGAAAGGCTTATTTCGGGAAAAATTTTGAACTGGCATAAGAACAATGTACTGCCAACGCCTGAGAATCAGCGAATCATTGGAGAGTACTTTGATATCACTAAGAGACTTTGCACGGGCATTAAGGTTAACCCTGTGGCTGGGTAGGTTATCCTTGTGGGTTAACTGTTTTTTATTGTTTCAGTATTTCATGACTTTGCTTTGTCCTAATTTCCATTTTTTGGCCTGTAAACACTACAGCACTGCCAAATTTGAGGATTCAAGAGAATATGATTTATTTCGCATTTTGGGAGCTCCACTACTCCATGCACCTGCATTCAATGAGCAGGTATTGACTCCAATCATTTAGTTGTAACATAAATGATTATGCATGATAACATTTCTTTAGTATATCACACGTTGAAACCATTGTTGCTCAAAGTAAATTTGTTTATTCCTGGATATATGATTGACACCATTAGTAAGATTCCCAGGTGCATAGTCCGATCCCACCCTGATTAACCGGACTACACAACATAAAGTGTGATAAATTATGAACTTTATCAACCCCATGGTTAAACCATTCATATTGGACTCACCATTGTCAGTAACATGGGAAAAAAAGAAAAGGGAGTTCTTAACTTTATGCAGATGTCTTATTTTCCAAATTTTATAAGATCAGCTTTCTCATTTTTCCAATCTTATAAAATGAGCTTGCCTATGAACTTCTAGGTTTTTCCCTCTTCACAAGAGCAACTTGAGCCTGGACAAATTGGTATTTTGTATTTGAACGGGGAATTCAATACCATTTGTAAGGTATGAACCTTTACTTTAAGTGGAGTCTCTCATTTTTTAATAAGCTTTCTGGTTTTATATCTTCTGTATGTTTTATGCAGCACAATGGTACTGTATACATGTTAGTAGAAGATGAAGCCCTTCACAAGAAGAACCCTTCTGCTTCTTGGAAAACTATGGTATGTAACTATGTCATTGCAGGCCCCTTCTGTGCATCTGTGTTTTGAAAATGGCAATTGTGCTGATTATTGTCTTGTTCCATGTTGATAATATTAGGTCGATGAAAAAGAAATATTTGTAGCTGGTGACTTTTCATACACCAGGGTAAGCAATCAGCAGAATGCTTTGTTTTTTTCCAACTGGTACAGTGTTAACTAATCTAAGGTTGATGTTGTGCGTACTGTATTTTGTTGCAACAGGCACACATCAATCAGAAAGTGTACAAGTGTTCGAAATGTTTGGAGGAATTCTGCACAGAAATTAATTATGAAAGACATCTTGAAGCTCATGTGCCAACTTCCAAAGCTGCTCTGGTTTTTGCCTTAACACCCCCCCCCCCTCCCCCTGCCCTCCTCCCAACAAAACACATGAGCTCTTTATATTGTTTCATTGAATCTTTTTCAATATTCTGTAGAATCGTTCATGGAACAAGGATGCGTTTGCGAAATACTGGGATCAGGTAAGCTATTTACACTGGGTTGCTTATTGTATAGTGTATATTGCTTTACATATTTTCATAGTTTTTTTTCATGGTTTAGATTTCGGATGAAGATGCTTACAGCATCCTGTCCGATGGTGATCAAACTGTAGAGGTATTTGTGAGCATTGACATTTCTTTGTACAATCTATCGAGCTTCTATAATTTTGTGGTTGGCTTGACATGGAAAAAAAAATGTTTCCAAAAATCACATGGATCGCCTGTCAACTCAATTTTCAAGAAATGGACACTAGGACCAGAATTTCTTGTAACACCACCTGAGGTGAGGGATGCTCTGAAACAACTGAAGGTAAAGATTGTTGACTCAAACTGTTCATATTCATCAACATCAACATGTATACTTTGTATCCACCCACCCCTGTTTCTCTATAGCATTTGATGGAAAGGAAAAGGGAGAAGCCATCGTCTGATGTGCTTCTAGGAATCTTAAAAGTCGGAAGTGAGGGCACTTTCTTCTCCACCAATTTGCTCGAAGGAGGGTTTTCCTTTGTGGAGGCAGGCAAAAGTCAGAATACAACGAGAACCATGCTAACATATTTTAGCTTGAGAGTTGAAGAAGTGTTGGTAATGGAACTTACTTAATTGTTATGAAGTTTCTTTTCAATTGTTCCTGACTACAAATATGACATCAGGCTAAAAAGTGGTATACTGAAAAGACGGTGCAAGCAAATGTAGTGATGGAAGAACTTTTGGCGGAATGTACTGATCCAAGGTTTGCTGCTGAGTTCATCCAAAAGTCACATTTTGAAATACTTTTTTACTAAGAGCTATGTTCTGTGATTTGCAACCAGTAAATAAATTTGTACTAAAAGCTATGTTCAGCATATTTGCTAGATATATAGATAGCCCAAGATTAATATTTTTTTTACATGCAGTGAAGAATATTTCCCAAACTTCGTATCAAGAAAAAGATTGGTTAGGTTGTTCACACTTTTCAATAAGGATATAGTCACAGCTTTGACACGAACTGGGAGGAAAATTGCTAAACGTTTGCTAAACTACATCTTGAAAGCTCATAAGGCTGGCCACTGCTGGGATGGGGAATGGAATATACTTGACATTTGGGTTCGTGGGGATGGTGCAACATTAATCATTGACAAGATGCCAGTAAATGCAACTAAAGATGGAATTGTTGCTGACCTTCAGAAGTTCATAGTCCTCTTGCGCCCGTATTACAAGATTGAAGGCATCAAGGGTCCAACCTATTTTGACGAATTTCATTCTGATGTGATGTCTCTCCCTGAGCTTGAGTCTGAAAAATTTGAGATTGTCCAGAAGTTTCTTGCTGACCATATGGTTTTTCTGCCACCAGCGTCCACGTCAAATTTGCTCGAAAGGCTCTTCAAATTGTGTGACGACATCCGTAGACAGAATGCAGATTTTGATTATCGTCCCCTTCAGCGCTTAGATTGCATTGGGTGGACAAAAATACGTAATACCATGCCATATATCAAGGTGTTCCACTATGACCAAAGTCTTTCAGACCCATAAAAAGATCATTACTGGGATCTCCTCAGATTTGTGAGGAATTTCAGTAATCGTGGCTTGAAGTACACACAGATATATAGTTTCTGTATTCTATCTGTTACGCATGTATTGTATAAACATGAATTGTATCTGTTCCTATCCCAAACATAAGAGTTGTATCTGTTCCTATCCACATAGTTTCTGTACTGTTCCTATCCCGTACATGTTGTATCTGTTCTACTCTTCTAGTTCAAACATGAATATATAGTTTCTACATAAAAACTAACTTCATATTATTTTCGGATGAAGATCGATAGAGTTCAATCAATCGAAGATCCTGTTATACTAGATATTATGGTTGCATATGACCTTGGCAGATTTATTACAAAGCTAGTTCTGCATGTGTTATATGTGTTTGAAAAATCAAAAAGGTGTGTCTATTAATATCTCTGTCTGTCTTTATCTATACATTTTGTTACAACTTTGGAATATGTTCTAACATAAATCTTTTTTCTTCTTAGGCTTGTCAGCACTTGGATTGCATACAAAACATCCGAGTGAGTTTTGTATTTGAGTTTTCTTTTGCTGGGGTTAGAAAAGGGATTCAACCTTTGCCACTCTCAAGAATGGCACATTCGTGAGAAAGAAATTGCAATCCCTGAAGTGGGTGGCATTCAGGATGTGTCGTTCTGTGGGAAAAACTTAATTCCCTGTTCTGTTTGGGAAGACTTCATACAGTCTGAGTTTATTTTATGGTTATGGATGCAGTGATGCAACTGAGGAATTCGATGAAGATGGGACTGAGGAAAATAAAGGAATTTGAGGGATCGACGGGTAACAGATTTAATAAACATTACAGGTCATTATTTTCTTGTAAACTGAAGGGCTCGTCATGATGTATGTTCAGCTTATCGCTGATATGGCTACTTTACTAAGATAGGGAAGGTAGTAGATGGGATCTCGCCCTCACGCTGGAGGCTCTGAGATTAATCCTCTACTTCTTCCTTGTCTTTCATTGATACAATGGGGTCTCTTTTATAGAGATGACTTACTTAACCCTTAAGAAAATATCCTAACCTCCTAACCAAATCCATCTAACTTATCTCTTTCCTTATAAACCAACTACTCCTATTCACGACACTGTTCACGAGCTGCTGTGCTCGTGGGCCTAAACCTGTGGCCGGCCCACTTGCCATAACAATCGCTCTCTAAATATCAACATTCTTTCTTGTTGCAGGTGCTGCCTGTTCCCGGACCTCCTGAGATGCCCCCCTTCCCCCCCCCACCCCACCCGTCATCAAGCTTTTGAGATGGAACTAAACTCCCCGAGAATTGTACCTATAATTTTGCTGCGTGACTTCAAATGTGATTGAACACGCAAAGAGACCATCTTTAGTTACTTCAGTCTTTTGAGACGGAACTAAGATCCTAGAGAATCTTCAGTTACTACTGTCTTTTGAGATGGAACGTAACATCCCAGAGAATCTTCAGTTACTCATGTCTTTTGAGATGGAACTAGCATCCCTTAGAATTGTACATACGACTTTGCTGCGTGACTTCAAATGTGGTTGAACACGCAAAGAGGCATTCTTCAGTAGTTACGTGTTTTGTCTGTTTTAGTCAAAATTAGCTTTTGAAACTTATTCTAAACCTGAGTTTAGGAATTTTGGATGTCTTAATGCCTCAACTCTCAAGCGATTGTTCGCTTTTGTTCACCGCTCAATGAACATCCTCACGGTCATATGGATATGCTAACCTGGTCAGCCTTGCCTGTTTGTTTTTGTACCTGTACTTCGGTTGTTTGTAAATTGGACGTACTCCTAAGATACTTTACCATCCGTCGTGTACTAAGCACAGCCGTTCACCATCTGCCGGATCTCTCCACGAGTAGCTGTCGGGCTCCGACGCTGGTATTACACCTCTTGTAGTTATTTCTCTCGTCCATGCACCTTCTTAGCAAATACAGGAACGCAAATACAGGAACGGAACAGGGACCCAATCCAATAGCTAAGAGGCCAGCAAAATTCACGGATCACATTTGGAGCACTAATGAAGGAAAATCATACGACTAAGTGACTAATACATCATCTCCATCTTTTTCCAATGCCTGGTGTAATTAATGAAGAAGATTGAGATGCAAGACACTCCTGTAATTACTTAGAAAGATTTGTTTAATTCAGTAACTATGTTTTTGGATTAAATACTTATTCCATATTTGTGATTATTTTCAAATTATTATTATCCTATTAAATTCTACGTGTATTACAAAATATAAATATATAAATATTTTGTTGCCCGTAGCAAGATCCCAGTTGTACCAGATTCTTGAACAATTTGTTCGCCGCCAGGCTCAACATTCAGAAGGTCTGAACATTCAACCACAGTCAGCGGGCTGATGCACGGGAAGTCGGGAATGGTCTCCATCCTCAATCTCGCCACCCTTCGCCGCCGGGTTCCCCTTCCACCGGCAACTCATCGGTGCACTTTTCCCACTCGCGCTTCACCTCGCCTGCTCCGCCCGTCGGGAGTGATCAGAGGTTGCTTCAGGTACGAATGTACAATGGCTTTGACTCCTCCAGGTCCCGCATGAGGGGGTCGGAGCGGCACGTGCCCTTGCCCGACCGTGAGGTCGAGCGGTCGGGGAGCGGGCTGCTCTCGCGCATCGTGCCACCTTAGATATAAATAAATAGTAAAATCTATGTATTAGAAAATTCAAAACGGTCTATAACTTAAATTCATATACTATAGCAAAAGTATGCTTTCATACATGTACATCCTTCCTAATACATATGAATTCAAACCGGTATGTGTACATATCTCTGATACATAGCTCCACGGTGGCACCGATCGACACATAGGAGCTCGGGTCCATCTGTCAGCCCGGCTGGACCGCTCGGCCCATCCATGGAACCCTGTCAACAGCGACAAGGTCCAGCTCCCACCCCTGACAGGAGTCGACGACGACTTGCTGATGCACAGCCACTGCCTCCTCTCCGACGAGCCGGCCGCCCCCGGCTGCGTCGTGCTGCTCGTCGAGGGCTTGGGTGACACCATCATCTGGTACTGCCATCCTAGAGATGACCAGTGGATGAAATGCTAAGAGGGCGGGGACGAGATCGATGGAGTTAGCGTTCACAAGATGGATTTCTCGGAGAGACGGTGGTGCAGCGTGTACTATGATCTTGGGGGCCGTGCTTTTCTCCTGTCCCGATTCTACTTTGGCGCGTCATGCTCTGCCGGCGAGTATGGGCTGCTGCCCAACCGTGTGTATTTCGTGTTTGATCGCAACAACACCCTGCAGGTGTCCGATGTGCAAGAGGGGACTTACCAACTGCATAAACTCGATGAAGCTCCGGAGATGGACAAAGCATTCTGGTTGCTCCCAAACTAATCCATAGGGACCGATTAAGGATGTATTTTCTAATAATCGACAATGTTAATTAACATATATAGTTATTAGTAGTTGTTATAAAGTCTTTGCCGTTTCATTGGCAACGCCTTCCATTTTTTTTTTGATATGTTAATGTCGTTTCTGATTGTCTCTCTCTCAAAATTTTCCTCCACCTTAAGAAAGCTTTCACATTGTAATCTCATGGAAAAATCTAACAGTTCGCGGGCATGATATCGCTGCTAAAGTCAACGAAGCTCCGGAGGTGGACAAAGCGTTCTGGTTGCTTCCGACTAATCCGTAGCGAGATTATTTAGGGATGTGTTAGTTGTTAGTACAAAGCATTTGCCCCTTAATGATGTCCTATAATTATGTCATTTCTAATTGTCTCCGTGTTAACTCTTTATTCTTTCCCCTTTTTTCACCTTTATAAGAAAGCTCGCATTGCCATCTCAGGGGGAAAAGAGATAAAGATCCCACCTTTTATTGTGATGATGCTATTGGCAATTCGACATTATCACATTGCTTGACCTAATGCTGCATGGTCCCATGGTCCAGGTGATTCCAAATCCAAATACTGAAGAATAAATCAGCTCCCCATGGGAGTCAATGAATCGATAAAACAGCAAGTCACAAATCATCACCAAAATAATCACATTTTAGATTTCACCATAACCATGAAGTTATCGAACAAATGTTCTGTACAACAATCCTGTGAACATCATCTTGGCATGCAATCATGTGCCACCAAAACTTCAACCTTCCACAACACTACACCAGAGTTACAAATCTTACCAATACCTAAAGTAGCAGAACACTAGAGAAACTTCTTCTCAAGTCTCTGCAGATGCTACAACAGTTCTGCTGCACCTTCAAAGTTCAAACGAACAATTGTCCTGCTGTGGCTATTGTACAACCCAGCAACGCGCCAGCAACCACCTGGGTGCAATTTAACGCTCAAGAAGTTAGCAAGGTATAAAAAAAGATAGTTCATGAATGTATGCCACAACAACATAGTGGTGCTGACGAAGCTGCATGATGTGATAGCAGATAAACATGTCTTGCCAACTAAAATGGGGGTATAGTGATGTGGGGACGGCCAGTTTGAGGTTCACTTGGCATCCACATAACCACAGTGCCAATAAACCATCGCTTTCATTTTGCCAAATAACAATAAAATGCACAATAAAAGGACATCTGAACAAACCTGGGTTGGTGTATGGCCTAAAAGTTCTCGCAGTGGTCTTGCTTCAGACAAGGGATGTTCAGAAGGAAGTTCACAAACTATTTGATTCAATACCTGAATATTTGAGAAAACAAAAATTCAACATAAGCACAGAGATTAGCACTAATCTCATCATAATACGTACAGATCTAGCACAGGGTTGTAACGATGTATGTTAATGATACAGAAAAGCTACTGAACAAAGAGTAGAGATGACACGCAAAGAGTTAGTAATACCTCTGCTTGCTTTCCAGCATGCAATCTGATACCAGAGGCATCGTACATCACCTGCAAGTCACAGAATGGAAATTTCTGAGACCTCAGCATTTGGAACTAACTGAAAGAAAATCAGCATAAACTTATGCACAATGCCCACACTCAACACCATAATATCTGACTCAAAAATGGAAATTGCTTCCAAGCAACAACAATATAAATGCTCATTTTCTTCTATCATGAAGGAAGCAAAACCACTTTGGAAGGAAGAGGGGTTGGGATGGATAACTGATAACCTACCACACTTGCAAATATAGTTGCTGTTGCAAAGAGGGAGCAATTAAAGCCATCTTGGAATCCAATCGCTACTGCTAGTGCTGTAACCGTGGCTGAATGTGATGATGGCATGCCGCCAGAGCCAATAAGCTGCTTAGGATCCCATCTGTTCTCCTTGTACCTTTGTTCAAAATAAGAACAGATAAAACTCACTGCAGCATGGGAAACTGTATAAACACATGTTCAGACTTGAACAGAAAAATTCATTGCCGATCTTACACAAGGCTCATGCTAATATATCTATCTATATCGAAAAACTATAGGACAAATATGGGAAGAAAAAAATGGCCCTTGATACAAAAGCATTCTTTTGCCAAACTAAACATTACAATAGGCCAGGACACACATCTCTAAGACAAACCAAATAGGACATTCATATGTGTAAGCATAACAAGAACTCCGTGTCCCTGCTGTGCCTGCACTGTTGGAAGAGCACAACTCAGGGGCTCCTTGACCATGTTACTGGGAATCAAGGTCCAGAAACATTGTGGAGAATTCGAATTTTTTTTAGAAAAAAAGGTCACCCTGTTTCGTCTTATATATGCATTACTGGTAGAATGATCAAGGATCTCTGAATGAAACATGCAATTCAAAATGCGACTGTCATATGTGAATTCCACAACCGCAGGTCCTACTGCTACAAATGTACAAGGGTGTACACAGCCAGCAAACTGCACTTTATCTATGCATTCCAGACAAACAATCTAAAGGGCACCCCAGAAAGAAAAAACAGAGACACACCAATTCTCCTTGATTTTTTTTCGAGTACAACTCCCCCTGATTTTGACCAGATCAAGGCCAATTCCTGTTGCTTCCAGCTCAGTTCACCAAAATTACCCAAAATTCTAAGGAAATCCATCATGTAAGAGGCCATTACATTCCCAATCTACATTCCTCTAGCTCTAGGCAAAGGGAAGAAGAAGAATGAATAATTTTAAGCTGTGCCAAACAGGGCCTGGGAGGAATGAATCGGTTATGCTCGGGCGCTCGGCTCTCCAACAAATGGAACATGCAAACAATGTCAAGAGACGGCTTTGACCATCGGAACCGCACGCGGATCCGATGACTCCCGCGCCCGATTCCGCGGTCAAACACCAGCGGGCGTCCAAGGTGAAGGCAGGGAGAAAAGAGAAGAGATGCCGTCGGACGTACCACGTGACGAAGAACTTGATGGACTGCGCGATGGCGAATCCGAGCAGGGCGGCGACGAGGGGGTAGTTGTGGAAGACTGCGAGGTAGGAGAATCCCGCTGCCGCCGGCGGCGAGGCGTCGTCGGCAGCACCACCGTCCCCCATGGCCGAAGAATCCCTGGCTCCTGGATGGACGGCCCCGGCCCGGCGCTGCCTTGCCTAATCCTGCCCAGGCCCCCCTCCCCGCAGCGCGCGCCCTTCGCTATATATACAGCCTATCTATCCCCGCGCTCCCCGTTCGCTAAAAATTCCTCCTTTGCGTCGCACGGGGCGTGCACCGCAGCCGCACCACCA
The DNA here is from genome assembly GCF_005286985.2 of Setaria viridis. Lineage (NCBI taxonomy): Eukaryota > Viridiplantae > Streptophyta > Magnoliopsida > Poales > Poaceae > Setaria > Setaria viridis. The sequence continues at coordinate 43,341,466 of NC_048267.2, forward strand.
ATGGCGACGGCGATCCGCCGCTCTATTCCTGTTGCTGCTGGATTTGCTTGCTTGCTGCTCTGCTCTGCTCTGCTCTGGGGAAGAATGGAGGGATGGACGAGCTCTTCCCTCTTATTGGACGTGGGCTCTGAAATTTTCTGTCTGATGATTGGAGGGAGGAGGCATCAAACGGGAAGCCTCCGGGTCTGGGCGAATATGCCAATGGAGCAGGGTGTTTGGGCTGTAGCAAGCTCTGGCTGCTGGTCCAGAATTAATTTGGCGACCCGGTAGATCCGGCCTGGCGTAACCCTCCCTTGGCTGTCACGTCCCTCCCTTGGCGTGATTGCGAAAGCAACAACAAACAACGGCAGCCTCAGCTTAGTGCCAAGACAGTGACAAGCTGGGTCTGGGTGTGTGCTGCGGCTCCAAAATATACTTTAGAAGTTTTTACCGTCCCAAATCTGAGATGTTTGTGGCGATGATTGCACAGCTGAAGAACACGAAAACAAGCCCCAGATGGTCACTTTACATGCTGGACCACATCTCAGAGATGCCGATGTAGCATGTACAGAGCACGAATGGTTGAATCATGCACGGGACGAGCAGCACAACCGTCAATCTAGCTAACACGCTGATGGGTACAGTTGCTGCAACTGGGATGAAAAAGAAAGGGATGTGGTGGTAGCGGCCAATCTTGCTGCGAATGTAACATTTGCAGCCACGCAACGTTCATAATACTTACACGAAGCTTCACGCATAAACCAGGATTGATTATCCTAATCGCAACGTGAGAACGCAGTTAGCCCATCCGGTGTTGATCAATTCACCACCCAACCACAACCAGATTGGGGATCATCAGCTCAAGTGCATGGTCAGGTCAACAAAGATGATGCTAGACCTGGTCTGTGATCTCTGTATTCAACAATGTCCATAGATCCAGTCCAACCAACCATCAGGTTATTTAGTCCTAAACATGAGCTCAAGTTGGAAACCAACCCTTCAGCTAGGTTTCTTTCCACTTAGACAAGTTGACTGAAACCTTGCTTTAAACTTCTACAAGTGGAGATCAGAAGAAAATCACGGTCAAAAATTGTCAAACCACAACTTCAACAGGCGACTGGGCAAATAACCATGATCTCCAGTTTCTACAATTATAGCGCGATAGCCGCACTGCTGCAGCCAGGGCTGAACCAAGCAAAGCCTGCAACCTAATGCTGTTACTATTTCAAGGCACAAAGCTACATCAAATATTCACATCTCTCACACAATAGACAACTAACTCTAAGCCGTGGCAAGCCTAACCTTTCATTTCGTGATGTAAAACCGGTTATGCGGGGCGCGAGGGTCGGTCATCTTCTTCAAGTCCAGATCCATCCCGTCATCGTACTCCTCTTCCTCTTGTGGCTCCGATGCCTTTCTCTGCCTTTCCCTTGCTTCAGCAGCTTCCAACTGCAGCTTCTTGTGGATGTAGTCATCATACGACATCTCGCACCATTTCTTTGCGTCTCCGACAATCTGTTGGTTGTGGCGTTCGACGTCCCGCTCCAGCCTGGTCTTCTCGGTGTTCTTGGGCTCTCCCCAGTAGTCATAGCGGTACATTGGCTTCTCTGGATCATAGTAATCCTTCCCATAGACCTCTGTCTCGTCTACGTCATATCGCCCAGGCTCCTCAATAGGAAGACCAAGCACTTTCCGACTGCCAACTTAGGAGTTAGTGCCAATGCACTAGGTGTGATGAAACTTGTACAGTTAGCAGACTTACCAGCAGATGTCTCTGATAAGGGCTTCTCTTTCTTCAAATGAACGGCGCCATTGCATCAGATCATACTCATCCATCTCTTTGTTTCGTCGGAGCTTCCCAACTTTGTACTCCTCTCCTCTTTCAGCTGCTTCCTTTTTCAGTTTTTTTATCAGCTGCATTGATCAACTTCAGCATTAAAATTTACAAGTGGTAAATCATTAAAGGAATCTGTTGGGTTATGGAAAAAGAGATACCTGGCGCTCAGCACGAGCAGCATCCAGATCAAGTTCTTTGATGCTTACATTCTAACAAAAGAGGTCAGAACAGGATGTCATTAGGCGATCATCATTTTACTTAAAGCTAATAATCATGCAACTACAATGATCCAAAGATGGTAATCAGGAGCTACACAAGATTACATACCACAACTGTCTTTTTTAGCAGTGTTTCTTTGAAATATCCTTCAGTATATTCAACTCTGTTTACTTCATCGATTGAGGATGCATCAACTGTGGATTCATATGTTGTATCCTTGAATTTATCTGGATTTTGCTCCTCGTAGTCTAAAATCATCTGCTCTGCATTATGCCATTCCCAAAGCTGGAAAAAAGGAGAACTTTTCCTGATGAAACTTTTTGATGTGAATGGAACAAAAAAGGCCAAGCTACAGCAGGATGTAAGACACTAGACATGAGGCATATGGTTGAGATTCTTGGAAAATACCGTTTCAACAAAAGGATGATCTGATACCAAAGGTTCCTTTTCCATATCCTTTAAAGGTTTCTTCCTAGGAATGGGTGGCCGGCCACCTTCACGCTGTCAGTTCATAAAAAGGTTAGATGCACACAAAGTGTTAAACCTAACCAAATAGCAGAAAACTGAACCACAAAAGTAGAAGTTAATTCTCACCCACAGCTGCTCTGGGTTAGTATCCTCCTTACGGTGAAATATTGGTGGAAAGTCAAATCTATTGAATCTGTGGCCAGAAAGAAAATAGGAAAATACCATTCAGTCAATTGGAAATAAACTGAAGCACTGGATACGGCGTTTGGCATTAAAAAATCATACTGCCAGGACTGAACAATTGGGGTTGTAATGGTACTCACATTAGGTGATCAATGTTGGGATATACAAATCGCATTTCAAGTGGAAAGCGGAAACGGTAGGGGTCTCGTTTAGCCTGCAGAGTAATAGGTAGATGTTACCAAGACAGATCTACCTAGGAGGCATAAACTTCCAGAACATGAGTGGCACAGATTGCTCTACATAGGAGAGGAAAGGAAAATAGCAAATAAAACATAACTTTCGGGGGGGGGGGGGGGGAGGGGACTGCCAAAACTGCACTTTGGTAGATGAAAAGGTGCATCTGAGATATCCTTTTTCTTTTGCAACAATACTAGAGTATCCACTATTCCTTTACCCTATATTATTGCAACCAGGTATCTTTTGAAACATTATTGAAGAATGAAGATCGTTTACCAGAATCTCCACATAGACTTTCATGCCAGGCTTGATGTGATGTCGGATCCAATACCAGTCATTCCCTTTTATTGGCACCCACCTGAACACATAGTGAGTCGTAAATGTCACACAAGACAAAAATCAGAGTATACAGTTTGCCGGTGGTCTAAAAAAAGAAATCCAGGTTTAGACATAAGACTGTTTCACAAAACTAAGATAAGTGTGTGCCTGTGTGAGGGTCACTCATCACTGATCAGTTGAAGTGCTGATATGTGTTTCGTGTTTTGTGCCAGCTTTCAGGTGAGCGAACAATCAAGTGTGGCTATCCAATGTAGTTCACAAATCAAAACCATGGCATGATAGCAAGAAAACATGACAACAATATATTTGAACACATGCATCAGTAGGTACCATGTTGTGCTACATCAACAGTATAATGGCTTGCATTAGCCTAGAAGAAAGGAGAATCTTCACATTCTGGTTTTCAATGAATTAGGTACACCGTACACAAAGTTCAGAGTTATACAGGACTAGAAGTGCGTACCCCTCATGGACACAGCCAATGTCCACAAAGGCTCCCTGATGGAGGTGAACAGTCGTCACTTGCCCATAACAAATCTGCATGAGGAGCCATCCAGGCATTCATAAAATGGTTAGAATGAGTCTAGAGTTACTGAAGATAAAAACTGCACTAGAGATGTTCGAACATAACCTGTCCAGGATAGTAGAATGGAAGTTCATGCTGCATGAGAGCAAACAATGAAACAATACATCAACAATTACACGAATTGAGAAAATGTATGCACTGAACATTCAAGAGCTAATGAACATACCATATCTTCTCTGTAGTCCTTACCTCGTTTTCTTCTGCCAGGGTAGTAATCCTGATCATACTGCACACAGTGGAAATAGACAAGGTATAACGTTATGTGGTGACATGAGTACATGACATGTTGAGCTTATATCTAATCCAATTGCGTACACAAATAACAACCAAAATTAGCTAAATGGTTTGAAGGATGATCATAAAAAGCTACTCCTAGCCTGTAGAACTAAGCACTAGATGCTGCAATGCTATCAATGAAACTGCAAGATTATACCTGGTAGGATTCCTGCTCCAATCTATCCCGGTTTGCCTCCACCCATTCCTTGTACTGCTTCAGGAACATTTTGTACCTATCAAGCGCCAGATCCTCCGGCGCATCCTCCAGCTTCTCAACGTTCGTCACCCCGGCCGCGGCCGCCGCCTCCATGTCCAGCCGCTCCGACGCCGCCCTGTGCGCCTCCCTTATAAACTCCAGCTCGTCCGGGTCCACCTCCCAGCCGGGCGGCGGCCAGTCCCGCGGCGGCACGAGCCGCAGCGGGAGCCTGCCGGCCCACGTCGTCTCAAGGGGCTCGGGCGTGTCACGCGTCGCGAAGAGGCGCTCGATGTACCCCGGCTCGGCCTCCACCTTCTTCCGGTAGGCCGGCGTGAGCATGCGGAAGGCCTCGAGGGACTCCGGCGACTGGAGCGGCACCTCCTCTCCCTCGTTGAGGCTGTGGCGCGCGAAGGCTACCTCCGGGGTCATGACCTCCTCCCAGGGCGCCCATCCGTGCTCCACCCAGCTCCGGCGGCGGGCAACCTCTTCGGGCTCGGTGTTCTTAATGCTGATCGAGGGGATGACCGGCGGGTCGGCGGCGGGGGTCTCGTCGGGAGGCGAGGGGTTGACGGACGCGGCGAGGCGGCGGGGGCGGGGCCTGAGGAGGGTCCTGGGGCGTAGGCTGGGAAGGGGGAGGTGGTGGTGGAGGAAGGTAGCGGCGGCCGGCGGGGTGGTCGCCATTTTTGGTTGGGTTTTGGGAGCACGGAATGGTCGCCGTGTCGTCACGGGGTTTAAGGGAGACGAGGGCGGGGGAGGATAAGGTGCGGATCCACGAGTCTTGTTTGTCGTCGGAATTGTTAAAATTTCTTTTTTAAGCAAAATTGTTTAAAAAAATTTAAGCAAAATTGTTAAAATTCTTTCAAATGAAAATTTCTTGAAATCAATTGAACTGGACCAGGAGTGTGTGACAAGGCTATAGATTAGTCTAAGGTGGCAAGGATTTTAGAATAATTAATATATGTTTTTTCGAGTAGTGATTGATTTTGTTATAGAACAATGGTAAATAGCGATCCAAGTTTTGATCTCTCTATGTAATTAGCAAGATTGATCCAAAATTTATCTAGGGCGAACTATCCGGATTCGAAGCAAGAAAAAGCAAAACAAAATGTACAAATGTTCTGCAGTTATATTTGGACATTTGCTTTTGTTCCAGAAAAATGGTGGGAGTAATTGCTAGCAATGCAAGTTTTGACCTCTCTATGTAATTAGCTAGATTGTCCCAAAACTTATCTAGGTGAACTATCCGGATTTCTGCAGGAAAAAAAGAGGCGTTAAGCTGACGCCTAGACGCGTACAAATGTTCCTCCAAATCCAGCCGTCCACGCTGAAACCACCGGCCAGATCTCGCATATCTTCGTGACCTCCGCTCGCTGGGACGCTGGCTCAGCCTCCGCTACAGTTTGTTTGCTTGCCTTTGCCTCTCTGTCTCGCCGGCTCGCCGCCCAGCCGCTCCGCCGCACGAAAACCTCTTCCCCCATTCTCCTGTTCGCCGCCCGCCGCCCGCCCCTTTCTCTGGAACCTTCTAGAAGCCCTCAGGGCTCCGCGATGGAGCCCAGGAGGCGAGAGCGCCGGGTCATAGCCGTCGCAGGCGCGGCGGCGCTCGTCGCTGTCGGCCTCAACATCGCCTTCTCCGCCGTCGCCGCCCACCGCCGGAGGAAGCGACGAGGTGAGCGCCGCAAAACCCTCGACCCCCGCTGTTGTGTCCCAAGTACTGGGTACGGTCCCTTGTGCAGGTAAACGACACTCGCTTTTGAACTCAAAGCCCATTAGATGCTCCGAAATTGAGCGACCTGCACAGTGGCACAGGGCTGTGCTGTTTTGCTTCAATCTCGTATCAATGTAGCATATGTTGATGGAATTTTGCCTTAACGCGACCCCATTGCTTTGCCCTTTGATTGTTACAATTGCCTAGTGAAATGTAGAATCATGCATTAGTGATACAATTTAAGCAAAACTTTAACTCCTAAGTGAACCTTGAAAAGTTGTTGATGTGTTTTTTTTTTTAATTTGAATGGTTAATGTTCTGAATGGTTGCAGAGCTTCCAGGGTTTACTGCTCGAGTCAACTTGTCAGCAGCTGAGATTAAAAGATTAGCTGACCGTATCATCACTAAGGCGAAGGAAACATATGATTCAGTGGCTGCAGTGCCCCTAGATAAAGTATGTTTGCAACTTGTTGTGCCACGGCATTTTATTCACAGCGCTGTTTTGTGAAATGTAGCTTTTATATGGAAGCTTATGCATGACTTTGGACTTGCGATTTGATCTAGTAGTATTCTAGAGTTCTAATGTTCAGACAACCATATAGTGGTAGGGAAGTACATATATGTTTGTAGTATGCTGGTTCTTAGAAAAATACAATGTGCAATGAGCACATACAACCCTCGAATCTTGAGAATTTCCTAACATTTAAAAATTGTATTTTGCAGGTCAGTTTTGCAAATGTCATTGCACCATTGGCAGAATTAGATGCGCTGCAATTTCCTCTGGTTCAAGCTTGTGTTCTCCCAAGGATGGTATCACCATCTGAGGATGTTCGGAAGGCCAGTGCTGAAGCAGAGAATCGATTGGATTCTCACTTTGTGATGTGCAGGTGCAATGTTGTTACTTATTTGATTATTTCCTATTCATCCACTTGGATGCAACTGTGGGGTAGTGATGTATGTTCCCTAACTTACATTAGTGTAACATTAGGTACTATTGTCAAGTAACATGAAGTGGTAATGTATAGCGCAAAATCATGCACATAGCTTGGCCCTTGGTATCTTTGTTAACCCAACTTACTTGGTCAAGTTAGCATCATTGGCATAACTTCAGTGACCAAGCGGATCGTATTGTTTTGTAAAGGTTATGAAGTAAACACATGTTTAAGTTTATGAAGTAATGTATCATATATAAAGAATGACAATACTTATAGTGCGTGAAATTCCCTTTCTTCTATCTGAGCCAGTGCAATGCTATATAAGAGTCTTACTATTTCCTGCAAGGTGACCAGGCAGCGTGAGGATGTTTATCGCGTCATAAAAGCATTCGCAGTGAAAGGTGAAAGAATAGGTCCTGAAGCAACAAGATTTCTCCAGTGCTTGGTACAGAATTCTTTTGTACATGTAAATTAATATCATGTTCTGACTGACAATTGGTTGTTTGTGCATGTGATGAATTATAGCAATATCATTTTGCTATAATTGTTGTATCCATATTTATTTTGATATTGCTTATGAACATATATCATGTAGGTATAATCTGGTTAGTGACTACTCTCGTTAGGACATGCTTATCTAGTGCATCTTCTCTTGCACTGAATTGTCTTTGCGTCTCAGTACCCTTTCTTTTTGAATTTGAACTTCTGAAATGATCTATTAGCATAAAGGATTGCTGTCTTTTTATAAAAAAAAATTTATGAAAGCTGAAAGCAAACCATAGAATTACTGAAGGATGTGTGATCTGTCTTGCAATTATACTATTTGCAATTTGCTCAAACAATACTTTTCAAATTGCTCTGGCTAATCAGTGTTGTTTTGCTGATTTGTATAATTATGCTTGAACAGGTGAAAGAGTTTGAACGCAATGGAGTAAAACTATCTCAGCACAAGAGAAAAGAAATGGAGAAATTGAAATCTCATATAGATGAATTAAACCTAAAGTATCTCCAAAATCTGAATGATTTCACTAAATTCCTACTTTTAAGCGAGGATGAGCTAGCTGGAATGCCCTTTGAGTTCCTAAAGGTAAGCTAGAGAGTAAGCTTGAATCAAGCATACATTCAAAAGGTACAATAAGCAATCCTTAGAAGGTTGAAATAGTCTTTGCTTACTTTATGCTTGAACTGAAGTTTGAATGAATGAAAAAGACTATGATATTGCTTTCTAATACTCGTTTACTCAAACTCATCAACTCAGGATCTGGAAAAGGCTGATGGGAAGCTGAAGGTTCCATTAAGTAGTTACCACGTTACTCCAATTCTCGAGCACTGCAAGGTCAGTTCCCTTTCTTTGTGCTTATGAGCTCTGACCATTGATTTGAGTATTTGACTTAAAGGGTAAAAGTAGTAATATTGTATGCTGTGGATTACTCAATTCCCCCTCTCCTTTTATTATTTGTTATTGTTATGCTAGGAAGTGTGCTGTTGGCCAGTTGCAATTTATATGTTTCCCATCAAGTTATGTATGACTTGGTGTTAACTAGGTGCATCTTTTTCAAGGTTGGCTCTACCAGGAAGCAGATTGCTGTTGCTTATGGACAGAAAGGTGGGAAGGACAATCTGGGAATCCTAGAAAATTTGGTAACCACAATTTCACATCTGCATCTGTAACTTGCATGCCCTTTTTGTTGCGGATTTCATCTTATTTCACGGCATCTATTACATTTGGTTCTTTGAGTTCCAGTTTAGGCAAGAGCACTGGAACTGACATGTTTTTTTTTTTGAAAACTGACATGTTGCAGTTTCATTTTCTATGTATATTCAGGTTCAGCTAAGACACAAATTTGCTAGACTTCTGGGGTATGGCAACTATGCTGATTTTGCAATTGAACCCAGAATGCCAAGGACGTCAAGGAAGGTTTGTGCTTTTCTGCGAGGAATGCCTGCTTGATTCTTTATTTTTAGCTAAATCTTCCTGGTGAACACATTCTTCAATATCAAACTTGTTATATTCTTTCAACCCTGATCTAGTCAGCTTGCTGACAAATATTGTTTGCTCAGTTTCACATGGCACTAGGAAAACAATAGATGTCAAAGTTTTTTCTCTTGCAGGTCTTAGAGTTTTTGGAAGAGATGTCGGAACAGTTAAGTGACGTAGCTAATAGAGAGCTCAGCATACTCAAAGACCTTAAGGTTTTAAGAACTCCTTTAGGCTCTGCTAAATTTTCCATTGATCAAACTCTTTTCATTAATAAATCAGATAGTCGCTATTGATTTTCTGATTTCAGATGAAGGAGGAAGGAAATGCTCAGTTCGGCATGGAAGATTTGTTGTACTACGTCAAAAGAGCTGAAGAATTCAAGGTTGATCTTGATATTGGTGAAATTAAAAAATATTTCCCTGTTAGCCTGGTCGTATCTGGAATGTTGAAGATGTATCAGGATCTATTTGGTAAAATGCTAGCCATTAACTAATGCACTACCAACCTCTATTTTTCATAAGGTATGCGCACAGATATATTTTTCTCTAATTTCTTTTTTTCTCCTTTCATGAAGCACTAAGATTTGATGAAATTAAGGATGCTGAGGTTTGGCATGATACAGTTCGTGTCTTTTCTGTTTGGGATGCAAGTTCAAGTGATCTTTTGGGTTATTTTTTTCTCGATATCTTTGCCAGGTTTGTTCTCAATGCATGCTAGTGAAGCTTTAATGATTTTCAAGGTCTCATGATATGATATGCATGTTCAATAGGATACAAATGCCAAAAGTACATTGGTTTTTGTATAAGAAATGCAGTGCAAGTTGCTCTGGCTTCTTTCTCTTTTGCCCTGTTTATCATAATTAACAAAATGTATATTAGGGAATCCAATTCTCCTGGGCCTCAAACTTACATTTCAAGGAGAAATAGCCTCACTGAATCCACAAAAGCCATTAAAGAACACCCCATAAGATTCCGATACACATAAAAGAGGGTAATTTTTATTAGCTACCTCTTTTGCTTCACAGGGAAGGAAAGTATGCCCACACTTGCGTTGTGACACTTCAGAATGGATGCTTGTGTTCTAATGGTACACGTAAGGTAACTCGGAAAATCTCATGTATATTGTATAGTGCAATCAGAGTATGAATTTCTTGCTAGAATCACTTTAGTCCGAAGGATTTGCATATTACCTTCTCTTGTAATCTTATAGGCTTCTTATTAAAGCAATTTAGCATAAGATCTAATACAATCAAATTGTTAACAGCTCCATTTTTTTTTTACCAAAAAGCTCCAAAGTAATTGTTCTCTCACAAACTCAACATATCTATCTGTGGGAAGTAGCTCTGTATACTGTAATTATTGGCCTGTTGGTGACAGGTTCCGGCTGCTGTGCTACTATCTCAGTGTCCAAAAGAGTTTGATGGGAATTCAGCATTGCTGCGGTTCCCCGAAGTTGTCAGGCTATTCCATGAATTTAGCCACGTGGTATTGATATCAACTTTCTCAAACATATTCTCTTTCAAAAATCTTATAGAACTTTGATGCGTAAAGCTGTCCCTCAATTAAATTTTTTTACAGAAACGCTGCCACACTGGAAAGTTCCCGTCATAATTTTCACAGTAAAACGACTTCTTTTTGAATAGATGCATTGATTTCAATATTCCGCAGGTCCATCACATATCCAACAGAGCCACCTTTTCAAGATTTTCAGCTCTCCGGCTGGAGGGTGACTTTGCTGAAATTCCAAGCCTGCTACTCGAGAACTGGTAGGCATAACTTTTTTCTTCATTTACATGCCAACACTTGTGTTTAATCTGTTGGAAACTGACATTTCTGATATGTAATGCAACCTTGCCATCTCAGGTGCTTTGAGAGCATTTCTCTGAAAATGATGTCCGGCTTCCATCAGGTGGTGCAAATAAATTTAGCATATGATGTTTAATGTGTTGGGATTGTTATCACGCCTTGCATATTTTCAAGAATAAAAGAAAAACAAAGATGTAAGAAAACTGGTAAACAATATGCGGCCATTTTAGAAGATGGAATTATGGAAACAACTCCATGGATAAAAAACAATATTTCCGACCTTGCATGGTGAAGACCTTGTGAATCTGTTGAGACTTGTTTAGGTTAGCACTAAAGAGTTCTCTGTTTTTATCATTGTAGGACATTACAAGATCTGTAACTAGTGAAGCTTGCCAATCTCTGAAAAGGAGGCGTGATTTATTTGCTGGCCTGAAAATGAAACAAGAGATCCTTTTGTGTGAGTCATTTTGCTATCTACCAAATCGAATGGAGTGATTGTATTGTTTCTCAAATGTTATCTAATTCTTAAGTAGTGAGGTTGAGGTCCTGATACAGTTTGACTGACACCTGCCACCTGAATTTGGCTGGCTTTTCATGTCAGCATCACTTCATTCTCTTAATCAATACTTCTTGCCAATAACGGACAGTTTGATTTGTACCCTACTATTAGCTCATGTTTATTAATTAGTAAGAAAAATTCATTCAATGTAGTAACTTACATATTGTTTTCACTTTTACTAGGCCTTGTTGATCAGATAATACATTCAAGTGAGAATGTGGACATTGATGACTTAATCAAGGAGCTTCATCCCAAGGTACTAATGATAGCACCTTGTTTCACTGTTTATAGTAATGATATCAATTAAGGCAAATGCTCCTTTCCAGGTAATGTTGGGCATACCTTTATTGGAAGGGACCAGTCCAGCTTCATGCTTTCCTCGTATAGCTGTTGGCTACGATGCTGTGTGCTACAGTTACATATGGAGTGAGGTTTGAGCAATATAGATCCTAAGCCCCAAGGCAAAATTGCTTCTGCCACATTTGGAAATCTTAGGAAGCACATCTATTTGAACTATGCAGGTGTTTGCTGCTGACCTCTTTGTATCAAAATTTAAAGATGACTTGCTCAATCAGCATGCAGGATTGCGATTCAGAAATAAGGTAATGACTAATGCTTTCCTAGTTATTCTGTACTGAATTCATTGAATGCACATGTGAATTGTTACAAGACACTTGCATCACTGCAGGTGTTGGCTCCAGGAGGCTCAAAAGATCCCCTGGAGATCATAACCGACTACCTAGGAAGAGAACCATCACTCCAACCTTTTATTCAAAGCAGAACAGGGAACAGTTTGTGAGACATCATGGATTAGAGTTTTTTAAATGTAACCGTTGAAGATCTGGTGACTGTTGAGTTCTTTTATTTTTGCGTGATGATTAACAAGTATGACCTCTGCAATTCTTGTTCCCAACATCATTTGTTTGACCTTCAAGCTTCCATCTCATGCCTGGGAGCACGTGAATTAAGATTGTACAGGACGTTTGAACTTGAGCTTGAACTTCAAGTCTGTTGGTCTAAGCACAGAGCATGCCTTTTTAACAGGTCTTGCTTTAAAGCTTTACAAAATCAAAGTTGACAATTGCATGAAAACTTGGCATGCACACAAATTTCAAACTCAAAGCATTTCTGAGGCTTGCAAAAGAATTACGTGCACACTGATACATATAACACAAAAACCTGATGAAAATGCAAAATATAGCATTCAACAAAAGGGCAAAAAGGCTGCATGTCACTGTAGAGCTGAATGCTTCACAACTGGACCACTGAGAACGATATATCTTTTCTCAAAAAATGGTAACTTCAAGCACCAGTAATTCCATAATACACAGAGGGTACAAAAGGAATGAAAGAATTGAGCTCTACAAGGGGAAGAGCATCGTTTTGAGTACATTCTACAACTTTGCACACTACATTTCTTTGATAAAAATCACCAAAGGACTCAGTACTCACATTAAGCTAACTGGTTACTCAGACTATAATCCAGCATCCCTTTCACCACCAGTTGAAAAAAGAACATATTGATGCTTCCCCGTAAAGAGTCTATTTCACATGCGTGATCTTTGCTACAACTAATACGAGAACTCATGCCCTCTGAGGGATATGTATTTCTTCATCCAAATGGCAATGTCCTCAGCACAGGCCTGGGCCTGTGGTGTCTTTAGGAACACATCCAGGGTTGCAAACTCATGAACTGTATCCTTGTAGTCGAGAACTGGTGAGTCGACATTAACCTTGCGGAGTTCCTCAGAGTAAGCAATCGCTCGATCTCTCATCCAGTCATGCTCAGCAATGACTGTCAAGGTCGGCGGCATGCACTTCAGTGGTGGGCCTCCTCTTCCAGGAGCCAGAGGGTTGGCCGCAGGGTGGTCTAGGTTGAACTCTTTCTCTGACAAAAATAATTTCCAAGCAAGTATGCATGTGGACTTGTCATAGAAATATGAATTAGCAAGCCTTATTTCCGAGTGTGTCGGAACACTCCCTATGAAGAAGGGATACATCAGAACTTGTGCAACAACCTTAATCGGGTCAAATAGCTTGCTATCTTCTACCGTCTTCCGAGTGACATAATCGGCAATATTGGCACCACAACTTGCACCAAGCAGAACACATCTGCACCAAGAAAAGGATACAGGGTATGGTTAAACTCCAATAATACCAGAATACAACAGTTACAGTTAGCACAAACGGAACTAAAACAGCCAACTGGATAAGGTAGCTTGCATGACTGAGATGACTAAGGCATGTAGTCAGTTTATTAAGGGTTTAACTCTCAGGTAGGTGAGATGAAGATGGTACATTGGCATGACACATGAACAATCATTTACAAGATAACAGTAACATAGGGAAACTGGAAAAGTGAATTCTAAATCTGATTCAGAGAATGCAGAATTTAAGGGATATGCTTACTCAAGTGAAGCACCCTATGATGAAATGCAAGACTTAACTGGTGTCGAAGTTCTAATTGTGTGAGCGCAAAAACTGAACCGGTGTTAGTATGCTTCGCCATGGCAGTTATCTACTCAATATGTAGCTTTGAAATGAATAAAACTTTGCACCAAAAAGATGCTCACAAGACAATTTTATAAATAAAAGGCCCTCAAACATGCCAAGTAAAGATTAAAATGGCTTTAACCTCATACGTATGCCAACAGTATTTTTTTTTTGGGGGGGGGGGGGGTAATGATGAACTTATACATGCAATTTCAGAGCTGCCTTTGGGGAACTCCATTCTACTATGTACCTTTGTACCCCATCAGGCTTCACACTAGAAGATAACAGCTAAGGCGCATGCAAATGGTGTGATATAGCATAATCGCATATGACATGTTGACCAAGCTTAACTGTCAACCATTACAAATTAAAATTTTGTCAAGGGACGTGAATGGTCGTGTTTGTTGAATTGGTAAACGAGCATAGATGACACACTAACTGCATAACATTCAAGCCATACAATTTAAAATTCTTACCCAGAATTCTTGGGCTCTCCCACTCATTGTCATTTTGGCATCGCAATTTTCATGTTCCCTACCCTTACCCAATGTAGAAGAGTGCAGCACAGCTATTAACATGGTAATGATGAACTTATATTTGCAATTTCAGAGCTGCCTCTTATTTATTATTCAGGGAGCTCCATTCTACTATGTACCTTTGTACCCCATCAGGCTTCACACAAAAAGATAGCAGCTAAGGCGCATGCAAATGGTGTGATATAGCATAACCTCATATGACATGTTGACCAAGCTTAACTGTCAACCATTAGAAATTAAAATGTTGTCAATGAACTTGAATGAGCAAGTTTGTTGAACTAGTAAACGAGCATAGATGACACAATGTAGAAGAGTACAGCACAGCTATTAACAGGGGGATTAGTACACTTTTTTTTACCTTGCAGGATCACCATGTGCAGCAATCCACGGCTCAACAGTGGACGCACCGAATGTGTCCACACCACTCCCGACCTTGCTCATCATGGCGAGATTCGCTTGCTTGGCGATCCACTTGAGCACCTTGACCCCGTCCTCAAACGCGGCGGGGTACCGGCTCTCGGGCGCGAGCCTGTACCCCACCGCCACGACGATGGCGTCGCAGAGCTTGGCCACCCTCCTGCAGAAGGCGTCGTTTGCCGCGGCGCTGCTGCTCCCAGTGACGAACCCGCCGCCGTGGAACTGCACGACGATGGGCAGCCTCCGCCGCGCCGACGCCGGGGCGCGCGGCGAGGAGACGGCGTGCGGGAGGTACCCGCGGTACGGCGCGCCGTTGGAGGCGGGGGCCGGGGTTGGGTCGCTGGCGCGGCGCGGGTGGGCGAGGAGGTGCGCGTGGTGGGACGGCGGCGGGAGCGTGGGGAGG
Source organism: Setaria viridis (assembly GCF_005286985.2). Taxonomy (NCBI): domain Eukaryota; kingdom Viridiplantae; phylum Streptophyta; class Magnoliopsida; order Poales; family Poaceae; genus Setaria; species Setaria viridis. Next base: position 43,356,620 of record NC_048267.2, read on the forward strand.
AAGATGCGGACGGAGAGCGAGGAGTTGGGGTCGATGTGGAGGTCCTTGGAGGCGACGCCGTCGGCGGCGGAGAAGACCGGGTTCGCGGGCGCGGTGGCCTCGTCGGGGCGGCAGGAGACCCCGAAGGCGGCCGCGGCGGGGTCAGGGTCGGCGGCCCCGGCGGCGGCGGCGAGGGACTGGAGGCGGTGGCGGAGCCAGAGCTTGAAGAAGACGCTGTAGATCTTCACGCCGACGCTCGGCATGGCTCGCCGTCAGCCGGATCCGCGCATCACAGGGGGCCGATCCTCGGTGGTGGGAAGGATCCGGAGCGAGCCCTCGGCGCCGCCGCGCCGATTCCGTCCGGTTGCGGGGGGGATAGGATCGGATTGGGTCGGGTGGTGACGCGGGACGGGGGGGGGGGAGGAGTGGTTGGGGGGAGGGAAAAGCGAAGCAGACGCGATGGCGGGCGGCAGCGTGGGGGCGGAGGAGGAGGAAAGAGGCTGGCGAGGCAAGCAAGGAACTAACGAACAATCGAGAGGAAGCGGTGGTGGTGGTGGGTGAGGAGAGGAGGATGGGAAGGAAAAGACGGGGGAAGGGTTGTGGATGTTGGCTTTGTTGGATGGAGCCTGCCAACGTGACGGTGCCGCCGCCGGGTGCGCTCTTGATTCAATTCAAACCCCCCGCTCCGCTCCCTGGTTTTCATTTTCTGCCCTATTTTCCTTTTTCCTTTTGGTTTCTGGGTCTCGTGATTCAAAACGGATGGATGCATGATGTATCTGAGGCCTTGTGGGAACGCTTTCCTGTTATTTCACAATTTCGCCTTATCAATACGGGTTATGTGTGCACAATTTCGCAATACGGGTTATTACCATTTTCTTTCTTTTTCTCCTTATCAATAGTATGTTCGTAAGATCGTTTCGTTTCAAAAAATAGTATGTTCGTAAGATGATCATGCTATGACTCATGAGTCCACCATTCCGTCATAGCACAGGTCCAGAATAGTTGTTGACATACAAAAGGATAGGAATGCCACAAATCGATACGAAATTTATGGTCGAATTACTAGACGAGTGCAGAATAACTTAGCTTATCATAGTTAAAATTTGAAATGTGCTCAAATAGAGTTCAAATTTAAAAGGAGTGGGTAATATCTAGTTTTAAAGTGCTCGGAAATTTCACCAATGTTAGATCTGTTTAAAAGTTTGAAACGAAGGAACAAAAATGAAATGTTACCAAAACCTGTAAACTGAACCGGGAAGAAAACGAGGCTGCGGGAAGATTTTTAAAATATCTCGACGGAAAGGTTGAAAGCCCCGACGACAGCGATGGCGGAGACAAGATTCCAGCGCCGAGACCGATTTTCCTGACTACTAGTACATCCCATTTCTAGAACAAAAAAAAAATTAGCGTTCGCAAGCAGCGTCGTGGGTGAGCAAGCAGAACGGTCGCCTATCATGTGCTAGCTGTTGGCCTGTTGGGCTCGGTCTCCGGTTTCCGTTCCCGGAAACTCGCCAATCACACGCTCCACGCTGGGTCCTTGCCCCCATCCAGCTCGTCAGGCGTTTTCTGCAGCGACCTCTCCACCGCGGCGTGTTGACGGTGGATTGGTGAGGCCGGGAGCGCCCCGCGCGGCCGGCATCCGACGAGGCAGGCCGGGCACGCTGGCTAGACGTGTGTGTGTGACTCGGTACGCTACTAGGCCGGAGCGTTCGGTCCGTTATAGCGGATTCACTTGCACCGGAACGCTTCAACGGCAGTGGGCGGGGCAGACGCACGCGCCGCGTCAAACGACCGACGGGCCCGCGGTTTTCATCTCATCTTTTCCAACTCCCACCCGAGGACGCCGAAATCGACCGGGACGATTTATTGTCGATTTCCTTCCGGTAGCGTGCGGCACGGGGCTGGCCATGCAACACGGGCAGATGTTTCGAGTTGTGCGCAGCTTTGCATGCTGGAGGATCGTGTTGTTCAGCTCTTGGGACGGATGATCATCCGACGTATCGTAAACTCCCTCCTTTTCTCCGAATCAGAATTTAGAAAAAAAAACTATACAAGTGTTGGCAAACAATTAGCTAAGTTACACGCAAATTCAGTGTCTAATAGTCATACCAATAAGTAGTGTATTTTAAAAATTTAGTGATCAAAGTTTGTTTCGAAAGGTCTTATTTTTAAAGAGTAAAATACACAAGCGGTCTCTGAATTTGTCATAAGGTGTCATCTAGATTACTAAACTCTCAAAATGCATTTTCAAACGGTAATACGTTAAAAAAAAAGCTTGTACTTAGCTTGGGACACTACTGGATTAGGACAAAAGTATCAGAAAATATGCAAACTCAAACCACGCATAGGATTACAAGTTAAATAAATTGTGCAATCGCTTGGATTAGAAGGGTTTTCCATTACAATGCATGACCAAATGCTTATTTCAGTTTGATGGGAAGAATCACACGGGCGTGAAAGTGAATACTCCATCCGTTCCAAATTGTAGGTCGTTTTGACTTTTCTATATACATAGTTTTTGCTATGCATCTAAATATAGTGTATGTCTGCATACAAACATTTATGAACATAGGAAAGCTAAAATGACCTGCAATTTGAAACGGAGAGAGTACATCTCAAGTATTATCATAACTAAATAACAATTTTTCCCTTCTAAACCCACCAATCAAAAGAAATTCTAGTTGAACTTCCGATCTAGTAATTTAATTCTCTATATTACATGGTAACAAAGGGTTTTCTTTTTTAGAAACACCAACAAAGGATTGAGATTGAAAATCAAGTTCCAATGTCACTTCCCTCTTCTAAACTCTCTCGCAGAAGCAACGGCAGAGCTTGCCAAAGTAGCTCCTACGTGGAAGAAGAACCCGCGCCGCCTCGCCAAAGCTGATCTCAGGCTGCAGAACGCTGACCCTGTGCATCAGCAGAGACGCGTTCTTGGCGACGCTTAACTTGCGCCACGCGTCTTCCCGGACGTTGTACGCGTCGATCCGGTCTTCCAGGCGGAGGACGATCTCCTCGCCCTCCGCGGCGCCCTCCACCACCTCCACCGCCGTGGCGGCCACGAACGCCGGCGACAGGTCGGCGCCGTCCAACCGGACCGTCCTGATCCTCTCCCTCAGCCGCCAGCAGCAGGCCCGCGGGTCGGAGTAGTCGTCGAGCACCCACATCTCCATGGCTCCGGCCGAAGCCCCGTTGGCGAGGGCCAGGACGCAGAGCTCCCCGCCCGACACGACGGCGCGTGCCGTCTCCAGAAGCAGCCCCGGGCGGTCCGGCGCCGCCATGAGCCGGAACTTCTCGTGCGCCGCGTCGAATACGAGCAGCGCCACCCTCCCCGTCTCCGACAGCACCAGCCAGTGCAGGTTCCCGTGCACGCTGACGGGACGGTCCCGGTCGCTCCTCATGAAGATCAATGTGTTGTTTTGCAGGGGAGGAAGCTCTCGCCATCCGGCGTCGCCGCCGACCCGTAGGATGCGAAAGATCACGGGGGCCAGCAGGTCGACGCGACCGGGGACGGCTTCGTCGGAGGAGTGCAGGAGGTGGAAGCGGCGCGTCACCGGGTGAGCGTACCCGCCGATGACCCGGCCGGGGCGGGCACGGTGGCGCAGGCGTCGGTGAGCGGGTTCCAGAGCACGTAGGCGTCGGCGGTGGCAGTGGGGCTCGCGTGATGCGGTGGCGGTAGCAGGAACCGGGTATAGGGCTGCAAGCACAGGACGCTGTCCCAGGAGCCGTGGAGCCTGCACGCGAGGCACAACCCGAGCTCGCCAGGCCTGGGGAACGCGATGGCGCGTGGGGACGAAGGCACTGCCACGTTGCGGGGGGCGTTGCTGCTTCGGTGACAGCGGCCGCGGAAGAGGTCGAAGTTGAGAGCGGGGCCGTAGCGGCTGTCGATGCCGAAGTAGCTGCTGCGGGCATAGATGTGGAATATCAACGTCTCATAATCACGGAGTCGATTGCTGCAATATCCACACCAATCAACGCTTTGCTAAATTGTCTGTCATTGCTCTCTCTATCTTCCTTGATCTTCAGATTTATCTCAAAATTGGCATCACCGCTAAAAACAATTCATCTACTTGGGCCAGCCAGAATCAAAGATGCACCCTACAAGCGGAATCACAGAAAATGTCATCAATATATTCATTAGTGCGTGTCAAAGTCATTCACCATTAACTTGGCTTAAAGAATATAGGTCATACATGTGTTGGAACTCCGAAATAACCCAGCATCAATACAAGTTAGCATACTAATAAATAGAAATGAGGAAAATGGAACTGCATGTGGCCTGCCAAGATCTTCACGGAACAATGCGATGTTTTGACGATATATTTCATGGAACCTTGTTCATCATTATCTACTTTAAAGAAATATTGAAAATGGTTTTCATGACAGTTACAATGCCCACTTACATACTATGGCACTTTAATGACAGCAAAATGATCATACTATGCCCTGACAGATTTACTTTAAGTGACAACATTCCACAGAATACGTTGATGTTTTTTTGACCAAAAACTGCAGAGGAAAATCCCTCCAGTAAAATCGTGAATACATTAGTGTTATTGACAACCTAACCTAAAACTTTTACCAGAAAAGTGAAAATGTGCAGGCGAGCATGTGCAGTAGTAAGCAATGGAATCACAAGCGCGACACCTATGCCAATGTAATCTTCAGCAAAAGATATGCTAGAGGTCACAATGCAAAAATAGTAGAGTTTCAATATTAGATACTGACAAATCAATGATTTGCAAATAAACCCACAAAAGAGGTAAATATGGCTTTCAGCCTACATTCTTCAAATACCTCTGATTGGACAAGTTGGCAATTGTCCCTGTTGCAACGGAAGATGTGCGTAGATGCATTTCATATCCAAACGATATCTGACTATCACAGTACCATACACGTTGATAGGGTAGCCAACATCTGAGGACAATATCTTCAGACAGATACGTTTAATGAATCGGTCAGCTTGTGGTCATCTCGGATAAGTGAATCCATAAAGCGCATCGGACCATGTTGTGCTGAGGAAAAGGAAAATAAGGTCATTTACAACCAGGGAAGAATAGTATGGTACCAAAAGTAAGTATTTAACCAAAGAGATAGTAAGTCCTCTGTCAGCATAGCCTCATGTCCGGATTTTGTTCACACAGCAAGATTAACATTTACTTAGAGCCAGTCAGTGAAATGATGGAAGACAATTATAATAAAAGGAAAGGCAGTAATGATAGGAAATTAGGAATAAGAGTCAAGATGCTACACATGGCGGCATAAAGCATGCATTTCCCCCGTAGGTTAAAATGGGGAAAACATCAGAAAAGGCAAGTAAGGGATGACACCAGAGCAAATGCAGGCTACCAGAAGCAGTGTGTAGAGTGTAGACCCTATGCAAATAACCTAGGTGCTAGACAGTCGCAGGTCTTCAAACTAAACCGTATAGACTACATTTTACAGAAGAAATTCACTGTTATCAGACAACAGGAATGAAAACAAATATGCGTGCATATCATGAATAAGATAGAATCTAATTATCCGCATCATGAGCTCCCCAGTAAGTTTTGCCATGTGATTTTGGGATTTAGTGTTCTTATTTACAGCGAAGTCCTACTTCTGCTTAACGAAAACCACACATGAATGCAAAAGTATAGTAGGCTTTGGTATGCATTCTTCGCATATGAATGAAGGTCGGGAATAGAGGGATTACTCTCTTCATCAATGTCGAGGGTGCTGAAGTCGACGAACCAAACTCGGGTGTAGGAGCCGGATCCCATCTTGGGGTCGTACTCGAAAAGCTTTTCCATCATGGCCAATCTCAGCTCACCCCTCGCCTTTTCCTCCGGCGTGTCGTCCTCCCACGGCAGCTTCCCCCGCGGCTTCTGGCTCTGCTGCCGGCGTTTCTTCTTCTCCGCAGCTGCCTCCTCCGCGTCATCCTCGAAGTACATGGGCAGCCCGTCGCAGTCGTCGGCCGCCATAGGTCCCGGAACGGGAGGGTGGGCGGCGCTACCGCTACGTACGACACGCGGCCGGACCGGACCAGCCTATGTATTGAATCGCCAACTGACTAGGCCTCAAACGCACGGCCCAAAAATTTTTCACACGGACCAGCCTATGTAGCCCACCACTTGACGCGCGAGGCCCATCATCATTGCCCCAGGACGATCCTTAAGGTGTTTTTTTTTGTTTTTGGATTTTTTTAAAAAAATTAAGAAATGACGAATGAATATCTAACGTTGCACCGGTTGCAAACAACTTCATGGTTTAAACGTCCTTTAACCTGAGATATGGTTTGAGCAATAATTTTTTTTCTGAAGTTTCAGCATTATTGAATAATCACATGATCCAAGTTTTAGGCGACAGCTCGACAGCTCTGAATTGAAGAAGGGTAGAGGTAGGGCAGCGATCCTCAGATTCAATTAGAGTGACACCTGTTATGATTCTTATGAACCAATAATATGCTTATCAATGATGAAAAAAAAATCATGACATGCAAGAGGAGATGTAAATATACACATTCATTCATTCAATGAATTTGGATTTATCGCCACAGCACAGAAACACTCGACAAAAATGTGGCCTTGTTCAATACAATCTGGAACAAAACTGAAAGGCAATGAAGAAACAGAACATCTATCCTGTTGATCCACCTATATGTACATGATATATACGGACACTAAAATGTCAGATTGCCTAATGTAAGCTCCCGTTGGTAATTCCCTCAATGACATATAGGCCACGACCATTGTAGAAGCTCGGCGAACTGGCCTGCCTTTCTATCGCCAATGCCTGGGAAAACCAGCGGAACAAATAGTTCCAATGAAGCAGCCTTATTTACCTTGCAGTTCCATCCATCAGCGACGAGCAACCGCAGATTATTGCACTTTCATCAACAAAATTTTACTGGTTAATGAGGGGGAGAAATCCAATAGTGTATACAAGAGGTCAGCTTCTGATCCGCTGGCCTGCTACAACACAGGACCACCAAGCTTTATCTTTTCAGTCATGTATGCCTTTATATCCCTACAAGGATTACAAAACATTTGCGGGTGAGCTAATGGGTGGAAGTGGGGTCTATCGAGCAATGCATGCATTTCAAGAGAGGAGTTGAGCAATTCAGATGAGTCATGGTTTTACCTGCATCTGGGAACCATACAGTTTGCGTCGTTGCAATGTTTTGAGTGCCTTAGCAGAAGTTTCCACATGAAGACACACTTGTTGCAACCTCCCCAGTTGCGGGCACGGATATCACATCGAACGCCATGGAAGAACAATTTCTTCAAGGTTAAACAAACTTGAAGAGTGCAGTTGCAAGGATCAAAGCATCTTGATGCATGCACAAGGCCTTCAACGTAGTCCTGTTTCGGAAGTATGCACAAGGTTCATAAGAACACAAGAGTTACTATCATGTACGAACCTGAAAGCCAAGAACAACTATGGAACCAGACATCAATCAACAGAAGTAATGCTTGGAGAATAACACCTTGACACTCTAAACATGCAACAGCAAATTTCACATTAAAAAATCCTTTTTTTAAGTTATGTTCTAAGAAATAAGGGAGCAATTCACCTGAGATCGTATGGCCAAAATCATCTTGTAAAAAGAACACCAAAATAAAAGAATGCCAGATAAGCTCGCAAAATTCTAAACTTTCTCAACTAGGGAACACAACATAAGATATTTAGAAGCTCCGTTTACTAATATAAGAGGGATACCTGTATAGCATTCATCTGCATTGTTTTGCTAGCATCAATCTGTCTTAATTCATGAATATGCAAACTTTCACCATTTTGTTTGTAGCATGGATCACAAAAGGTGCAGCCTAGGCACTCTAGGCATCGCCACACCAAGCATTGATCCACAGCACAGTGGCAAGCAGAACAAGTCGAATTGTGTAGGTAATAAAGAATCATCATCGTAGAATGTTTTGCCCGCCGGATGGTATCAAATTGGAACTGGTTGTCTTGACAGTGCTTCAAGAAATCTATTCTGCTGTCAAAATACTTGCTTTCCATTGTTGGATCTCCATCGTCAGTCTCCGGAAGTGGTTCTACCTCTATCTGTGGGACAGTAAGCTATGGTAGTTAGTATATAAATTCCACCATGCATCTATTAAAAAGAAGCGTGTTGCTGCCTTAATGATTGAAAAAATCGATCCCAGAAATGCAGTTTGCGTACATACTCTTTGAAATGCATGCTTCTGTTTTGTTGTGGCTGGATGCCTGTCCTTCTGTGCTGTATTCTGCTCCTCTGCATGACACCTATGAAATCAAGCAATAATGGGTGCCTTATTGACCGAGAGTTAACAAGGTATAAAACCTCACAGCTCAGTACAAAACCCAACTTACGAGATGCTTACCTGTCACAAAGATGGAAATTTTTACAGCTAGTGCAAACCCAACTTCTCCCAGATACAATAGGTTGGTGACAGTGCTTGCAAAACTGCTCTAGACAAAGCATGATGAAGTCTTCTTTCATGGTGCGCATCCTTTCTCCAAGCTAGCAACAATGAAAAATAAGATGTTAGGTACCCACGAATTGCTTGAAGGGCAAGAACATCATAAGCAATATAAAATAAAATAACCTTGTGCACAAGTAAAATATCTTCAAGGTTTCCTTTTCTGTCGTCACGTTTGGCAACACGTAAGAGCCTTCCTACTTGTGTCCCTTGCTTCTGTGAGGTTTTATCATCTTTCTTCTCAAGGAGCCTCTCTGCTTCTCCAGGCCAGAAATCATTCTCACAGTATGGCAAGCGTGCTGCTGAAATATTGGCCTTGCATTCGTTGGTAGGCTGAAGGAAAAAGTCAGAGAGTGTATTACGCTCCACAACTACCCCCTCCTTAACAGCCTTTTTGATCAAGTTCTGATACCTAAAATTATCAATAAAATAGACCATGAGGACCCATAAAATATATTAGGTTTAATTCATTGATACCACGTTAAGAAGGCAAACCAGCTTCGAAGCTTGTCCGACTTGGGCATCTTTTGTACTGTTGGATGACAATATAAAACATAATCATCACGCTTCGTAGATGGGCAAGTCCAAATGGAACAACTTACGAATCCTCGTTTCTTGCAGTAGTCCAGATAACCAATCTACGATAAATATTATAATGATCAAACTCAAGAAACATAATCTCATTGCAGGCAGACAAATATATGTTTGGTGATTTGCAATTCTCATACCAAAATTTCATGATAGACAAAAGTACGGAGAGCCTCCCCACTTGCAGATTTGATTTCAGGCCTGAAGTACTTGACAGAGTCGATATATGCAAGATAAACATGCCTTTGATTTGGTGATGGGCAATCTGAACCGTACTCTTGTACATACATGGCGAACAGGCAAACATCCACACCTTCAATCTTTTGAAACAAGAGAATTGCCTATAGAAAAGACATAGGTCAGTTAAGATAGATATAATTATCCACTAAACTCCTAAAAAAGTTATTGACCAAGTAGCCAACCATCCTGTACCTTTGATTTGTATGGAAATTCTCCAGGATACTTTTCTTGTTTAAAAAATTCATGAAAACGAGGTTGAACTTGCAGTACTCTGTCAGCTGAAGATACTACTCTAACTGCAAGACCTTCAACTCGTGGTACCTAAAAGCACCAAGGACAAAAGTCAAATAAACCTTACGCGGAGCTGACATCAGTTTGCTATGCAATTCCTAGAGACTAAAGCAAATTAAATACAGCCAACATCGATGGTCTGATAATTCTAAGAAAGCATGTGGAGTCAAGATGTGAATAAGCATCAATGATCATCTTCCTAAAAAAAGCATCAATGATCACAATCTTCTCCAAAGTTCTAAACTTCCTAAGTTATGGACAGAATAGTTCTACGACCTGGATAGCTACATCAAAATAAAGGGTAAAAAAATTGATTGTGTCAACTATTATGTGTGCTGACCATCCTTTCATGGTGCCCAATGAAATGTAAACACAGCACAATCTAAAAAATACATTAATACTGATAGTCAAAAAGGAAAAGAAAAATATGAAAAGAAGCCTATTTGTTATATATTACAAAATAAATACGGTTATCACGCATCATCAAGACCAATTAAATGTGCATTGCCAACAACGACAAAGGACAGCAGTGTGATTATTATAGAAACAAAAACACAAATGCATTTCAAGTGCAGACAAATTTCCAGTGATGAATTACTGAAGTACATTGAAAATTATAGTAAAAGGACTAACACTTGTATCTGATCCTAACAAGGATAAGAAAGACCCCGTAGAACACACATATACAGAAAATTGAAATAAGATTACGGGTTCAATATAACTAGAAGTGAAATCCTTAAGTATAAACTCAATAGTAGCAGGTATGAATGAGCCTTAGTTTCTTATGTCATTCGAAGTTTCAGATATTTACCTCTTCAGCACCTTTTGCTGAGGCATTTGCCCTCTGTTGCCTGTCCTGCTCAAGCCTCTCAGAAAGCCTCTGCTCAATATGATCACTTAGTTTAGTTCTTGGTAACTCCCGTGCTCCAAGAACAGTGGATGACTCCAGTGCATGAATGTCTCCACTATCTTTTTCCTTCAAAAAACATTTTGCACAAGTATATTCAGCCTTCGCCCCTTCACACTTTCTGTTAAAAAGAGCACAGATTTCATGCTGCCAAGCTTTGCATTTGTCACACTGGACCCACTGAAATGACACAGTCAGCAAAAGATGAGTATTTAATGAGTGCATAAGGATAGCTCAAGAGATGAAAAGAACATTACCCATTCAGCCTCAGCATCTGTTTCAGCATAATTGAATCTCTTCACATATTTAGCTCTGGAACTGCTTAGATGGTGGCATTTGCTACAAATAGAAGTTTTATCCTTTCCATTTTCAACTTCAGCATAATAGCACCCTGTAGAATTTATTATTTTGAAACAGAGAGCACAAAATCGCGGAGGTGGTTCAAAAAGAAGCCTCTCCATCCCACAGAAACTGCATGTATTCTGATCAGGCAAGCCTTCGATTAATTGGATTTCTTGAGATATCACCTTGCTCTAAAAAAGAAAGGAAAATCATGAGGGATGTGAACTATGGCCCTAAATAAATAGTTAAAATCCTGAATGATAGAATTGATCCAATCTGAATGAAACAAAACCTTAACCATCACATGCAAGATTCTTGTTTGATCATGTAGCATCAACATACTGTGTCCCCAAGCAATCAGATAGTTATATCATAATGTGCAAGGTAATATATAACTATCCGATTTGCTTGGCAACATAGTATGTTTGATGCTACAGGATTAAAAAAGAATCAAGTCTACTCAGAGTTACAGAAAACACAGGAGGTCCATATATTCACTCACCAGACAAGTATGCTGGTTTATTAGACTACTCAAGTGATCTCTAAGCTCCTCAGCAGTTAATGCGTAAAGTATAGAAGCCCCTCTTTTTCTCCTGGAACTTATATTGACCTGATTCGCTGTCTGATCCAATGCAACAGTCTTAGAGTCTTTCATCTCAATGTCACCCTTTACACAGTGCAATTCTTCTTCTGCAACAACATCCATGTTATGTACATCTTCACTACCCTGTTCTAGCGTATTATTGGTGTCAGCATTAATGTCACCTGACGAACTGCAAGGTGACTTTGTAGGTAATTCCGTGATTTCTGATTGTACTGTTTCACCATATGCATGATTCTCATTCACAACAGGCTTTTGCTCTTTTGGACTCTCTGCTTGATTGACATTGACAAGACTGGGAACATCAGCCTTCAGGCGTTTTGCTGGACGCTTGCCATAAGATTCATCTGAAACAGTTGAAGATGGCTTTGACACTGTGCTATTTGATGTCTGCTCAGATCTCCCAACTCTTTCTCTCTCAGGGTCACAAGGATCACAATCTGTCATGAAGCAGCACTGGTACTGGGCCCTGGGTGTGCTTAAACTTGAGTATTTCTCCCTGCACAAATCTTCACAGTCTGACACACGACAATATTTCCCTTCCACTTCCATGCATCTGTCAAGATGACATTCTCCTTTGAGATACAATTCATGCCTTTCAGTTGTCCTATTTGATTGAATTGACAGCTCTACTGGCTGGCTCCATGCACCATCTAACTCTCTCTCATATTCTCTATGTTGTTGAAATGACTGTCCTTCACCAGTGGAATATACATCAGAACCTGCAGAAAGTTTTTGTCCAGATGCTTTAGAGACAGAGTCCATCGACGATCTTATCATTGCACTGGGACTTGTGGTTGGATCACACACGGCTGATAAAGGACTGGAACTCCCAGACATGGATGATATTGGACTATCAACAGGATGAGCATCACCTGGCGAAATTTGCCCATATCATTTATGATGTGATGACCAAACCAAATATGGGAAGTGCAAATGGTTACAATCAAATCAAATATGTAAAACAACGGACGCAAATAATTTACCTGGAAAATGGTCCTTTACATGGCCATTTGGCAATCCATCACTGGCGATCCCACCAAGGCCTGAACTACATTTTGGAGGCACTGATACACATGGAGAAACTATGGTGGTCCTAAAGCTTTCGGGCCTCACTGTAAGAGGAAAATTAGCAGCTGCCACATTGTAATTATGTGGTAAATATCCTGAAAAAATATAACCAATAAATAATCATAGATTTAAAGGCATGTTGTGAGATAAAAGTAAAACTCATCATCCTAACTTACTCTGAGAAGTGAACATAGTATGTGTAGGCACGTCTCTTGCACGTGCAGGCAAGTTAGTAAAACCAGGGGCAACTACATCATGATAGACACTAGAGTCTGTCATCTGTATCCCAGGCAGCTGATGTAAATTCTTTGTCGATGCAGCTGCTGAAGATACCCAAGAATCTCTGTGGTTTCTATACGATACAGAACTGAGCAAAGCATCCACCCTAGCTTCTAGAGTGTCGAGATCCATGTAACGGACCTGATATAGAAAAGGGCTAGGTGTTGGCATGACATTATAAACTAATAAGATATTTAGTTATGCAGTTACAACAAAAACTTAATTGGGCATATATATAATTATACAGGTGCAACAGTGAATTGAAATATGCAACTGAAGCAAAAAAAAAAGGACAAAGTACAAGAATAGCTAATTTTATTATCAGTTAGCCTCAGTCAAACATGTAGCCATTTCATACGGTGATGTAATAGAAGAGCAAGGATCGGACCTAAATTTTTAGCATGCTATATAATGTACTGTAGTTCCATGGCGGCACTAACCTTTGGAGCACTTCTGTAGAGTAATTCGTCAATGTTTCTTGAAATTTTCAGAAGGTAATCTGGGCTGAATTTAGCAAATAGTTCCCTCTTTCCCAAGCAACTTGCACTGGATAGAAGAAAAGAAGCATCAGAAAATACTGTTGTTAAAAAAATATGCTGGCAAAAGGAAAGGAATGGGGGAAATGAGCCCAATATCTCTTTTCAAGACATTCTCTAGAATTCCTGAAGAAATTTTATCTACTGAATTATGCAGGAAAAGATTTACACCAAAATAGATAAAAATGAACCAAAGCATCTCTGTTCAACCAACTTCTAGTACTATTACTTGAAAAAAAAAATTAACCTACTGAACTATGCAGGAAAAAAAGATGTACACCTTGAACCAAATCATCTCTGTTTCAACAACCCTCTAGTACTGAGAGTTAACTCACAAAATTGTTTATATGTACTAGGAATCAAGTAAAATTGCACAAGAACCAAGTAAATGTGCAGCTAGATACAAATAAATACATCTCACATCACAAATACAGTGTAACAGTAATCTAACAAGTATAAGATTGACCATGCTGTATCAGTAAAATACAAACAAAATAAAAAATTCATCAGCCTTGTAACAGTTCAAAATGAAAGCATAATAGACGAGTATATGATGCAGGCTACCTAGGTGAACCATGTACAATACCAGAAACAGTATCAGTTGCTGCTATCAGATACTTGCATACAAAATTCCACTGGAAATTGACAGCTCATAATGCTTTTTTCCCCTGAATTTTCTGCCCACAAGAGAAAATACACCAGCCAATCGCTTGGAGCTACTTAAAGAATAGATGATTCTGAAGTACCAAATTTCAAACGTATGGCCAACATACTTTAGATGTCAATATATGAACTCATTGCATTTATGTTCACAGAAGTACGGAACCACGGAACAATGTATGCTCACATAGACAAAATATGATTGCTTGTTCACAACTGTATAGTGTTCGGGGAAAAAATATGAGCATATATCTACCAAGCATGATTATGACTCATGAGCATTCCAAGAATTAAATGCATTGAAGCAGATGTGTCAATTCCTAGAATGTACCAGTATTGACATGATTGCTTGTTCACAACAAGCGCCCATATTAACAGCATCTAGTCATTTACAAGTCAAAACTTACATTTTTTTTGTGGTTTCCAAACTATGGATGTTGGTGGTTTCCAAACTTACATTTTTTGAATGACAATGCTGCGAATCGGAGAGGTAGACTGATCCATGTTATCCGGCTGAAGCATATCAAAATCGCTCGGTGACATCTGTTGCCGAATAGAAAAGCTGCTCGGTGCATTGGAGGCCATAACTTTCCCTTGCAGGGTTTGAGTCATTATGCTGGTAGAATTCACCTGAAATGCAGAAATTCGTCATTTCATTAAGAGATCAATCAGCAGCTGCTAGCACCCACATAGTGATGACAAGAGACAGATCACTAACGCAAAGCAAAGCAGCAGACGATAAGCCATAATAGAAACAGAATATACAGTCATTGGTCTGAAGCAAATTGCCTAAAACAGGTAAACATCACACATAAGAACACAAGGAGCATGCTCTGAGCATATACTACGGCCCGCATTGACTCTCCTATGCCACAGGTGCTATACATTGCAACCAATTGTTGGCCAACCAGGAAGCCACAGCAAGCTTTACTGCGCAATTACTAAAGAGACAACATAAGGATTTCAGAATGCATCTATAACTCCCAATTCAACAACTATCAGTATCATTTTTTATTTTGTATTTTTCTGACCATCAAACGATATTAGCAATTATAAAATACTCTAAAACAACACTACAAGATCGGGCAAACCAAACAGGGCAAGGGCATGAGGCATCCATCGTGAGCCGATTCCCAACGAAAATAAACAAGAACCCAAGAAAACCCAACTAGGGGAGCCATACGGTGCCCGGACTTCTGTGGTGAGAGGTGCCACCGTGCCAGATCGGATTGGAACAAGCTTGACATGCGGGGCAGGGATCAGGAGCAAGGGCATTACCTAGTTCTCCCATGATGGAGATACAGCAGGCAGGTCCTGGCGCTCTGGCCTCTCCATCAGCGGCGTAGATGGGTACAAGACGGTCAGAGTCAGACAAGGGGAAGAGGAGAGAGAGAGAGCGGAAATAAGTCAAGGCAGTGGGGTCCACTCAGCGGCCGGACTGACGGACTCAAGGCCAATACCCGACCTGGAGCTCGAGTAGTTGAGGGAGGTTTTTGACTTGTTTGGGATCGCGTTTTTTATAGTAATGAGTAATTAACTTGTTTGGGAGGTTTTGAACATGTTTGGGATGTGTTTTTGGCGGGTGCGAACAGTGGACAGGATGGGGCGGATTATTTTCTTTTTTTCCTAGAGTTGTGTGCGGATAATATGTGGCCGGGCAGAGGAGGTGGCCAAGATGGAGAGCCGTCAGCCATGTAGCGGCAGGACACGGGCCTGTGCATTGCACAGCTGTGATCTGAGAGAGGGGGTTGATCGGATGCTCAAATTCATGTGCTTTCAGCTTCGATGGGCTGGGTGGCTCGAGTAGTTGGATGGGCTGATGGCCTGGATTTGGGCCTGGTAATCGATTAGCTTTTGGCACACCATTATGTCAGCATGTTGTGCAGGCATTACCTAACAACTGGCCAATTTTCTATTGATTCATCAGTCATTTTTTTGTCCAATTAAAATAACACATGTCACAAGGAATAAGATTAAAATGGACAATTCTGAAGTTTACCATACTGAACAGCACTAGGAATAAGATATACCAAATCAATGATGGCACAACTTACATAAATAGCCAAGGAAAAATGGACAATTCTGAGCACAAGGAATGACATACACCAAATCAATGATGGCACAACTTACATAAATAGCCCAGGCAAGATAGTTCGCAAACTTTTTTGTTCAATAGTAACAATGACATAAATTTAAACCTTAAGAGGCATCTTTTTTTATTTTATAACTATTACCTTATATCACTTCCTCTAAAGAGTATTTACTCATATATCTTGTCGCTGGCAGGAATCTGCTGGCCATCCTTCTTACGATCTTCAGTTCCAAATGAACGAACTGTAACAAAAGGTGGCCTGTTAATACAATCAGAGTAGACCCAAAGGAAAAGAACAAAGAAAACTTTTCTGAGCTAAAAGAACTATACAAGTTAGCTCCAGGTAACTTGTTTTAATCAAAGCTCCAGGGAAAAATTATGAAAGGTTTCGGACTTGGGGGAATACGAAAGCCAATAAGCCTCCCATACAAGAGAAACTCTTGGTGTCTTCAAGGACAAACAAAACAAATGTAAGTTGCTTGCTGTACACTCTTTTGAAATGCCTAGGCTCAAGACAGACATCATGCTTAAAACCTAACTGGGTTCAGGCAGCCATCTAGGCAGGCTAGACAACAACATTGTATAAATTGAAAAGGTTTTGAAGGATATTACTCAAATATGCTGGCATTAGATAAGGATAATACTCAAATTAAAAAAGGATCAGATAGATAAGTACTAAATAAATATAGGATCCAAACCTAGTAGCTGTCCAAATGCTATTAAAGTTTATTATTTCCTCCAGAAAAGAATTAAGGTACACTGCATGCGACTTTGAAGTTCTCATGGATTTGACTATATTAAGACTGGTAGAAAATACACCTATCTCAACATATAATAGGTCCGGAAGACAGACCCATGCCTAGAAGACAGCTTTTGCCCGCTGGTCACTAGGAAAAGAAGCAATTAAGACTGGTAGAAAATACACCTATCTCAACATACAATAGATCTGGAAGACAGACCCATGCCTAGAAGACAGCCTTTGACCACTTGTCACTACCAAAAAGAAGCAAATCGATTGACAGCTTGGCCACAGATGTGTGCGAGAAAACATGCAATCCTACCGTCTCTTGGAAATACAACAAATAAGCACACAAGGCACATGGCATTAAGTAGAAGCAAAATCTCAAACAAGGGATATAGTTTGGATCTGAAGTATGTGGGCCTAAAAGTAAAACATCTGCCTTTTTTGTCCACACTTAAATAGGTGCACGGCAACTAAACGTAGTGGGACCCTGGAACACGTTCCGTTCTCGCTTTTGGTGTAATAGACATCCCAAAGGTGGCAGAGGTTCCTAGCCCTTTCAGCTTACAGTTTTAGGCACACAGGAGTTTGAAGAAAAGGTGTGTACTGCCAATGAAACTCCAGCAAGTGGAGCAGGATTATTCTGAATGGGCAAAACCAAGAGGGCTTTCCATATAACCAACTAATGTGCAAGCCTAGCTCGGAAAGTCGTTAGGACATGCATAACCTGCACAACTTACTGCAATTTTCACTGTATTAAAGCATGTGCCTAGCTTATCGTGCTATTATATTGTGTAAGCTAACAAGATGTCAACAACTCAAAAACATGTACTAGAAGCTCAAGCCAACCACGATCTTTGCAAGTTCGCATAATTTGCGCAAGCGCAACATTCAGTACACATTTTAGCATTAAGTATCCATACGCCGCCTAGTTTACGAAATAATTAAAAATTGCAAGTGGGTGAAAAGACTGAAAACCTAACAGAAATCCTGAAAAGGAAAATTCCAAAACCTAACCCGAACGAAAAACGGGAGTGAATCCATAACCCTGACGCATCGTCCCATGCCTCTCCGGCTGCCCCAACAGAGTACCCCGAGCCATCTAGGAAGAGAATAGAGGGAGGGCGAGGGACGCAGGCATCCTACCGTTTCTGAGCCCGATGCTGGAGCTGGGTTCCACGGTGTTGACGGTGTAGAGGGTGCCCTCTACCGGATCTCGCTCATGGACGTGAGGCTTATCACTCTCCCGGTGTACGGACTCCGGCGCGCCGCCGACCGCGCCTAGGGTTTCGATCCCCTGCTTCCTCTTCGCTGGTTTTTTTCCCCTCTCGTCCTGACTATTTTCCGTTCTTTTCAGAAAAGCCCTTCTCTATCGCTCCTCCGCGTCGTCTCCCCCCGGAAATCTTTACGCCGTACCCCCCTCTCCCTCCTCCGGCCCAAAACTTTGAAACCCTACATGTAGCCCATGTAACCTTTTTTCTTAGAGGATGTTAGCCCATGTAACTCATAATAGATAGATGGAAAGCACCACGCGAGGCCCATCTTCCGCACTAGCGCTGCGGCCCAGAACGGTTCTAAGGCGGGAATCGTGTCCATAATATTGGAAATTGATGCTATTTATAGTAGATAAATGACTAGGATGAGATGGAGAAAAAAGCAATTCGATGGATGTGAAAGAACATGAACTTTCTCCCTTCATCCCAAATTATAAGTCATTTTAAATTTTCTACAGGTCATACACTGTATTTAGATGCATACAAATACTTATAAACCTAAAAAATCAAAAACGACCTCTAATTTGAAACGGAGGGAGTAGATGATAAAGATGAGGTGGGGGAACAAGCCAGCTACCACGGAAGAAGCGGGGAATAGCAGTGTGATAATTTTTGGGATGACTAGCTATATCAATAACGGAGCAAAAGTACCAACATTTTGAATGTAGTAGGGGATGTTTGGATACGAGGTGCTAAACTTTAACAGTGTCACATCGGATGTTCGGATGCTAATTAGGATGATTAAACATGAGCTAATTATAAAACTAATTGCAGAACCCTGTGCTAATTCGCGAGACGAATCTATTAAGCATAATTAATCCATCATTAGCAATGGTTACTGTAGCACCACATTGTCAAATCATGGACTAATTAGGCTTAATAGATTCGTCTCGCGAATTATACTCCATCTGTGCAATTAGTTTTGTAATTAGCCTATGTTTAATACTCCTAATTAGCATCCAAACATCCGATGTGACAGGTGTTAACTTTAATAGGGGTATCCAAATAGGGCCTTAGTCTACCATTTTAGATATACTACTTCAAAATTTTAGTTATACCATTTCAATATCAGCTTGTAGAATGTTGAACTAGATTATAAGAAATGTAAATCTAGTGTTTCATGTGTTGAATCTACTATGTTGCTCCTATTGTTTTATTAGACCGTTTACTGTCATCCAAAGCTTGTTGGGCCATAATTAGCCTTAAAAGCTATATACCTTCTAGAAATATATGTAGGGAGCCAATGTGCCTTTTCGTTTCGAGGTTTCTTAAAATTCTTTAAGAAATGGCGAATATGAATATCCACGTTGCATCGGTTGCAACCACCATGGTTTTTATATGCACGTAGCGAGACAAATACACAGGGGGAAAAAAGTGTGACACATTCGCACACACTGGAGTTTTGTGGGTAGCAAAAGGATCACCGTCACCGGCGGGCACGACGTGACGCGTCCCACCCGGAAAGCGCAAATTATTGGTCCTCGCCGTTTCTTCCAATTTCCCCATGCACCATGATTGATTCCCGCGAAAGAAGAAAAGAAAAAAGTAGGATATCCACTGCCGCCGACGTCCCGTCAGCGTCTCCTGCAGGCTGCAGCGCCCCTGAAATTCCGTGAACCCAACGCATGGCCGCAATGGGGCATGGCCGGCTCACCGGCGACCTGACGCGGGAGAGGCAAACATCCCCTGCCCCCGCTCCAGGCAGCGCGGTCACCCCTTGACCACCGCGCACGTGGTTCGCGCGGCCGCAGAACCACAGCTTTGTGCGGTAGCGGCCTGGCTGGGCAGTGGGCACTCGTCCTTCGCGGCTCACCGCACACGCGTCTCGCCTCTGGGTCCAGGCCCGCAGGCCGCAGCGCGCCAGCGCTCGGAGCCTGTACGGCTCGTGGGAACACGGTGGCGCCGCCGATCCCGACGCGGCTGGCCGCTGCGGCGCTGCCGGTCGCCCGGGCCAGCGGATGCGTTACCTCCGTGCGGTACGGTCCCTGCGAAAATGCTCCGTATTTTTTTTTTTTGGCAGTGGCAAGGCACGGTGCGCCCCTGGTGAACTTGGAATGTAGAGGGCACAGAGTACATGACGAAGCCCTGTAGGCAGGCACATTGTTTGAAGAAAAAAAGGAAGAGAATCTAGTGGGCACTAAAGTAAAGGCGAAGGGCGAAGATCGCAGGCAAAACAGCAATCCAGTACTGTCAGTCTGTTATCAGATAGCGAGCACTCGTCACCAGCAGGCATTGGCCGAACCTAAACATAGATCTAGATCTTTTGCCAAATGAACAGCATGGTGTACAGGTATCCATGTCTCAAATTATCCATCCGCATGCATCTGATGAGCTTCTCCAGTATGTTCTCACAATATTGTGGCTCCAGTATGTTCTGATGAGCTTCTCCAGTATGCATCTGATGATCTTTCCCTCCCTACATGTACTCTGCTGTTAATTTTAATGCATTGCCTTTGTCAAAAAAACATAGATCTAGGACGTGTTCGCTTCAGCTTATTCAGCCAGCTTATCAGTCACCAAAAAGTATTTTTCTTTCACAATAAATCAGCCATTTCAGCTTTTCAGCCGGCTTATAAGCCGAAGCGAACATGCCCCTACATCAGTAAGTCACCCATTTGGTGTTCTTGAAAAAAAAACATCACTTCCTCGATTAAAAAAAAAGATCACGCATTTCGTTAGACTAAAATACGGGAGCATCGCTCTCGTGTGGGCCTGCCTCCATGTCTGATAACTCCCAAGGATGTGTTGCGAGAGTTGAGACTCTGAGAAGCACATGCACGAGCAGCGTAGCCGTAGACCATTTCCAATTCTCGCCGAGTTGCCGCTGGAATGCTTGCTGGATATCCTACTAGCGTTCGTGCCGGAGCCGGCCCTACTGTCTGTCTGACTCGCAGTCACCAGCGAAGGCACGGCATCCTGTGACGCATCAGCTTTACGGTGCCCGGTCGTCTGCCATTATAATCCTGCGAGTCCTCTTGTTCTGCAGCCCATGCCCAGTCACCATTGCGCTCGCTCGCACCAGTCCCAGTCTCACTCTCACTCTCAAGTTGCTTCACAGCGCCAGCCGCCAGTCATTTCATCGCTTGCAGAGCAAAAGAAACTCATGGATAAGAGCTGCGCGCTGGGCTGAAATATCAAGAACGTTGGGTGAGCGAGGCTGGAAACAGGCGCATTCTCGGTCGCCGGTCGGCCCGAGGCAAATTAGCGGTCTGTTTTCTGAACCGTTATACGTCAGGATTTACGCGTGATCAACACCAAGAATCTCTGCTGTTTTTATGTGATTGATTGATAACAAAAGTTTTATTTGGAGCATATTCATGTTGATTCCTGGTCTCTTCACCTTTTTGATGTTGCTGTTTTCTGAAATTCTGTTCGCCACCGTCAGAGCCATCTCGATTTGCACCTGTGGAAGTATCTCAGCTGAGCTGCTGAAAACCATGGAGGTGGAGGCCGTGGAATCGAACGCCTTGCGCGGCGCCGCCGATCGCCGGACGTCCAAGAGGGATCGCCGGGTTTTCTGGGCCTGCATCTTCATCCTCGGTAACATACGTGAACCTGTTTTCTTTCCCTGGCATCTGTTTATACATATACAAATATATATGGTCTCATCTCAACCTTGTGCTGTTAATAATTAATAATCTGTGCGTGGGGTGTGGTTGGTCACCAGCGAACAACTGCTTCCAGTACACGGCCTACTTCGCCGTGTCGACGAACCTGGTGAACTACCTCAAGGACCGGTTGCACGTGGGCAGCAAGGCCGCCGCCAACGGCGTCACCAACTGGCTGGGCACGAGTTCCATCACGCCGCTCGTCGCCGCATTCCTCGCCGACGCCTTCCTCGGCAGGTACTGGACCATCGCGCTCTTCCTCGTCATCTCCGTCGTGGCCTACGCGGTGCTCGCGGCGAGCGCGGCGGCGGCGCTGGAGAGCGCAGCGTTCTACGCGGGCCTGTACCTGCTGGCGCTCGGCGGCGCGCTGCAGCCGGTGCTCACGTCGTTCGGGGCGGGCCAGTTCGACGAGGCCGACGAGGCGGAGCGCCGCCGGCAGAGCTCCTTCTTCAACTGGTTCTACATGTCCATCAACGTGGGATCGCTCGTCGGCGGCACCGTGCTCGTGTGGGTGCAGTCCAGCGTCAGCTGGG
Organism: Setaria viridis; assembly: GCF_005286985.2. Lineage (NCBI taxonomy): Eukaryota > Viridiplantae > Streptophyta > Magnoliopsida > Poales > Poaceae > Setaria > Setaria viridis. The sequence goes on from NC_048267.2 coordinate 43,378,807, forward strand.
GGCTCGGCTACGGCATCCCGGCGCTGCTCAGCGTGGTGTCCGTCGCGGTGTTCCTCGCCGGCACCACCACGTACCAGATCCACCAGCCGCCGGGCGGCAGCCCGATCACAAGGGTCGCGCAGGTGGTCGTCGCCGCGGTCAGGAAGTGCCGCGTGGAGGCGCCGGACGACGCGGCGGAGCTGCACGAGTACGAGGCCGACGACGGCATGTCCGCGATACAGGGGAGCCGCCGGCTCGCGCACACCGACCAGTTCAGGTCAGTTGTCGTTGCACGTAGTACATGCAAATTGCATGTAGGGAATATTATCAGCCGTAATTTCTCTTTGTATTCGTACATATATACGAGCGAGCGTTATTTTTCCAACTATAAAATAATCTTTGGCGAGAAACCATGAACACATTTATTGTTTGATTCTTTTTTTTTCAAACACATGTACAAGCACAAAAAGGCTCGTATGTGCGCATGCACATGCACCCTACCTTATGAACGTTCTTTCAGAACTATCCTTACGAGATTAAACGAACATATATTGAGATTAAGAAAACTCTCATAGGTGGCTTGGTGTTGATGGGTGTGTCATCTACCACCTAAAGATCTGGTTAAACTCGAAATCTTTACGTACCATTATTAGTGACTGTGGAAGGTCCCACATGTCATATACATAGCATGGCATATGAGGGATTGCAAATTTTCTTGGTGGCATATAAGGAAATTCCCTTTTCATTGATGAATATACGCGGGGGCATGAACCCTAGAGATCCATGATGAATAAAGGGTTACAACCATCTCTATATATTAGCCAATGTCATTGTTGAAGAATCTAACCGTACGTGAACAAATCTGAATGGATATCCAGCTACTTTGTTTTCTCCTCCATGTCCCATGTGGTGAAAAGAAAGAGAGCATCTATGGCAAGTTGGCAACATCAGACGTTTCAGGATGGAGTTTCTAATTAATATTCGATTTTTGACCAATCCAATTTCGAGATAAAGAAAGGTTTCGTAGATTTGGAACACTATAAAAAATGGCTTTTAACTCCTGTGTGAAGTAATTGTAATTCTAAAACGAAGTAACCCAACAATTATATAAAAAAAATCAAGTGTTAAGATTAGGATTTTCGATGACTCTACATGAATTTTGAAAATACTTTTTTTTAAGTCATCGAAAATGTTCAGTACACTCTGGTGAAATTAGTTTAGTAATAATTATATAAATCAGAAAACTTAAAATCCTTAGAAGTCGAGCCATGTCATTGGTCACTTACCTTAGTCTAAAGCATAGGTAGTAGTTCTTTCTTTATTTGCGTCCACTCGTTTACCTTAGTCATCAAAAGATTGACATGATAAGCTACTTGAAGCGGACCTAACGTGACACCGTGCTCTGTGACATCGGCCACAGTTTCGCGCTAGTCGGGTGCATCATTTTGGATCAATTTTTCTGACAGTTAAAAGATGCTCCTCAGTTTCCCTTTTTGAAAAAAAAAAGATGCTCCTCTAGCTAGGCGCCAACTTGTGTTGTGCCGGCCACCATGTTCCGATCGACGGGCTTCCTGTTGACGTGACGGGGACGTACGTGCACGGTCAGTCGGTCGCGGTGCAGCTCGATCGCTCAAATTCATGCTACCAAATTGTTTATTGATTTGCACCGCGGCAGATTTGTCGTGTGCATGCCAACAAAATGGTGCAGTGCACGCATGATATCGTCTCCATTTCGCTTTCTCGCCCATGCCTTTTTCCTTTTTGCAGTGCTCTGTGTAGCAGTAGCAGTAGCACTCATCATTATCAGACCGATGGAGAGCACGCCAGACTACTACAGGAATTAGAGTTTGTGCATTATTGGACACTAGCTGTCGTGGCATCTTTTACCGAAACAAAGAGTCACTCGATCAAATGACGTGGGCTAATGATCTGTCGTGATCATTCATGTAAATTCATGAACTCCCTGCAGGTTCCTGGACAAGGCGGCGGTGGAGACGGCGGGCGACAAGGCGCGTCCGAGCCCGTGGCGGCTGTGCACGGTGACGCAGGTGGAGGAGCTCAAGTGCGTGCTCCGCCTCCTCCCCGTGTGGGCGAGCGGCATCATCTTCGCGGCGGCGTACACGCAGATGACCACCACCTTCATCCTCCAGGGTGACACGCTGGACCCCTACGTCGGCGGCTTCCGCGTCCCCGCCGCCGTGCTCTCCGTCTTCGACACCCTCAGCGTCATGCTCTGGGTTCCCCTCTACGACCGCGTCGTCGTCCCGCTCGCCCGCCGCGCCACGGGCCACGACCGCGGGTTCACGCAGCTGGCGCGCATGGGCGTCGGCCTCGTCGTGCTCACCGCCGCCATGCTCGCCGCCGGGACGCTCGAGGTCGAGCGCCGCCGCGTCATCGCGCGCCACGGCATGTACGACACCAACACGGGCGCCGACGGGGCGTACCTGCCCATGTCCATCTTCTGGCAGGTGCCGCAGTACGTGGTGGTGGGCGCGTCGGAGGTATTCACCTTCATCGGCCAGATGGAGTTCTTCTACGACCAGGCGCCCGACGCGATGCGGAGCCTCTGCTCGGGCCTCTCCATGACGTCGTTCGCGCTGGGGAACTACGTGAGCTCGGCGCTCGTCACCGTGGTGGCGCGCGCCACGGCGAGGGGAGGGAGGGACGGCTGGATCCCCGACGACATCAACCGGGCGCACCTCGACAACTTCTTCTGGCTCCTCGCCATGCTCTGCATCGGCAACTTCGGCGTCTACCTGCTCATCGCGCGGTGGTACACCTACAAGAAGACGGTGGATTAGCTTAGGATTAACGATCACCACCTAATCGCCTGTTACGTTCCTATCAATTGGCCTCCAATGGTGTCATTGAAACATCGATCTCACACTGGAAAATGGTGACGGAACTGACGGGCCGGGGGAAAACCGAAAAACGCCATTGTAGCATAATATGACTGGGCTTGGCCCAGGCGAATAAAGCCTCACTGATTGAGCCCATATTTTGTACAGCAGGCCTGCCTGATGCGTTTATGGTTCGTTTCGTTACTATGTGGGCTGTGGCTGTCCTAAATTGGTTGGGCTGACGGAAGCCTGTACAAAATAGTCATCGCTGGCCCAGCCCACGAGACATACCCTGGACGATATCATCGACTGAGTCAATCCAAACGTCGTAACCGAAACCGTTCCATCTAGAAACAATCACGTCCTGCAGTCTTCTTGTCGTCGCGGCGCCGTTGGCTTTGGCTCCTACGTCCCGTCTCGATATAACAAGGAGAGAAGGGAGGAGAGCAAACAGTATGGAGGGCAACGGAGACGATGGGATAGAGAAGAGGAAGGGGGATCAGCTGGCGGCTGCCCCCGTCGCCGGGAACGAGACGAACGCGACATCAGCCGCCGCCGCCTCCGGGCACGTGACGACCGCCACATCAGCCGCCTCCATGGCAATTGATGATGATGCCATGGCCCGGGTCTTGACTGAGCGTGATGCAGCCAACGCTAGCACCGGCGTCAATCTCCAGAGTGCCGCTGCTGCGCAGAATATGTAAGTCTACTTATTACAGCATGTATACAGTAAGGAGCAGCTTAGTTTTAAACTTTTAATATTATTTTTTTCGATTTCAGTTGATTGATATACAATTTATTGATATCTGGATGTAGCCGTGGGTCACTGGTGACCAGGATAGATGAATTATTATCAATCCAATAAGATTTTGCTACGCATTTTCAATGCAATCTGTGTTTTCTGAGTTAATAGGATTGAGTATGTTCCTGCTGCTCCAATGAATACCAATTTTAAATTGGGACCCCTTTTAAATTTGGTTGCCTTCTTGCTAGTATTACAAGAACTTCTGACTGTATTATGTTACGGTAATTGCATTTTTCACCTTCATCTTTGCCATGCAGCTGTACTCCATACTGTCAGCAATGTGTTCTTTTCGTAGAATAATTAGCTTGTGTCAAACTAACAGTTAAATGGTCATACTCTATGGACTTGGGGCTGACATACTTGTATGTTTCCAGTGTGGCTGCTGCCAATTGTTTGTTGTCGATCAGAATTGGGATGAGCTGGAGACTTATCTTGCTGAGTTCTTGACCAAGGTTCAGGGTGAGAAGTTCTATCCCCACCCGGGTATTTTCTGCTCCCTTTACCAAGCACAGATCTCATATCTCATTGGGAAAGAGCAGTTTGCGGAGGCACGAGCAGTGTTCGATGACAAGGTTAAACCTCTTCTTGATCAAGACAAATATGACATTTACAAACCATTTGACTTATAAGCCCATGTGGAAATGTTGCAGAATTGTGTAGACAATTGGTACGTCGTATTTTTTTATTATAATGTTTGTTCCTATCGCATGTTTGCCAATTGTTATATGAGGTTGAACACTGATGAAAGTTTAGAGTAATTTCATTTTAGGCTAATACTTTATAAAAGCTTGATTATTTATACTTGCAAAGCCAGTATTTTTAATATTCTTTTGAAGCTATTACTAAAAATTTTATATTCCTTTATACCCATAAAGATCTAGAATGCGGTTGGTAATTTTTTTAGATCTAAAGCTATTACTAAAAAAGATTTATATTCCTTTATACTCCTTGTGTTACTCTTTGCCTTCATAGGTCCCATGTATTAGTCTGGACATGTCATGTGACCTGTAACTAAAAACTCTCGGGAGTCTCCTGGCAAGGCTGTGTCCTTAGGTGTCTAGCTTGAATCAGGTTTAGCACTAGGGCCTGGACTTTTTCCCTCCTTTTACGTCCTTCTATTCATGTACTCGCAAACTCTTGTATTTCCATTATCAAATAATTGAAATGGGAGGATGCCTCAATTTAAAATGAAATATTCCTTTATGCTCCTGAAGATCTGGAGTGTGGGTTTAGGAATCTTTTTTGGATGCATGTTCTCAAGCTCCATGTTTTTTTTTCTTATACAGCTTGCCACCGCCTGCTGATGAAATTGAAGATATGAATATCGTTATTTCTGATTACCTCATGCTTTATTTCCCGACTAGGTAATTATTTTTCAATCACCTGATACATTATGTTGATGATTACAAATTATTGATGCATGTGTTCTGCAAAAGCAAAATAAATCATGGCTTCTATATCTTAATCTATCTAAATTAGGGTTTTCTCTAATTATAAATATGAATTATTTACTAGGTCACTTCCACCCTTGCTTGTTTAAATTGAGAGTGATATTATCTATCTTTCTTAATAGATTTATATAAAGTAATTACTAAGTTGTTTTCAGTCCTGCAATTGATTATATTAGAATGATATTATCTGGCATGAATTATGTGGCTACATTTAATAAAGTCATTGCTTTATACAATTTGCAGAGCGAGGAGAATAGAACAAATTCAATTTCAGATGTTGTAATGACGTTCAATGATAAAAAAAGGAAAACAACATCAATGTTTGGCATGTCAATGGGTCACGACTTTATATAAAGTAATTACTAAGTCGTTTTCAATCCTTTAAATTTTTATATTTAGAATGATATTATCTGGAATGAATTATGTGGCTAGATTTAATAAAGTCATTGTTTTATACAGTTTGCAGAGCGAGGTGAATAGAACAAATTCAATTTCAGATTTTGTAACGACTTTCAATGATGAAAAAGGAAAACGACATCGTTGTTTGGCATGTCAATGGGTCATGCCTGCTTCAGCCACTTCTCAGTCACTAGTCTATCACATCAAGCACTTGAAGCAAGTTAACCGTTGTCGTAGAGTAACAAAATGGATGCTTGAATATCTCAATGGTGAAAAAGAAATTTGTATACAGGATATGACTGCTTCATCGGGGACCCAGTCAAGAAAGAGGAAGGCTCCATTGTCACCTCCATTAACTGTATCAGATCTTGATCAACAACCTGTTGTTATTCCAGAGGAACTTGTTTTTAAAATCTGGGTTGATCTTTTTGGAGCTAACATGAAAGCTTTGTTTGCTCTTAAGAAGTCCACCGCTGCAGCAAAAGCAAAAGAAATATTGATTCGCCAAGACGAGCTGACCATTGAGCTGAAGATATTGTTTTTTATGGACGAACATGTTCCACTGGGTTCTCCTCTGGCATTCATGAAGATAAAGACTCTCCTCGATTTGTCAGATGATCTTCTCCCATTGCTCAAGAACCTGCCAGATGTTTCTGAACTATTGTTAGATCAAGGTAAGGAAGCTACTGAACTGAGGCGTTGCTTTATTGTTGCAGCTGCTGAACCACCTCCCTCCAACAGCACCTGTTGATGTGATCACTCCCAGCACTGATAGTTCCGAGAGATCTCCAGCAAACTACATCCCCTATAAGTTGTTAAGTTGTCAAACTGGTCCATATAAGTTGTTTTAGAAGAAGCCACGAAAATGTCGAGGCCGCTAATTTTGCAGAATATCCGTAATTGGTCTTCTATATTTCATTTTTTCAGAAATCTATTCTAACTCTGTTTCACATCACACAAAAAAATCGAACTTTTATACTGGAAATGGCCATGGAACTGACGGGCCGGGGAAAAACAGAAAAGTGCCGTTTGTACCATATGACTGGGCTTGGCCCAGGCGAATAAAGCTTCATTAATTGAGAGCCCATGGTAACGAATATCTGTGAGGCAGACAGAGCTGCTTCACAAATCTCTGCCCACTATGGTCTGTTTGGGACGGCTCCCTACTACACGTTTTCAGCTTCATGGAGTGAATTCTATCCCAAACACGTTAACTCGTTAAAGTGTGGAACAGCAAACTCCATGAATGCAGAGGTCTCATTTTAATGGATTTGATGGGGGAAGGGTAAAGAGGCGCTCTAGAAATTGATAGAGTTATTCTACCGTAGAGTTTTTTTTTTGGAACATATTCTACCGTAGAGTTGGCCTAATATCTCTGGTAACATAGAGATCACAGTTTTTTTTTGACAAATAAAGATCACAGTTTAATTCACCAAAAAAGGATCACAATTTGATTCAATAAAAAGGCCACAATTTTTTTTGTCAAGAGGAACGAATGCAAAAGTATCACAATTCATGATCGGCCATCATGGTTTAACTGCTTACACTGAGATTTCCCAATCGAGTTTGGATCCTATCCTGTACAGCAACAGGTTAATTCCATGCTTTGTTTCTGCAAAATGCTTGTTGCTCAAAGCGCGACACCTGCATCGCATCGTATCGAAGTTAACGTCGGTAGCGACGCCGCGGGTAACGCCGACATCGCACCGGGCGTCACTAGTGACGACCTCGTGCCTGTTTCTACTTCACTTATTAGTATACACATATCAATCGCAATCACACAGCATCGCGCGCCATAACACAATGCTCGGAGTTTTGATTATGTTATTCTGCCGCGAGAGCGACTTGCAGCGACGACGACGCGTGCGTGCAGTGCGTTTGCTTCCTCAAAAGCTACACAAGTATACAATGATAGAAAAATAGATGCATATTTGCATCTTTACTATATGTGCAAATAAGGAACCCTAACGCCATTTTAACTAATTTCAATATGGTTAAGAGGCAAAAGGGAATTGAAGGCAGACAACTAGACGAGGCGTGTGCCGATGCGTGACAACAATTATATTCGTGTATGGCGTCGACAGTAGTTTAAGTAATAACAACCTTGCAGCCAGTTTTGGACCAAAAATGCATGACAGCGAATATTATCCTACTAGGTTCGAACACGTCCCTTGCAGAAACTCCAATGTACGTACGAGCTCGATTTTTTCCCCCTTGTGACTGAATGGTAACTTAGTTTGCTACATATCTGTGGTCTTATCTTCGTGCAAAAAAATAAAATAAAATCTATGGTTACATGTTCTGCTTTGAGTTAAATTTTTCGTTATGGAAATGTGGGCAATTAAATATTTTTATAGTTTCAATTTATTGATGTAGTAGATGTTAATAATCTTCTATATAAATTTGGCCAAGCTTAGTTAGTTTGATTTATGACAACAAAAGTGCTTGCATTTTAACAGTGGAGAATAATGGAAAAAAAACATTCCTCTATGTGGATAGTGGAAGGTAGTAGCAACCAAGATCCTGACACGGATCCATAACTACATTTTGGTCTCTGATTTGGAAGATAGTGGCTTTGTCTTTAAAAATCTTCTCCGTTCTTGTTTGGAAACTTTAAATTAAAATCTTCTCGGTTCTTGTTTTGAAACTAGCTAAGTATATTATATTATGTGTAGTGGTGTACGCAGGCACTGATGTTTTTATTAAGGATTTCTTTTTCATATGATCGATCATATTACTGCAGTGATAAACCAAGTAATTACCACAAACTCATTTGAGTTAGGAGTATCAACCATATGTTCATTTAACACAAGAAGACCTCTTAGTATTGGATTAGTACCGTTAGCCATAGAGCCGAACGATTATGATCCTAGGCATCACATTCAAACATATCACGCAATTTCTTTTCCTGCAAAACCTCGAAGGATAGTAACAATGCAGGCGGCCAAAGTAGAACTTTGGCATATTAGTTCTGTTGGTATGGCTCGAACTGGAAAAAAAAACAGAATGTGACAACCGTGACGAGTGACCAATTCTCGAGCTGAATACGTTGAGCTGTAACGGTACGGCTTTGCTATAGCCTAGCTAGCTGGGAGCAAATTAACAAATTAAAGACATACGCATCTCCAGGACCAAATCTTCATGCAAATCGACAAGGACGGATAGATTACAGCAAATTCACTATCTAATCTATATGTAAAACCAACACGAGTTTTGAAGTCATGGGTATTGTTAAACGTGTTAATCACCGACATTGATACGTGGGACTAAGCAGGAGAAACACATTATAGATGGTGGTACTGGCCACCACACCTATAACCATTAAATGTCTATGCAGGACTTCTGACATCAAATTTGGTATCTCATGTTATGATCAGCGGTTCAGTGACTTCCCTACATTCTCCTCTCTGCTACTCATAAACTCATTCAGTCACATGGCTCTTGCCATCCCAAGTCCCTTTCGGAGACACAGTGTGGTGTCCGAGGCAAAAGGCAATGCATGAGGATCATCTGATTCCAGATTTTCAGTTTCTGAGCATTTCCAAACTCTGTCCTCGGAACCAACAAATAATCGTACAACTTCCTGAATCTTCAGGTATCCGTGAGCATTAAGATTACTACCAACATCTCTCTCACCCATTTTCAGCAGCTGGACACATCGAACTACTCGAACCAGGCATACACGGACACTACACCCGTCCGTCTCCCATAGCTGACAGTAATGCATGCACTGCACCACCACACACAGCTCACTCGCCAGCACCGGCGGCGTGCATCGTCGATGGAGCTAGGAGAATTAACACGCAAACTAATCGTCTTCCAGCTCTCCAGCATCGTCGGTGTCGTCGGTTCTTTACTACCAGGCCTTCGGTCGGAGGCGGCCGCGCCGGTGGAGACGACTGAGATGGCGTCGTCGCTGACGTTTTTGGTGAAAGGGCCTCAATATCCTCCACTATTTTTCTGCGAGACCGAGCCATGAAGCAACCCATGGCTAGCTGTTTTAGCCACTGCCTTATTACGTGCAGCTGGACACAAACATTTTTTTCCCTTCTTGCAGGCGATCAGGTCACGGCCGGCGCGAGGGCTTCACTCTCAAGCATATCTTCGTTTTTTAATTCATGCTGAGATGATCATCTATGTATCTGTGATTTTCAGATATGTGTTTGGCCTCATAGATTCGTGTGTGTTTTGAGTTGTTTTGTTGCGTTTGGTCGGCAAGTTTTTTAACTGCTACCCAGTTTGACAATTACTGCCACAATCAGCATGAACAGATATTTTTTTAGAAAAATGAATGTGTGTGTGCAGCCAATCAATATGGACAGATAACTACCCGTTCGGTTCTCTTTCAAACCAGAGAAGAAAACAGTCGATCCAACGCCATCACTGATGGTCACAAAAAAGTTAACTAGAGGGCAAAAACTTTGATCCTAACGAAGAGACCAATTCGCCTGTCCCCTCTTAGCATTGAACTTAGTATTACTACTAACTGTAGTAAGATTCCATGACTATTTTGCACTGCTAGCTGCTGCATCCTTCTTCAGCAGCCAGCAGCTAGCTAGCTTCTCGCGCCATCTGTTTTACACCTTTCTTTCCAGCCAAGCAGAATAGGACCAAAAACCCCTTCGCCTTGGGACGCCTTCCGTGCTGCAAACGCGATCCTCCACACATATCTATCTTGTCGTACCTATCGCCACTCAATCTGGACAGTGAAAAATACATTTTACTCACATGAAGAATCTGTGCGCACGGTTTTGTATCATCAGAACATCGATCGCCACCGATGGAATTAAACAGTTCTGAATATATGCTGAGATCTGAATAGTTGTCCCTTTCAGCCAGACGATTATATGCATTTTTGGGCCAAATTTCAGACACCAAAAATTTTCTTTACAATATACCATGAGCCTAGTGCCAAGTCTTTCAGTACTTAACAACAAAAGAGACAGGCAAACCTGAGTTGTATCATGTAGCCTTGCTTTAGCTAACAAAAAAGAAAGAAAAATGGAGAAGAAAAGCCAGGTCATCTCCTACCTCTCGCTTGTATTGCTCTATAAATACCTTTGTTGGTTCAACCACGTAACAAAGTTAACTAGGCCATCTGCCTTTGCAACAAGGCCTGACTAACTAAACTAACGAGGACTGCATAAGCACACAGATGGGCATGCCCGAGCAGCCATGCAGGAGCACGCCCAACTCGTTCACCACCTCCTTCGGCTCCTCCCAGCAGATGCATCACCTGCCACAGCACGATGCTGCGCTCTGCACTGAGCCAGGACTGGGCTTCCCCTACTACTATGGCACGGACCAGCAGGACGCGGCGTTCGACGGCGACGAGGTAGACCTCGGCTTCCGCGCTTCCAAGGTCACCAAGGTTGACTACTACAGCTCGCCTTACCAGCCGTCATGGCCGCTGGCTCGTGCCGACGTCGCTGCCGCGGCGGCTGAATCGTCGCGCGTCAGGAAGCAGAGGTTCCGGGACGTTCTCGAGAGCTGCAAACAGAAGGTCGAGGCCATGGAGGCCATGGAGTCTCCCGTGGCGTTCCAGGAAGGTGAGGACGGGGGTGTTGCGGGGGATGGTGGTGGTGCCGCGGCCGGCGGCGGCGGGGGTGGAGGTGGTGGTGGCGGCGGCGCCGATGGCATGCGCCTGGTGCAGCTGCTGGTCGCCTGCGCCGAGGCCGTGGCGTGCCGCGACCGCGCGCAGGCGGCGGCGCTGCTGCGGGAGCTGCAGGTCGGCGCGCCCGTGCACGGCACGGCGTTCCAGCGCGTGGCGTCGTGCTTCGTCCAGGGCCTCGCGGACCGGCTCGCGCTGGCGCACCCGCCGGCGCTGGGGCCGGCGAGCATGGCGTTCTGCATCCCGCCGTCGTGCGCGGGGCGCGACGGCGCGCGCGGCGAGGCGCTCGCCCTGGCGTACGAGCTCTGCCCGTACCTCCGGTTCGCGCACTTCGTGGCGAACGCCTCCATCCTGGAAGCCTTTGAGGGAGAAAGCAACGTCCACGTGGTGGACCTGGGCATGACGCTGGGCCTCGACCGCGGCCACCAGTGGCGCAGCCTCCTCGACGGCCTCGCCGCCCGCGCCGGTGCGAAGCCGAAGCGCGTGCGCGTCACGGGCGTCGGCGCACCCCTCGACACTATGAGAGCCGTCGGCCGCGAGCTCGAGGCCTACGCGGAGGGGCTCGGGATGCGGCTCGAGTTCCGCGCCGTCGACCGCAGCCTGGAGAGCCTGCACGCCGACGACCTCGGCGTCGCCGCGGACGAGGCCGTGGCCATCAGCAGCGTCCTGGAGCTCCACTGCGTGGTGAAGGAGAGCCGCGGGGCGCTCAACTCAGTGCTCCAGACCGTCCGGAAGCTGTCGCCGAGGGCGTTCGTGCTCGTGGAGCAGGACGCCGGGCACAACGGGCCCTTCTTCCTGGGCCGGTTCATGGAGGCGCTCCACTACTACGCGGCGGTGTTCGACGCGCTGGACGCGGCGCTGCCGCGCTACGACGCGCGGCGGGCGCGCGTGGAGCAGTTCCACTTCGGCGCGGAGATCCGGAACGTGGTCGGGTGCGAGGGCGTGGCGCGCGTGGAGCGGCACGAGCGCGCGGACCAGTGGCGCCGCCGGATGAGCCGCGCGGGGTTCCAGTCCGTGCCCATCAGGATGGCGGCCAGGGCGCGGGAGTGGCTGGAGGAGAACGCCGGCGGCGGCGGGTACACGGTGGCCGAGGAGAAGGGCTGCCTCGTCCTCGGCTGGAAGGGCAAGCCCCTCATCGCCGCCTCCTGCTGGAAGTGCTAGGCGGCCGCTCGCGGCGTCACGCCGGCAGCTGGAGACGTATAGGCAGCTGGAGACGTATACCACCTGTCCACCCATCATCGGATGGATCTGCGGTGATTTTAGATGAATAAGAGCTCAAGCTTAGAGGTATATCCATGGCAGATGAGCTCACACATGCTATAGCTGTTCAAGCAAATATATGTGCTTGAACACACTTGTATAAATAAGGCCCTCAAATAGTTCTTTGTTGAGTTGTTTTGACAAATTTTGTGCAGGAACATTAACCAATCTGACTGTACAAGGAGATTTTGATTTCTTGCTGTAACTTACCAACTCTTTCCCCTATGTCTCTGTCATGGGGAATTGATGTAATCTTCCATGGAGGAATAGAAACTGATGTTCATCATCCATGGAACTGAAATGATCCTCCACTGATAAACAGAGATGGAAAGGTTAAAAAAAAAAAGGCAGAGATGGAAGGCAGATCGAATGCCCTGCTTTGTACAGTAGAGAGGAAACAATAGGTTTGAAATGTTAATTTGTGGATCAAACAGGCAAAACGATCGATCTGATCGACTCCCTGTAAATTTAGTAGTAAGTTTATGGTGACTAAGTCAGGAGGCTCGTCTTTTGTGCACGTTAAAGTTGGACAAGTCTGACCAAGCACGGACCGACGTCCAATGTGACAAATCAAAATCTTAAGAGTATTCTGAACATATAGCGATGATTGTGTACATATCAGCCTCCAATAGAACCCCTATAGCTACTGGAACCAAGAAGATTTCTCGTCTAAATGCCAAAAATAAACATTCTGATAAAGGAATGATCAAGATCCTTGAGTCAAATAACACGCAAGCAAAGTAAATGAATGTGTACAAATATACTGTGAAGAAGAATCGAAGGCTTGAGCTTTTGGCTACTGCCGGTTCATTACAGATTATTCTTTGATGGTCGCTATCTCTATTTCACCAAAATAGTCGCCTGAGAAAACTTCTCTTTTTCTTTGATTTTGAATCTGCACCCCAACATGGTAAGTTCAAATTAGTCTACCTCTCAATCAGGATGTAAATGAGTCAAATGTCTTTACTCCACATAAACGCAGAGCGTTGTGGAATGATAAAAGGTCGATTGGATTGACGAATATATAAACAAATCATGCAGATCACAACACCATTACCCCTTAGTCTCCCAGCTTTTAATAGTGCTTCCTCAGCGATTGGTCTCCATTGCTGAGCGCACGAGAAAGTAAGCCCCATCCCGACAGTCAGCCCTCGCAAAAGCTGTATTGTTCGAAGCACTGAAAATAGCTCTTCCGGGAAGCTCTTCAAATAGGGGGGCAAATTAGAAATAAGTCATTTAAGGAAGCAGTTTAGGAAGTAAAATGCACATAATTAAATAGATAATTCACCAATGTGTGTAAATAATGCAGACAGATGGATGAAATAGAATACATGATTTGTTAAAAAAAACCATATAGGACATTGTTTACAAGTTTGGATCTTTAAGGTGCGATCATACCTCCACTCCAATTTTAGTAAGTGAAGAATCATCGGCAAAAGGTGACATAACAGTCACACCAGGTGGTAATCTTGTGTCGAACATTCGCAGAGATAATTGAAACAATTCTTCTAGCTTATTATCAGCTATGGTCCTTGTTTTGATACCGAGCTCCCTGAAATATTTTTGTAGTCCATGAGCAAAACAGGTTATATATCAACATTCAAGTGCTATTCACCAATAATCAGCACCCCCTCTTGCCCTTAACTATATCTTTTCATTTTAAACAGGAATCAATATTACATCTTCATTAGTTTCTAGCTCATATATAATATTTCATTTTACTGCTTCGCAGTAACTCCAACTTACATAGATGTACACAGTAGAAATATAACATGGCATGCAATTGAGCATACCTGAAACCTTCTTCGGCCCTCAAAAAATCATCATCAGCCATTGCAACTACAAGATTTGCATAAGCAAGTCGTAAATCGTCTGGCATTTCTTTCACTTGTCCATAATCAAGTAAAGCCACCTGAAAAACACAAGAATAACATTTAACTGGAAGTTGCCATTGACCTGCAAGAGGAGATGGAAGAGTTTTAAAAGGTCTCTTGCCTCTGTGTCCTTGCAGATAAGGATGTTTCCTGGGTGTGGATCTGCATGGAAAAAGCCATCCTTCAAGATCATTTGACCATATGCAAGGGTAAGATCTGACAAAATCTTCCTGCAATAGGGAAAAAAAAGGCGCTTTTGAAATCACCTAAGCATTAAAAATTAAAGCAACTGAAGGAAAAACTATAAAAAAATAAAGTTTTCAAAAAAGGGTTGTTACTAATTATTTTTAAGGTCTACCAAACGTGACTAATTGAGTGGAATTTTATTTTATTCATCCTAATAGCACTGACCAACATAGAATCTGAAAGCTATTATAAGGTTTTGTAAATTAAGCAAATGAGAATCATACTCTTTTAAGATGAAGGGGCTTACTGCTTTGCCATTGCTGCAATCTTACTACCAGGATCTACGCCCCTTTTAGCCATTTCATTGCCAAGATTCATTATTGGGGTCCCTTTGACAAATTCCATTACCAGAACTTCCCTACAAAGAATATAAATAATAGCATTTAAGTCATACTGACAGAATAACCTCATGTATTGATTGGTCAAAAAAACTCTCATAATGATTATGCAAAGAAACACAAGAGGTAGTAGGCTCAGTAAAGTTCAAGCCAATAAATGCATTAGAGTTAAGTGTTTCTTCTATCTAACAGCAATAGAGTAGATAAATCACAATGTTTCCTACATTTGAAGCATAAGAAGAAAGAATGGTACATAAAATCAGCAGCATACTTCTGGGTATCATGAAATGGAAGCAAAGAAACTTGCGATAAATATTTCTTTGTTTATTAGCTTAAATTCCAAACAAGCCAGCATATGACAATGTTAATCCCTGGAAGGCCAGATATGGAGCCTAGAGGGTCAGAAAGATCCAATAGCTTGAAGTCACTGTACGATAGATGGAAAAACACTAGAAAAATGCAAATGTTTACGTAAAGAAGCATCTCTCAAAGGAAATATCTTTCTTGAGTAAAAAAGAAAAAACATCTCATTTAATTCAAGCATCCTGGTATCAGTAAGTGGCTGATTTATAACTGCTTTGTTGAAACCATGAAATTAAAAACAGCCCTAGTATCCACCTGAATATATTGTGCAAAAAACTAGGATTCAATTAAATAACCTGAAAACACTTTGATTAAGTGAGCAGTTATGATACTATACCTGCAAACCATTCCAGGAATCACACGAGGCACCATAACCGGAGGTTTCTTATTGTTGAGACGTAGGAATTCTCGTATCCTTTCCATTGCCCTTGCTTCGCGCACAAAGTCAAACTCATAGCATATCTTCAGAAGCAAACATCAATACAAAAAATAATATCAATACTTTAACACAACACATGGTGCACACGGGTGTGAAATAGAGGTATTGACAAAGAATAAAGAACACAACAATATTCTCTGCAGCTTAAAGAGTAAAATCTGTATCAAAACAAAATTGAAGTTAACACAGCACATTATCGTATAGGAGATGCATTTTTATGCTCACCAATCTATTTGAACAATTGATCTCCAATGTAAATATGTAAATGGGCAATAATGGTGCAGCTGCAAATAGGGGCCATTCTTTGCTTCCAATGGTTAAAATGGGAATACAAAAATGACTGAGCTTATTCTTTTGTGGACATGCAGATATCTCATATTAACTTCTATTAACCTTTAATTGAATTCCCAATTCACCAAAGATACATAATAGTTACAATGGGCTATACTATGAAAACAATGTTAAAAGGGAGCTTTCACATTTTCTCTAAGAAGTTTAAAATTCTAATAGTGAGGGGGAAAAAAGAAACCTATTTTAGTGCCCCTAAATTTTAAAGCTACTGATTAATCAGATATAAGACAGTAGACATCAAAATCCATGATGCATACAACTCTATGTAAAGACCCACATACAGTACAAACATGCGCCATTTCACGAGCTTCACCAGTAATTTGACACATGGCAGTCTGACTTAGTTTACGTCAAATAATGATAATTGCACAACAGGCTCCACATTATTCTTGATGTTTGATGTGGAAAAGTTATATAGGATTACCAGAACAAGTGAAAGTAGAATGATTTAGGGGTGGGGAACAAAACCTGTTTTTCCATCTCTTTGGTGGCAGAGAATAGATCAAAGTTGATGTCATACTTCTGCAAAAACAAGGCCATTGCTTGCATGTTCCGGATATCAACCATCATCAGATGTTCAGCTCCTGGATGTTGAACCTGATCAATTCCTAACATCATGACACATCCTAGCAAACCTGAAATTTCAAACGGCTGTTTACAGAACACATGAATGCATATACTAACCTTGACAGCAACATCTGTCTTCGATAATTTAAGCCTTGCTCGATGCACCTAACAACAAATATGAAGCAAAGGATTAACTGAGAGATTGTCTAAAAGATTAAGTGATAAAATAAGAGATCTGTTCCAGGCAAGTGTGCAATGTTATGTTAAAAAGCAGAAAATAACATATGCACAGGCCTAACATTGACAGGAATGGTAGAAAGCACAGATGTTAAGAATCCCCAGATTTCACAGAAAAGGAGATTTACCTAAGCACGAACCTGTGCAATAGAAGCAGACCCAACAGGCTCAACGTCGAACTCTTCGAATATGTCATCAAAGCTCTTTCCAAACTGTCTCTCCACAACATCTCTCACAACATCAAATGGTGTGGCTGGGGCCTTATCACAGAGCGTGACGAGTCTCTTCACCCAAGCCATCGGCGCCAAATCGGGTTTTCCCAGAATTTGTGCAGCCTGTTTCAAAATCCACTAATCCAATGTCAGTCTCACAGAACACTCGAATCAAAACCAGATGGTACAAAAGCACCCCAAGCACAATTGCAACTACGATTTACCAGCACAATCCGATTGCAGCTGCTGTCAATCACTCTGATTTTGTTTTCATACGATTGACTGAGGCTGGAGATAACTGGGGGCAGGACAGAAAAAAACAGGGGAACCGAAGCCCACCACCAACCTTGAGGAAGAGTCCGCCGAGCTCGGAGCAGAGGGAGTACATCTTCTGGGCGCCGAGCTCGTGCTGCTGCTCCCACATGGCCCCCCGCTCCTCCTCATCCTTGACGAACCCCGCCCGCAGCTGGCACACCTGGACCGACCAAAGCGCTCGCCAATTAAACCCCCCGCACCTCACCAGGGGACCATATCGACGAGCACCTCAAAGGCACACCACCAACGGACCAGCGGCTAGCTCGCCTACCTTGTAGCTGGTGTAGATGTCCGCGGCGCGGACCCAGAACTGCGCGGAGCGGCTCCACGGGTGGAGGCGGTCGGAGATGCGCTCCCGCAGGTCCTGCAGCTGCGCGACGGCCAGCGGCATTGCAGTCGGGCGGACTGGGCGAGGTGGCCGCGGCCTCGGACGCGTGGGAGCGGGGATATGGATATGTGCGCACGCCGCTGCGGAGTTACGGCGGCCGCGGTGGCTGCGCCGTCGCGTTCCTTTCGTGCGCCCCCCGGTGGTGGGCGACGGCAGCGTCCGCGTGTTGTGTGGCTGACTGGCTACGGCGTACGGCGAGGTCGGGCCCACCACGAATCTAGCGAGGGTAAAAGGACTTTTTCAGTCTTGTGGAGGCAAATTGTGCGAGAAGGCGTGCGGGCTTGCGCTTGCGGCTGTGGCGCGACGTGGTAGGCGCGCTCCGTTGTAGGCTGCTGACGGCGACGGTGCTGCGCGATTCTTGTCAGCGGCGAGATCGCCTTAGATCCGTGCAGAGTCCAATTCCAATGTTCCGTTCCAGCCTGGGATGTTTGTATACCCGGATTAAACTTTAATCCCGTCGAATATTTAGATACTAATTCTAAGTATTAAATATAGACTATTTATGGAGGTCAAACGGCGATACGAATTATTAAGTCTAATTAGTCTATGATTTGATACTGTAGCAAATGGTTACTGTAGCAGCACATTGTCAAATCATAGACTAATTAGACTTAAGAGATTCGTCGCACTATTTAGCCTCCATATGTGAAATTAGTTTTATAATTAATTCATATTTAGTCCTCCTAATTAGCCTCCGAATATTTGATGTGACACGGACTAAACTTTAGCTCCAAGATCCAAACACCCCCTAAGAACAACTCCAAGAGCACCTCTATCTCACCCATAATACCTTCTTTAGGGGGAAAATGGAAAAAAAGAACTCCAACAGTTCCCCCAAACCTCCTCCAATCTTTTCGCGACGCGAAAATCTTCCCCGCGACGCGCAAATATGCGGGACTTTCCTCCGCCCTCAATCCGCCCCTGAGCCTGCTTTCTCGCGCGTGATTCACCATTCCCGCCAGCTCCCCTCCACTTCGCGACGTGCAAATCTTCAGCTTTCGGCGGCAATGGCAGCGGCTTTCCGCAGCGGGCGGCAGGGGCTTTACCTAATGCCCCCTATCGTGACGGTGGGGAGGAGCGGTGTGATGGCCGCGCCTTGTAGTGCGGGCTTCGGCGGCGGGGGCTGCCCTCGCGGAGGCGGAGGCAGAGACCGGGGGAGGAGCGGTGTGATGGCCGCGCCCTGCAGCGCGAGCTTCGACGGCGGGGCGGCGGGGGCCGCCCTTGCAGAGGCGGAGGCGGAGAGGGGGGGAGGACGCCGCTGTGGGAGGAGGAGGAGGCGGCGGTAGGAAATGGGCTTGGAGGATAGTTGAATTATTGGGAGATAGACGGAGGCGGAGACCGTGGGATAACGTGGCCTATTTTGAATTACTGGGGGATAGTTTTTAGCGTTCTGTTGTAGGTTGATATGTTTTTTGGGGAAAATTTTTTTAGCATAGCCCTCAATACACTATTTTGGGGGAGAATTTTTTAAGGAACTCTTGAAGTTGCTCTAAGCCATTCGCATCAAACGCAAAGTCTAGTGTTTGAGATTCGTGCAGGGGCGCGAAGTTCGTTAGATGCATCAAACTCAAACCCTAACTCCCACCCCCTCCCTCCCTTGCCTGTGCCGCTACCCCCGCGCGGAAACTCACGCGTCGGTGTTTAAATCCGGCAACCTACCAAGGGAGTACCCGAGGTAGAGTTTTGGTTGGTGGGTGTCGCCGAAATCAGGAACCCGATGGTGTACGTAGGCACGCGATTTAGACAGGTTCGGACCGCTAGATCACGTAATACTCTACATCTTGTGTGTAGCTAGCTCGTATTGGATTGAACTGTCTGAGAGGATCCCTACCTGCCCTTATCTATCGGGGGAGTAGAGTTATAGGATGGTTTTTTTACAAGAGTAATAGTTGGATTCGACCAGAGAATTCTTTTCCAACTAGGAAGAGTAGCTTTCTTGTCCTTGACTAGTCTCTTGGACTCCATGTAAACTACGCCATCCTGCACCGTAGCTTCCATGTCTGATATGTCTCGGTGTACAGCTCCATATGTGGATCTGTTCAAACCTTTTGGTGGGCTCATAGATGTATGTACAACACCACGCTGGCAACGCGGCTGGCCCCGCCGCCACCGTGGCCGTCGCGGCCCGCCGCTCCGCGCCGCCCTAACCCGCGCGCGGGCTCGTTGGCCGCCACCACTAGTCGCCGAATCTAGAGAAGAAGGCGCGGGCAGCGGTAAAAAGAAAATTAAGATTTTTTTTTTAAAACAATGCTGAAATAATTAAAAAGTATTAGATCATTTTTTTTTTAAATGTTGGTCGAACTTTTTCTAAATAAATGTTAATCTCAACTTCTATCGAAATGTTGGTTTGAACAAATTTTTTTATCCAGTGGGCATCATCGAATAGGAGGATCGAGGAGGAAGATGGGCCTCGCTGCGCTGGAAGTTTCAACTCTATCTAGAGCCCCCGGCAGCGGGCGCAACGGAAAAATATCCCCAGAGCTGGAGAAGCCGCGGAGACCCGCGCCCCGCCGGCTTGCCCGTCGCCTAGTCGTCCATGGCGGCCGCGATGGGCGCCGTGATCCGGCGGATGCACGCGGCGGCGGCGGCGGCGCATCCCCCGCGCCTGACGAAGCTCGCGCTGCACCCGCCCAAATCCGTGAGTCTCCTCCACCTTAGATCCTATCTACCTTAGCCGATTCCTGCGAGTTTGAACTGCTCGCGTGGTGATTGCTGGTTAGTGTTCTGTTTGGTTTTGGTGTGATCTAGAGTAGTACTGTCTACTGTCCCCTCGGCTGAAAGGAGGCCAAATTCACGACAGCGCTCGGCGGCTCGGGGCCGCCGTGTTGTGCTGTCCGACTTCACCTGATTGTTTGTCACAGCTGCTCAAATGTTATGTGCAGATTTGTTCTTCGGTTGCCATGCGTACAAGCAAAAGGAAATGTTCCTTATCGTCCGCCCGTGAGTGCTAGATAGCGAAATATTAGTAAGGACTAAGGTGCTATTCTGGACATGTGACCAAGCTGTGCCGTGTGATAAGATAGCGAAAATAAACCCCCATTTGTGCTGAAATTTTGTGCTAAGCTATGCCGTGTGGTCAAGGCAGAGCCCCCAATCAATGTCAGGGAGACAGATCCCTAGTGTCGTTGTTGAGGTTCTGGTCTTAATTCCTTGTCTTAGGATGTTTCCAAATTTGACCTTATCACATCCTTGTTTTAGGACCACATGCATCTTATCTCGAAGAAATGGGCATGTACGCCTTCTTAGTTGACACTTACTCTAGCTAGCAACTGCTGCCCAATTGATGGATTGATCATCAGTATCGTAGCATTACATGAGATTATTTGCTGATGAATGTATATATATCTTGACTGTCTACACTTAACCATCTCCGCCACAAATTTCATGGGTATGTGTCATTTTCTGAACATGATAACCATCCCATGAACAGTACTCTTGTTGATAAGTTTGCATATTTGTCTTAAAATCAAAAGGGTCCTTTTTTATGAATGACTACTCTTGCGAGCTTGCTGTGAATTTTACTCTGCCATTGGTGGAATGGTGCATACTTTGGGGTATGGTTTGTGCATATATTCGGGATTGAACTAATTTCTGCTTCATTCCAGGTGGAGGTTGAATTTGCAGATGGTAGCTCATTTCATCTGTCAGCAGAGTTTCTCAGAGTATACAGCCCTGCAGCTGATAGCAAAATCAGATCAGTGGGCGGTGAAAAGGTAATTTCTAGTATACTTTTATCTGTCACAGTTGGTCTTTTTGAGCTTTTTCGTTAGTCCAAACAACAGTTCATGCTATTTACGAATTACCCATAGCCAGTGCTATATGAAAAGAAATTTCTCTTGTAGCTTTTAGAAGCATTATTTTTCTGTGAATGGATCTGCAAATTTGCATGCAGATCATTTCAGATGAAATCTTCAATGATGTCTTTAGGAGATTACTTGATATTTTGTGTCGGGTCTGTGCTTTCCCGAGAATTATGTTTTTACAGTGGAAATCATGTCTGATCAGGTTATATTTGGGCGACGGCATGTTGGAATCATGTCAGCTGAATCAGTAGGGAACTACGGAGTCCGGTGAGGGTCATATTATCTCATGGCATGTTTTTCTCATGTCATATTGCAGAAGTCAGTTGTGACATCTTTGTCAATTAAAAACAAAGAGTTTTGTTTCTATCTGCAAATCTCATTCATGACTGGATGTTGTTTGCATGTAGGATACTCTTTGATGATTTGCACAAGACGGGGATCTTCACATGGGATTACTTGCACCATCTGGGTTCTAATAAGTTCAGTCTGATGCGAAGTTACATCAGAACTTTGAGAAAGCATGGACTCAGCCGGGATCCCCGGAGAAGGAAATGAAGGAAACGATAGTCTCTAGACCACCTCACCTTGTGCTGCACGGATTGCTCTGTCAGGCTTCGCCTGCCATGTATCTGAAGAGCTGCTCGATTTAGTGTTAGTTGTAAACCACAAGGAGATGATTAACTACTGAGTGACAGTAATGCACTAAGGATGGAAAGAAGTTTGATGGAGTTGATTGACTTGTTGGAATTGGACAAACACTTCCAGTTTTCATAACGTGTGCAGTTTTTCTGTCCTCTCCCTTTCTGGAGGGACAGTTGGTGTATATGAGTCCAAATACTGTTTGCTTTGTTTAGATGAGCTATACGACAATTTTGCTGGATAGTAAAGATTTCTGCGATCTCACATTTGATTGATGTTCATTTTGTGCAGCCCATTCCACAAGGGCAACTCGGCAAGGTCCTGACACGGCAACACGAGGTTTCATGACGGAGAGAGGAAAGGATGGTGGCAGGAGGGTTAGAGATGAAAGTGTAATGGCCGGCGACTGATACTTGACAGAAACCTGTAAAGGCAAGCATATCCTGAATAGTGTGTGTATATTGTTTCAGGGCAATAATCTATTTCTTAAATTCAAATCTCTAACGTAGAAGGCCAGAAATCATAAAACAACAATGAGTAGCGCTTGCACTTCATTGTTAACGATCTGGTGTAATCTAAACTTGTGGGGTTTTCAGACATGCTAAAGTAGAGGCGTCTAAGGGCCTTCGGCGACCTGTTCAGCACTAGTCTTTGCAGTAACAGCAGTAGAAGGCTAGCACTAGCAGCACTTTCACCGTGTCGTATCATTGTTGCAGAAGAAGCAAGTGGGCTATCAGTTTCACCAGGCACCAGCAAACCTTCAGTTGAGGTGTGGCCAATGTTGTCAAAATCGTAGATTCTAAATCGAATGAGAGGTCTTTATGTAAGAGCGCAATTATAAGATCTTAAATATTCTTTCAGAGCTTAACTATAAAAATCGTAGAAACACAGACTCTATTGACTAGAACAATATAACCAGGCCATAAAGACGTAAAATCTACGACAAAATCACGATTTTAATTTGACGACCATGGATGTACCGATCAAAAGGCTACATATCGTTACATCCAGTAACTGAGACAGTGGTAATGTGGTATTTTTCTAAGGGAAAAAACTCGTCACACGTATGCTATTAAACAGCTGCTCGTGCTGCACTTCCTTTCACATGCGCCGTAAAGCGACTCGCGTCTGGCTAACAGGTGATTGCAGCCATAAGGATGAAGATAGCTAGGCAAGCCCCTAGTGGTAAGATCAGCAGGCCTTCGATCCACGTCTCTGTTGTGAAAACGTATTGTACATAGAGGAACGAGACGGAAGCGACCACCACAATGAAAAAAAATCTGCAACAAAAAAGAATGAAACGCACAGTTATCATGCTTGCCATCGATCGCATATGCTTCGATCATCAGGTCGAGCAGTTTTACGACGTGTTGTATCAGCTAGAGATCATCTCACCTTTATAATGGTCTTAGCAGCCCAAGCCAAGAAGTCCTCCAAAGACAGGTCCGGCCGTGAGGGTTGTTCTTCACTGGATCTATCGTATATCGCCTCGGCGTCGACGGTGTGACGACCATCCGATTTGTGAACGGGGCCGTCCGATCCACGTCAGGGATGCACACGGGGCCACGTGGTGCAGCACCGGCCACGTCTTCGTGGTCACGTGCCGGTACGCGTTGGCCAGCACGCCGGCACGGCGGCGACGGTCCCGGTCACCTCACGCGCACCATGCACCGCACGGCGAGGCAGTAGCCGTGGACGAGCCCCAACGACTCCACCTCTGCCAGGGACATGAACCTGGCGTAGCCCGCGTGACGAACACGGAGACGTGGTCGGTGCTCTCGTTTACGCCGTGTCCGTCCGGGTAGAACACGACGGCCCAGTCGTGCCCAGCGGCAGTGAACGCGCTTCACTGAAGCGGCGACGCCCATGCCTTGGGTCAGCGAGTAGCCCGCGACCTTGAAGACGTGCGAGCCGCTGGACGCCTCGACGTGGCACGTCGAGGCCATCTCCTCGGATGCAAATGCAACAGCCATGGGTTGCTTTCTACGGTGTGGGCAAGGCAAACAGGTCGGGACAAGTAGTTAGGGCACATCAACTTATACCAGAAGAAGGCTATAGTTCTATCCAACCTTCAGGAACGATCGAAATTAGTGGATCAATGGGGAATACCCCGTACCGCTGTCGTCCAGCTGTTAACGCATAACGACGTCACAGCTCTTGCTCTCAGCCGTCGGATAGCGCGAGGATGCGATCGACGCAATTTCACATTGTAACGTAGAGTCAATGTCAGAGCAAAGAACCTCATGAAGTAAACGGAACAAAAGCATGAAAAGATAACCCACGACAACAGATGGCCGATACTTTACATGCTATGCCAATCATGACGACGTAGGTGTTCAATCTCCAAAACGAAATTGTTCAACCACTAATTACACACTGGGGCAGATCAAAGTACATACGAGGTCATCAACGTAACATGGGGTTACAGTTATAGTGCCTAATTTGATGCCACGGCCTGACAAGCGAGGAGCTTGAGACATTTTGCGGCCACAGCACCAAGCACGAGCACCCCATAAGTTAGGGTGCATCAAACCATTTGGCAATCTAGAAGCAATTGTGGGGGTTCAGCTTGCATAAATCATTCTCCTGGAAGAATTAACAGAGAAGATTATGTGACCATACAATAACTAATGAGAACGAAAGCTTCGGAATTGTACGCCAAGGTTCAGGATTGGAACATACCTACAGAAGCAGCGTGGTGTATAAACTGGTCATTTTTGTTTAGAAGGCACTGTTCGCGTCACAGTGGACACACCATCAACAAATTTTGTCCGGAATATTACGTTGGCATTGTTGAACATACCCTCTTTAAGCGAGACAACTATGAACTGCAAACACATTAGTTCCAACATTCAGAATTTAAGCCTTACAAGTTTCAGAACGCAGACGGGTGTGCATCTGAATCAGCAGTGCACCAGCAAAGCAACAGTTCATTAGTGGTAAGCAACTCCTAGAGACCTGTCTTTTTAAGAAAGTTTACCTACTACATTTAAATATAATACACCTGACTAAACGGGATTATAAATTACTATAGTTGCATTTAGATTACCTGTGAGTGAGGAAAATGAGCCTTGATCATTCTACCAATGTTTTGTGTGTGGCTAAGGTCAAGGGCAGCATCAACCTGCAGCACATGAACATAATAGTCAATTTAAAATGGTCAACCTGCGCAAACGATCCGCAAACTAGAACACTTGAGACATCAGATATACAAGACTGTACGACATATAACAATAGAAGAACCTTGCCCAATCCATGGATTTATAACTAAATTATCATGAAATGAACAAGTGAACAGGGCCCTGATTATATATGTTTTCTAAATACCAAGTACTGCTCTGCATGACTTTCTCCTGTTGCTTCAGTTTAAGACACACTCCCTCCGTCCCAAATTGTAGGTCGTTTTGGCGTGCATAGCTTTTGCTATGCATCTAGATATAGTGTAGGTCTAGATGCATAATAATATCTATGAACCTAGTAAAGCCAAAACGACCTACAATTTGAAACGGAGGAAGTACCTTCTAGACCAGAACTAAGTTATCCAACAACTGAGACCTACCATGAGAACAACTTGCAACAGTACAATGTGGCATCATTCCATCCTAAGGTACGGTTGTCTACTCTTAGTCTTCACCAATCACCACACTGTTTATAAAATAGGTAAAAGGCCTTCTTAGATGAGATGAACTCAAGCTCTGAACAGTTCCTTTAGTCTAACTAATCATAACCAATGACTGATTGTTTCCATCTTTTAAATTTTTTTATCAAACTGATCTCAAGAAAAAGCATCAAAACTGAACTTACTTATATTTCAAAACTGAACTTACTTATATGTTTCAATAAATCTGATTTTGAGAAATTGCCTATCGTATTCACTTGCCCTAATGCCTCATTCTTGCTAATACAGTAAAGTTATGCTAACTCAAGAACAGTAGATTGCGCCAATACGAAATCTGAATAGTAAATCATATTCAGATATACCTCATCCAATATGTAAAGTGGTGCAGGTTTGAAAAGAAGCAGCGCCAGAATAAGACTAAGAGCGAGAAGGGATCGTTGCCCTCCACTAAGTTCAGACAGAGACTGCTTCCAAACTGTCCCAAATGCTACACGAACTTCAAGACCATCCAAGAAAGTACCACCTTCTGGAGGATCAAGTTTTGCCATTGTACCAGGTAAAAGAGTACTGAATATAGACCCAAAATCCCTATAGAAACAGAATGGAGATGTTAGACACCAATTTGCATATTTATGAGTAAAGGAATACCATGCTAAAACTAGGTTTTTAGCAATATTTAAAGGACCAAGTGCATCTGTTCAGATATATAATAAGTCACCAAAGGATTCATATACTGACTTGTTTACTTTGAGCCATGTGACTTTCAAGGTTTCCTTCTTCTTCTCATCCAACTCTTCTATAACTTTCTTGATTTTTGCCTTGTCATTCTGCAGATGATAAAAGTTATGTGTGTGCAGCTCTCAAAATTAATTATTCTCAGGCTATCAAGAAACTATACATGAATAGGGCCCAACCTCAATGATGTTTTTCTTTGACATCAAATCGTTGTACTCATCCTCTGCCTTCTCAAACATTGCCATAACTTTCTTATTGACCCTTTTCTCCAGACTGCATTTGGCAGGTACATTGCAAATTACAAAATTACACAATTGATATGAGTAGAGCTATTCAGGAGCACTAGCATCAGCATCTGATGATTCATAGTGAAATGGAGCTAATAGGATCACAAATACCTGGATTGTTGAGCTTGAAGATTTTCAAGTTCCTCCCGGGCTTTATGTGGTTCACAAGATTCAAAATCATAATCTGTACCACTTTTCCCAAACAACTGCTTCTCAGTTGCAATCCAACTATACTTCTCCACTAGCTTATCAACTACTGAAGAGCAATCCTTTTGTTCTATCTCCATCCTCTTAACCTAATATGTTATATTCTGGTATTAAAGCATGTTCAAGCAATCAATTATAAATCAGAAAAATGCAGCAGAGATTATAACCTCATTTTCCATTTTCTTCCTTTCAACATTTGAATCGCTTAATTTCTGTTGAAGTTTCTGCTGTTCCTTGGCCATGCGGTTTATCTGTGAGTCGCATTCCTTCAGTTTCGAACGCCCAACATTGAGCTCACCTTCAGCTTGATCATACTCTTGCTTTATGGCAGTAACCTGTGATCCACGAGTGAAGTGCAACAGCATATTTAACTAAATAATCTAAAACTCAGCAATAACACCAGGTACAAGGTAACTATAACACCAGGTACAAAGTAACCTTGTCCCTTTGTTTTTCCAAGGTTTCAGACAGAGAAGTAATTTGAGCCTTTGAAGTTGATAACTGCTCTTCTAGCGTAGCAAGCTCATTAGCAACCGCATCTTTCTCCATGATCAGCCTCTCCCTCTCACTTTCATAAGCCTATTTCAGATATGCAATTAGAAATATGTGATGTGTCCAAGATTGAATTGTCAGGATGACTGTTCAAGTATAAAAGAATGTATGACCAGTATCAGAGTAGAAATTCAACAGGATATATTCTGCATGCTAAAAAAAATCTCTAGCCTCTTCATCAAAGCTAACCGCATAGTTACCTTGCAAACTAACATGTCTCTTCAGAAAGAGCTTGTGACTAACTCAAGGTAATCAGCGAAAGTCATAATTTTCAGCTATATGCAGCTTTAAGAAAATATCCTACATATCTTCATCTAACCAAAAATAAATAATACTGCCTCAAATATGAGTTAGCACAAAGACCAAGGTCACATGGGACTTCACATACAAGCAACGGCACAAGGCTAAGACGCCAGGAGCACCTGCACAGGAGAATGTGGTAGCAACAGCAGAGATTTAGAGATACGTCTATATATCTCTTTATTTGATCTTTTTTTGCTTCGAGTTAGCAAGTGCTGAGAGATAAGGTGTGGATCAATTAGGAGTTTGTTAGTGCTAAACTAGCTCTGTGTAGAGGGGAAATTGGCAGTGTTTTGGGATTAATCAATCGGGTCAACCTAATACCCAGTTTCCTTTATGCCTGCCTCGCCAGTGTGGTAGCCAATGATGGCTGTCTATCTAAGCCATGCCGACAAGGTCCTGGGTCACATCCAGAACTCTCCCACAACTGCTCGCACAGATCAACAAGGAGAAGCAGCTTGTATTGAAAATGCTTCAGAGATTAAGCGGTAAATCAGTTGTGGCAGCAACGAGAAACTAAGCAACCTTGAGTTGCTTTGACATAGACTGCATCTCTGATTTCAGTGATTTGATCATTTTTTCCAGTGCTTTGAGTCTGCCTTCGCGTTCAGTGCCGTAAGTCCTGATCGTTTGTTCTAACTCAGAAACCATTGACACACATTTTTCATACTGCACTTGCTTTTCTGTCAACTCTTGTTTTGATTCCTGAAGCTCTTGTTCTATTTTCTTTACGAGTTCACCTAACTGAAGTTCAAATAAAAAAACTGTTAATTTCATTTGAAACTGGAAACTGGTAAGGAAACCATATTGATGGTGTAAGCTAATACCTTGTGGTGTTCATTTTGCTCAACTCTTTTCTGAAATAACGAGAGATCATATGACTTGAGTTCAAACTGAGATTTCAACTTAGTGTACCTTTCCTGCAATGGTAAAAGGGCTCCAATCTGGGAAAAAAGAAGAGAGGAGGGGAGAGATTAGAATTTCTAGAAAATGAAATTTAGCATAGGTTACATAACCAACACATAACTTGCTACAGAAGCAATGAAGAGAGATAATTGATAGAGGCCAGCACAATAAATGACTCAATGAACCAGAGATGACCTATTTTCTAGTATTGTGCATACATGCTAACCGTATCAAAGAATACATGTCATAACAAGAATTACTGCGCAAGCAAAATATTTTACAATTTACTAATTAGATATGCATTCATGCTTCATGTACTCTTTCTTCATCTTTTTTTCTAGAATACGCGGGAGAGCTGAGTATTTTTGTATTAAGAGAGATAAAAGGTCCAATCACACAACCACCACCTCACCTTGGACCAGAAATGAATATTCTTTCTTATCAGGAAACGTAAATATTAGATGAATTTACAAGCTTTCAGTTAACAGATTAAAACAGCACTTTAAGGGCAAAAGGTGGTTAGTAGGATGTGTAGATCTTTCATCCTGCAAATAAATTCATACAGTTCACAAGGAAATGGTAAGAAGAATAAAACTCACATGCAGGCATTGTGCATTCAGTGGATACCTGTTGTTCAATGACAGAGAGCTTTTTCTGATGATCGGATAGATCAGTCTCAGCTTTAGCCAATTTGTCGAGTTTCCGTAGCAAATCCCCTCTACCTCTGCATTATTATGGTAGACGTTACTAAGAAAATTATGGGTCTGTTTGTCTGGCCACAGGATAGCCATTTTTACTCTATGGCAACTGCAGTTAATCACTAGAAAGAACAATGACTAGCCAAACACAGGCATCTATGGTGCAAATTTCATCAATTAACAACCAATCCAACACAATCAGAGCATCTAATGTGGTAGTTGAAAGAAGCTGGAAAAACCATTGTTCTTCACAAAAAAAAAAACATTTGTGTAACAAACAAGAATACCAAAGGAACATCAATAACAAATTCCACAAAGAAAATGGTCAAGGCAAAATAATAGCATTGAGTAAAATATTGCAACTCACCCTTTACTGCCTCCAGTCAAAAGGCCACTAGGCTGATAAGTGTCACCTTCAAGAGTCACACTAGTACTGCCAACTTCTCTATTAAATGCAACCTGCGTCAAGAAGAGAATTAACAGGAACACTATCAACCACAATTTGTATTATACTTGGATACATGTTCAACTAAATTAAAGTATAACAAATTATTCCCACAGAAAGCAACATTACCTCTTTTGCTGCCTCCGTATTGCGACACACAAATGTTGAACCAAATACATAAGCCACAGCATTCTGCGATAAGAAAATCCATTAAACAGACAACCAGAAGCATGTGATCTTAATATTTAAAGTACAAAAAATTATGAGTGACCACAAGCATTGCAGAATGCTTTTCTAGCACTTATAAGTTTGAGGAAAACAACAAAACACTATACATCAGGATGTATACGAATCTGCAAGAGTAAAGCATTCAGTGAACTTTTCTCAAAAATTAACTGAAAAGATGCAATACCGACCTTTACTTCCTCGCCATATCCAACCAATTCTAGAGCTAATGTAACATTGTCAGGACCAACCTACAAAGAAAATCAGTATATGCTTCTCATTTAGACAAGTCATCACCAACCAAAAGGTACCGGTATAACAAAAGAGGTAAGGGGAAAAATATTAACCAGTCTACGAGCCGCCTGCTGAACTCTATCAGGTATCATGTATGTTTGGATTTTGTTCAAAGGTATGATGGTTACTCGTTTTCGGAGATCCCCATTTTTCAATAATTTCTTGCCAGTGTCTTCTGTATCAACAACCACATTAAACAGCCTTCCACCTGCAGTAACCTGCAATATTTGGTTCATAACTGAACTAGGACCAACTCCTTCGGTAAAAAGAAAATTAGCTTCAAACCCGCAAAGAGAAGTTTTCTGAACAAACCTCCAGTGCTGTTGCTGCTGAGCTATCCTTTATTCTAATAAGACGTGCAACGACCCCTTTGACTTTTGATCTGTCAAAATCCCTTTCAGGGTCTCGATAACTGAAGTGGAGATTAGCAAGCTCACCCGAAAGGTTACGAATACAGTCCTTCAAATTCTGAATAATTTCTGACTCTGTAGAATGGTCCTGTAAATGATCATAACACAGAAAAGAATAATTGTCAACAATCAGAAGCATAGCCTTCTTATTGGCACTTCTTATGCCACAATAACACTTTTATACCAGTGTATACCTTTTGCAAAGCTTCCATCTGGGCCTCATTGTAATTAAAAGATCCCATCGATGTCTTGATAGCTTCCAAGTCTTTTGTCCTTTCTTTCAGCTCATTCTCAGCAGCAGTAGCCTCATCACGTTTGGATACTAACAGAGCTTTCTTCTCCTTCAGCTCCTTCTCAGAATGACTTATTTTGGTAGTCAGCTGCTTTAATCCAGATTCTGCATCTCCAACTGCAGCTTTTGCATCTCTAAGTTGATCTTCGAGGCATTTCTTCTCGTTTGCATTACTTTTTCCTGCTAGCACACCCTGGGTAGAAAAGAATTTAGTACTCCAAGAGTACACAAAGCCAAGAGGTATATGTTAATGCATTCTATTTAAAGGTGTGTCAACTTTACATACCTGATATTCTTTCTCATTCTCGTCCAACTTCCTTGTCAGATCTTCTGCTTTCCTTTTCATGTCAGACGCCCCATCTTCTACATCTTTTACAGCAGCATCTCTCTCGATCATAGATCTTTTTATGTCCTCAATGTTTTTGAGAATCTGCATGTGAATGGTAGACCTCGTAAGTTACTCAAAATAAAATTTAGCATGTCTGACATCAGTGCACCATTACCTTCTCAACGCCCTTTTCCTCAGACTTCAGGGTTTCCTCTTGATTGTTCATCACAGAAGTTTCCTTAATAAGTGCATGAGATAGTTTATCCACTTTATCTGACAAAGCCTTCATCTCACCACCAAGTTTAGCTTCCTTTTCAGCAGCCAAGGTAGAAATGTTCTTGTCCATTTCCTGTATATCTGCTTTTAGCTTTTCTGTATTTTCATCCAGCTCAAGAATCCTTGCCCTGATTTGTTTGACATCATTGAGTGCACCATCTCGCACTCTCTCAGCCTGAACAAACTCATAGGCGATACAGAACCTTTTGAGCCGATCCAGTTCAGCATTGCCATTGGCCCATTTCATGTACTGGCACCGCTCTTTTCTAAGCTTCTCTAGTGCAGGAAGGATTTCAACATCAAGGAGTTTATTAATCTCATCAACTTTGTTCTGTTTCTTCTCAAGTGTCTTAAGAGCCGATTCTTTCTTCATTTCATACATTCGTGTGCCTGCTGCCTCTTCTAACATGGACAAAATTTCTGGTGGCTTCATGTTGAGCACTTTTGTTATGCGCCCTTGCATAATTAGAAAATGAGGATTGTTTACATTTAGCTGTACTGAGTGGAAAAGGGTCTGCACCCGGGAAGGTTGTGCAAGATGGCCATTGATAAGGTATTTGTTCCGTCCACCGACTACAATCTACAAGTATAGGACAAACATTAACTTGGGACGAATTTGGTCCACA
This sequence comes from Setaria viridis, assembly GCF_005286985.2. Classification (NCBI taxonomy): domain Eukaryota; kingdom Viridiplantae; phylum Streptophyta; class Magnoliopsida; order Poales; family Poaceae; genus Setaria; species Setaria viridis. The sequence goes on from NC_048267.2 coordinate 43,411,124, forward strand.
AGAAACAACACAAAACTTTTTCCAGAAAAAGGGAGGAATCAAATAGCAAAAGAACACTCAAATAAAGCAGATATATTAGCCATTGGATGAATTAATCGAGCAAATGAGAGGAAATAAACAAAAATATTCTGCAATCATGCTAAATACATACTAAACAAATTAAGAACAATACAAATGTACTGTCCATACACCACTCAGACTAAGTGTTCGACTCAACAAATGTGTCAGCTACAACACCCTTAAAATAAATTGAAAAATACAGCTTCAAACATTGCAACCCTAACTCCCTGCAATCTAAAACTAACAAAATCAACTGACTCTAAGCCCCAATTGATATAGAATTTAGCAAAGATGACACTTTAAACCTTTCAAACAACCAACTCTACAATCACCACCTCTGATTGTTTCAGTAACAAGCAATCCATGTCTGCTTTTGAATAACAAAAAGCTCAACAGCTTGAAACCACCCGATCCCTGGTATCAAAAAATTATATGATTCCAAGCCTTCAGGGTAAAATCATAAATGAACTCCAAGACATCCTCACATGACCAGCCCTCCACACCCTGCATCAACCTAAATAGCATCATTCCAGTACAATTGGACTCCTAGACCGAAAATAATTTCAAAATTCCAGCTGCAAATATTTTTAATCATGAATCACTGGGCGCAAAACATCCACATCACTGAAAATGAAGTATTTAAACTAAAAGATGTGTCGACTAGATTATGCATCAACAAAATCAGAACAAATCCAGTCCATTCGTTGCAAATTTGCAATCCCTGATCCTCGTAAGAAAAATAAATCAGCTAGAACACACGTCAACCAAGTGTTTGACTGAAAAATGAGCAAGCTAGGCACAAATTAGCAAAAAATCAGCATCAATAGCAATCCTGAATTCCTTGCAATCCATGAACAAAGCTATCCATATCAGCTTTGGACACAAAAAACACACTAAGAAATATGTCCAGTTCAGCACTTGGATCAACATATTTAATAGCCAAAGCCTCAATTAGGTACAGTATTTTAGGAAAGAAACAAAAAGGCAGTCCGAAATTCCTACTCCATAATCAACACCTCTAATACACCAGTGTCCACAGCATACAAATTTGCTTCCAGAGTTTCAGTTCACAGAACCAAAACAACATGCAACCCACCCTGGTATCGATAAATTAAACAACTCTGAGACTTGAAGGACAAAATCACACCCAACTCCTAAAATCCGGTCAAAATTCCAGCTGCAGACATCACAAATCACCACCTCCTTATGCCTCGGAACCACCCCAATCAGTAGCGCATCTTTGGAAAGCAACCCACAGTGAATCATCAGTGGCAATTTCGAGATTATGCGAAGAAAATTGTGGCGTGAGTCCCAAATGGCATTAAGAAAATCCCCCACGGAGCTCAAACACGAACAGGCAAGGGAACGCTTAGAAGACAGCAAGGGATTTTTAACCTGGCGCGTGACGGTGATCTCGGACGAATCCTCGTAGCCGAGCGGGGAGCGGGAGCGGTCGGAGTTGTCGAAGACGACGGAGACGGTGGCCTTGGTGACCCCAGCCTGACCCTGCTTGTAGACGAGCTCCTGGAGCGAGGCGGCGCGGACCTGGCGGAGGTCGGTGATGCCGAGCACGAAGCAGATGGAGTCGAGGATGTTGGACTTGCCGGAGCCGTTGAGCCCGGTGATGGCGTTGAACAGCGGGTCGAACCCCGACACCACCGTCCGCCCCGCGTACGACTTGAACCCCTCGAGGGTTACCTCCTTGATATGCATCTCGCCGGCCGCCGGGGAGGCGTCGCCGGCTGGAGATGGGGCTAGGGTTTGGAGGCTCCGGGCGGGAAAATTTCGAGGTGCCGGGTTTTCGCCCTTTCGGGTGTTGGGGTTGGAGATTTCGAAATGTTTCGAAGTGGACGGGTCGGAGGGAGGGGCGCGTCACCCCGTGTGAACTGAAGAAGAAAGTGAGAGCGGCCGTGTGATGATGATGAGGGCGGTGAGTCCGTGAGTGGGGGGATCTTTACCACCAGTGGGCTGAGATGGCAGCAAGTTGGGCTTTTGAATAGCAAGTTGGGCTTTTATAGGCTGAGAGCCTGCTGAGATGATCCAAAACAAAGTCTTATGTGCGGGCTCTTTCTCTCATTTGTTCAATTGTTCGGACGGAGCAGCTTATGTGCTTCAAATCGAACCGTGATCTCAAAAAACCAAACTGAACACGATTTAAGATTTGACGCTCATGTGTCAGATCGAAAATCGCACTCCAGATAGCTGAATAAAAAAACTGACGAGCGCAAGTGATTGACCTGTTTTACTTTTACTTTTTTTTATTTAACTGTGGGCCTCACCAATCGAATGTTTACTGGAGCAACCGAACCAAGATAGCATGCGAATCGAGGTCCATACCAATCGAACCGACACTGGAGCTGCCCTTGAACTCCCATGAGTCGTGTTTTGATGAGAGCATGAGGTCATTGAACTCTCTGGCTTCAGAAGGATGGATTATGCTCATCTAATTAATCACATGTTATACAAATTGACAGTTTCTGACAAGGGGAACCAATAAGGTTTAAAAACGACATATGAGACTTTACATCATAATAAATAAACCTATTGAATCAGATACAACAGCAGTAGCACCAAAATCTTCTAGCAACTCAAAGAAAGGTGAAAAGAGGATTTTGAGGATCCAAGTCCTCTGGCTGCTTCTGATGACTCGAAACAGATGTTAGCTTCTAGAGTCCCAGGACTGCACCTTTTTTATGTATAATGCTCACAAAGGAATAACCTTATGGAAATACTGTCTATTCTATAGTCAGAAATGGTGTCCTTAGAATAAGGAATACTTAGACATGAGCCTTCAGACTTCTAGAAACCCTAGATCTAGAAGCACTTCTCCTTCGGTCAGTGAAAAATATGGAGATTACCATTAAGAACACTAAAATTGATACTGCCCAGACAGCAATTATCCACATCCTGGAAGATCTGCCCCGTCTCCTTGATCTATGTACATTTGGTATGGTGGCTGCAGCCCTTTCGACAGTCTTTTCCCTTGCTGCGTCCATGGACTCAAACTTTCCTCTATTTCTACTTCTGGTTGACTCATGTGCAATTCTCTCAATTTTGTTAGAAGAGGTGCTGTGGATGGTGTCTAATCGGGGGCAATTTCGGCGCTTATGGTGAAGGTATAAGGCTTTATTCAACGCCCTCCCACATTCAATGCTCAGAAGATCCCTCTCCCGTGCATCTAGATCTTCTTGCATGATGGTAGCTGGATCAGGTGGTTCAGGGAACTTGGCCCAGCATGTATTTACCACGTCAGAATTTCTCCAATCAGCCTTGTCAAAGCTCCAATTACCAACTCCAAATCTCAACCCATAATGAAAAACCTTATATTTTGCTCCAGGTAGTGGAACATAACCTGGATATATCATTATGTCCCTCCTAATAATGTGGCGCAGGTTAATCTGCAAGTGAATAAGGAAGAGGTCACCCCACATGATAGACAATGAATAGTGAACAGATGAAATAAATTTTTATTTTCTTGAAATGAGACAAGTGTGTGCTAACTGATGCTACCCACACTATTTTTTTCTAGAATTAATTGCTGCAACTTTCATACTAATTTTCTAGGAGTGTCTCAATGGAGCCTGTGATCCTTGCAACAACATTTTTAAAAAGATGGATAAGAATAAAACTGCACGTACCTCAGCTGCTGCAAATGAGTAACCGTACATCTCACTAATCCAGCCAGATGCATATATGTCACCAGTAATGTTTGTCGCATAATGAGCTTTGTCTGCACGAACCTCCTCGGATTTGTGTAGCCAAAGTATAGCAAAATGGCGAAGATCATCTATGTGCATGATAATGACACCACCAACCTTGTCACATGCAGAGGGATTGCGAGTGTGTATCTTTGCAAGTATGTTGTCACACCCAATGAGGTATCTGATACACATCAAGGGTAACATTACTACATGGAGAACACATGCTTCAGGTCAACCATAGAAAAACTACAGCATGGCCAAACACAGGCTACTTTCATGGCACAACAAAGTCTTACTCATAGGGAGTAGAAACAGGATGACCGAGTTTTGCTCCATATTCCCATGGGGTGATGGGACCTCTCATGATCATGTCAGCATCTAAGATGACAATGAACTCAGCATCAGTCTGCACATGGTTGAGCCAATGGAGAACTGCTGCAGGTTTGTTAATTGCAGGGTACCTAGCATAGCAAAAGAACTATATGAGAAGGTTCTCTTGAACAATTTAGACACTATGTTAAACGCTTAAACTCAGGTTATACCAGTCCCCTGTCAATGGATGTCGGCTCATAGATGGAACATAATGTGTTGGAGCAAGGTCGTGGCCTTTATAGTTCTTCAAGTCCTCATCCGTACAGCTCAATAAGCGTGTAATGTTACCAGGCTGTCCGCTTAAACGAAAGCTGTGCATGAGCCCAACAGTTTGCCAATCAAAATATGATGAACATTCAGTGGAGAAAAGGGTGTGTATTTTTGGATATTCTCTGTTTGCCTTGGATAATGCAGCATGTTGCATAATCATTGTGCTGTCAACCTTTTGACCCTTCCAATTCTTTGGCTTTGTAAGCTCTGAAAACCTTCTGCTTTTAAGGAAACTCAAGTATTTTGACCACTGTGCTTTCGGGCAGCCAACAGATGCATGATGCAACAAGAGCCCTTCATTCAAGGTGTTAATGCACTCTATGCTTAAAAATAAGCCCCGTTTTACATTTGGGTCGGGTTCCATCATCTCGACCTATAAATTTCAGCAACATTCAGAAATCTTTAACGTACATCTAGCTATAAATGAGCACACCCTGAAATATGATCAGAAAGACTTTTTACCTCTCTAGGAAAAGGAGGTGGAGGGAATAAGCGGTTGCAATCATAAACTATTCCATCCTCATGGTGTTCTAATTTGCTGAATGACCAGTTTCCAACTTTAAATGGCAAACCATAATGCAAGATAAGTGGTTCAATGCCAGGTCTTGGAGTATAACCTGGGTAGATCATTATGTCATCATTTATCTTGTGCCGTAGACCTACCTGTTCACGAGGACCAGATAATGAAGCTACAGGGAAGTTTGGGATCCATGCAGTCAAAATTTTACTTTGTCAAAGACGCATAGCTAAGATAGTGAATTCAACTTACTTCTGCAGCACCAAATGAATACCCATACATCTCACTGATCCAACCCATGCCATATATATCGCCAGTAATATTGGTTGACCAATGGGACTTATCTTGCCTCACTTCTTCAGTTTTTGAAAGCCATAGAGGTGCTAGAGCTCTTAAGTCATCAATATGCATGGCGAGAATTCCGCCAACTTTATCACAAAATTCTGGATGCGCAGTGTGAAGCTGTGCTAGGATGTTATCACATCCCTTCAAATATCTAGTTAAGAGAAATATATATTGAAACCAGTCAGAGGCTCAGTATAAATCAGACATTACAATGGGGCCCCAGCCTATGACTGACAAGCAACAGGTAGTGTTGGAATATAAAATACATATCTAATTGTATTCCTCTAGAAATGTGAAGCAGAACAAAAAATTCCTCCTTGACATACTACAACCTTGTACAGCGAATTTTCCTGACATTCTAACAGGAAAATAAAATGTGATTTAGAAAATTACTATTCCAAACATAGGTAAGATCATAGTGGAAGGAAGAATATTAAATGTCTAGATTGTTGATACAAAAAGAATAATTAGGTGATTTATTGAAGTTCAATCCTTTCCAATTAACTAAGGCCGTATTGGTACAGAAAGGAGAAAGACAGAAATTAACAGCCAACCGAGTAAAAATCATACCCATAATAAGCAGCGAACGGCTTGCCTTTCTCTGCCCCGAGTTCCCAGGGAATAATGGGTCCTCGAACAATCTGGTCAGCATCCAAGATTACAACCCAATCAACATTGTCAGCCTCTGGACTATGCTTTAACCAATGCACCACCCCTGCAGGCTTATTGATGGCCGGGTACCTTCACATGAAAAATAGCAGGATGCTCAATGAGCTCACTTTCATTTCAAACAATGAATTTTAACTTGAAAAATAGCAACCCCAACATCTCCAATAGGTGTATCTTTGGGATCCCTCATTCCAGTTGACTTCTCAACATTTTATTCTATGACTATCAGTCTATCGCAAACTTCTACCAAATATACTACCGTGCCCAAAACCTATGATCTCCCCATACTTTACATGATGCTGGAGTTTGACAGTTCATTTGCAATCCATCCAATTACTAGTCCAATCATTCAAATTTTATTTTGCAGTCAGCAGATTATACCATAAATCAGGGATTTGTTCTCAGAAACGCTCTCAAGCAGCAATCCAGAAATGCTCATCCCATTTCGAAGCACCACAACTAACTACTCTAGCAGAAACGCCTCTCCAAACTTGTGAAAATGGCAATCATAATAACCAATACAATTTAGCTCTTACAGTTTGGCCGAAGGAACAAAAAATCCCTACAGTAGTAAGTAGAGCACGGAGAGGAGTGATGGTTGTGTATGTGACGGCGAGCGTTACCAGTCGCCGGTGCGTGGGTGGCGGCTGAAGGAGGGGACCTGGAGGGTGTGGCCGATGCGGAGGCCGCGGTAGGAGGGGAGCTGGTCCTCCGCGCAGCTGAGGAGGCGGGTGACGCCGCCGGGCTGCCCCGCCTTGCGGAGGCTGTGGAGGAGCCCCACCGCCTGCCAGTCGAAGTAGTCGCCGCACTCCACCGAGAACAGCGTGTGCAGCCGCCGCCCCTCCCCCACCGCCGGCGCCGCCAACGCCCAGGCCGGACACAGCAGGAGGAGCGCGGCCACCAACGCGCCGGCGATCGCCGCCGCCGCCATTGATGGTGGCGTGGCGGATCTCGCGCCCGCACGGATCCCGCCTTTGGGCCTTCGGGGCAGACCCCCGGTGTCTCTCTGACCCTCCGGATAATTTTTCGCGCTTGGTTTGGTGTCCGTTTGTGCGCCCCCGTGTCAGAGTGGGGACTTCATGAAGTCGCGGGTTTTATCAAGTACGCCAACTTGGGACGTTCGCGTAAACGTACTGGCAGTACTGTTATACGCCAACAAGCCAAAAGCGCTTGATGCAAACGGGTTTGCCTTCTGAGCACCTGTCCGAACTTAGGTAACTATGATGATATCAAATTACACCTGTTAGCTGCAAAATTTTCTGTCAATTACGTAGATTCTGTATACAATTCGCGTTTCTTTGGTAGATGAGGAGAATCGAATAACTGAAAAGAATTCAACAGTAGAAGTTGCTGCTCGTTGTAGCTATCATGTTTAAGGGGGTGTTTGGCAGCACTCCACCTCCCAAAATCTAGCTCCACTCCATCAGCTCCACACTTTCTCAGCTCCACTCCACCAACTCCAGGAAACTATGGAGCTGATATACGCGTTTGGCTGTTTGTAGTGCTCCAGCTCCAAAAATACAAGGATTTGGTGGGAAAGTTCTATTTTGCTCATGGTGAATAGTTGGTTTTGTTTTTAGCATTGAGGAGGGTTCTTCTTTTATTTTTTCCGTGCTACAATACCACGGCGCTACAGTACCATGGTGATACAGTACCATGCGCTACAGTACAGTACATGACGCTACAATACATGATGCTACAATAATTTTTTAATAGAAGGTTCAACTCGATAATGTTTTGCAAAATGAAAGGTTGCAACAAATACGGTACAAAATCAATCTTTCCATTATAAACTAGTTCCAAGCAAGAGAGAGTGCGGTGGCTAGCTCATCACGAAAGACATCCATAGTTGGCGCGTTGAGTGCGGAAGTTGACCCATCTGACGCCGCTTGTGAAACTGCATATTTGTTATATCTTTCCGGTATTGTAGGAACAAAATTAGAATCACGATCAAATCCAGCAAAGTCTTCATCTTGACCTCCATGCTCACGAATGAAATTGTGAAGGATCATGGTAGCCACAACAATCATCTTTTGCTTGTACATGGGATATGGTGGCATCTTCAAAAAAATTGCCACTTCATTTTTAATAGTCCAAAAGATCGCTTAATCACATTGCAAATAGATGAGTGAACCCGATTGAACCTTTCCATAGGCGTCTTAGGTTCAATACCTGTATGCCATTCCGGTAAATGATACCTTTCACCCTTGTAAGGAGCGAGGTAGCTAGGACGATTAGGATATTCCGCATCCACAACGTAGTATTTGCCTATATTCACATAAAAATAATATGAGTTATGGATTAATGCTACATGTTAATCACATTCATATATCAAATTGAACACATGTTACATTGTGGAGGATGTGGAAAAAATTCTTCATCCACTCTGAGTGCATTGTACAACACACTTGTATCATGCATAGCTCCAGGTTATCCCGTGGAAACATAAGTGAAACGCATGTCAAAGTCGCATACTGCTAGTACATTTTGAGTGGCCACCCCCCTCTTTCCAATATATCTTACTTGCTCATCAGGTGAAAGAGCAACACGGATATGAGTGCCATCAAGTGCACCAATGCAATCTTTGAAATGTGGATATGCACGTTTGTCATCTCTTATCCTTTTATGGACTGTGGGGAAGTTGGGATTCTTTGGTCGAATGAAATCTTTTGTCATAGCCATCAAAGTATTTAGAACCTCCTCAAATTTCAGTTTCGCCAGAATGCTTAAATCTATTTTGAGCTCTCCTATTAGACTCGTTTCCAGCACATGTGTATAGGAACATAGCAAGCATCTCTTGTGTGCTAATGTGCATAGAAGGTGGCAGCCCATACCTTCCCACCAACACACCATGAAGATCCAAGAAGATTTCATTGTTCATACGTAGTTGTCTATGACTTTCTCCAGGACTTTTCATTGTCTCTAGCAGCCATCCCGTTCCACTTATACCAGATGTCCTTGGTGGGGTTTTAACAAGGTAAAGGTCAGCATATATTTGTGCAATTTCTGCAGCACCCAACATAAGATTCCAAAAGACCTCGCTTTCATCATTAGAGTCATCACTATCGCTCTCACTTTCCTACAGATAAGAGATCATATGACATATAAAATAAAATAAGTACTTGACATTAAAATAACACTTAAGGTTGAATGACAATACTTCAGTCCAACAAATAAGTAAAAATTAAAATAACACTTCAGTTTCAATAACAATAGTTCATACGAACAAAAAAGTATTCTTAAAATGACACAATTCCTCAATTGCCATACTTGACATTGTACTTTCTGCGAAGCCAATTAAATCTAATCTCGTTTGTTGGCAGGGTCATGAACATTTCCCTTTGGTCCTTCTTCACAAACAACTCCGTGGCGATATAATGCACATCTGTATCATATCCTGCCCCACATTCCAACACAAGATCCATGACTTGTTGCACAGTTACTTCACCCAATTTTTTAGATGTAAAAGAGGAAGCGGACTCAGCAATCTTGGTTACTTGTTCCTGAATAACTTGTGTTGTTCCAGTTCTTTGTTTCTTTGCTGGTGGAATTCTTTTGTTTGCTAACAAAATAGTAGGAGAAGGAGTAACCTCTTGGACCTCATCTGTTTCATCCCAAGCAACTCCGTCATCGTCACAATCATAAGGGACATCATGAACCTCATTCACATGTCCGTTGTCAACATCCTCTTATGTTGGTGGTATGATGGGATTAGAGCTCGTAGGATTCCAATGATCGCTTTCATCATTAGTTATGTCAGCAAACATCACTGTCAAGTCCTCCTCATTTTGCAACGGTTTTTTTCGAAACTTGCCGCAACCTGAAAGATCCTGCAAGGACATCATCATTATTTACGAAAAGAAATGACATGAACCTATTGCTTAACAGAAATAAAATCAGAAATAAAATAGTTTCGGAACTCACCGCCCTTGCCTTCTTCCACCACTCATCATCCATATCAATCACACCTCTTGCTCTTTCCGATCCCGCACCCGTTTGCTTCCTCATTAATTTCTTCCAAGTCGTTAAATCGATCTTCAACTTATCCCACTTGTTCTTCATTTGTCGCTTGGTCAAACGAATTGCTGTGAGGTTGAAAAATTCATTGCTGACCTCATCATAGCCTACTGAGTTCAAATGAGTGTTCGGTCTATTCCCTTTCTTAACCAATTTGGCAAACAACGAACATATGATCGTCGTGTTTGCATCAGTCCATTCAATTGAATCACCCTGAATAACATATGACAGTCCATTCAAGTACAAGCATTCAAAGTAATCTGATCTCGTTGATAAAACCACAATTGTTATTCAGTCACAATCCATATAACATACAATCCATATAACAAAATATGCACCTATGACAAGCTCCGCCTTGAGCGGATGAACAAGAAGCACCTTGGTGCCTGCCAGAAGAAGGCTGCTGAGGCAGAGAAGGGAGAGAAGAAGTGAAGTGACCGGATATAGTACCTTGTTTGTTACATTCCAGTCTTGTAGTGGGTGCTACTGCCAAGGGTTTTTTCTAAGTTTTGTTTTAGTGCGAAAATAGAAACCAGCTGAACGGTTTGGTGTCCTCGTACTGTTTGATACCTGTTACTCGTTTTCTCTATTATATATGTTCACATCAGATTCTTGCCCTCTTGGCTTCTGAATTGCTTAGGATTTAATCTGTTTTCTCGCCTAGTTGCTTAGGATTTAATCTGTTTCCTTACATGTACTGGTAAAGGTATTGGGCCATTGTACAATAAATAAATGTGGATATGGGCACATGCTTCTTATGATCTCATACTTAAAAGTTTAACGTAGTTTGATCTAATGGGCATTAAGAAAAATAAGTGTGCAGACATCTCACATGAGCATAGACATGACCATTAACCAGGGGATCGGCGTATTTTTCAGCAAGGTCACCAGTCTGAAATCTCATTAACCAAACTATGGTACCTGGACAAATATAAGGAATTCTTGTGTATGATCCTGCTGCATGTTAATTGTAACTCTTCAATTTGCTCCGCATTCAGCGGACTTTATTGAAACAAACTCTATTACTGCTAAATTTCCTAGGCGATATACTAATATCTGTTTCCCCGGAAACAAACTCTAGTGCTGCTATGTTGGTAGCATACTATCTGTTATCAAATGGGTGGTCTACAAGAACACATTCACCACTGTATCCTACTACAGACATGTTTCTGAACACAAACTTTGGGTGCACAGCTGGTGGTCCATTCATTGCAACTAGTTATGACTACGATGCTCCTATTGAATAAACCTAAAATTAGTTCTGATTCGAAATAAAAAAGCAGGTTGATTGCAATTTGCAAAAAGTATGTTTTCATACCTACCATAACAGAAGTCCTTCCGTGGACCATACACAGAGAAAAGCGAAAGATGAAACCATTACCGTGTCAGGAGCATTTCTCTTTGATGCCTTCTCATTGCCATGCCCGGCGCAACGGCCACGGCCACGGCCGCCACCCCTGAAATTGCCAACACGGCCACGACCTCGTCCGCCGACGTCCAGACCTTGGTCATCATCATCCTGGCCGCCAAAATCACCCCTGGACGGATCTTGCTCCATGCCTGATGCAGCGCTTAGCCCACGAGCTCCTGCCTGCGCGAGGCCGCCCCTCACCGCGTCGCCCAAAACGGCGGGGACGCCTGTCACTGTGCCGCCCAGACTGGCGGGTGCCTCCCTCATCGCGCCGGTCGCGCCGCCCAGAACGGCGGGGCCACCCCTCGGCGCGCCGCCCAGACCGGCAGGCCCTTCACTCGGCGCTGCGCCCAGACCGGCGGGGGCCGCACTCGGTGCTGCGCCCAGACCGGCGGGCCCTTCCCTCGCCGTGCCGCCCAGACCGGCGGGGGGCTCCCTCGTCGCGCCGCCCAGACAGGCGGGCGCCTCCCTCGCCGCGCCACCCAAACTGGCACCTCCGTCCTCGTCCATCTCGCCGGAAGAGCGCCGACGGCGGCTCGGCGGATGCCTCGGCGCAAGGTCGGGCAACAGGCAAGTGAGTAGCGGATGGGTCTCGGTGTTTTTTTTCTTTTGACCGAAATCAAAGGGGTACTGTGTAACGGATGGCATGGTGGGTAAATAACTACGAATTCCACGACGAGGTCTGTAAACAAGGTTTTTGAGCACCCCTTGAGATACTCCACAAAAAACGTGGATCTACCCCTGCTCCACGTTTTTCCTGGAGCCGGAATTGCTGGAGCTGAACAGCGTTTGGATGCGATTTTTTTGGAGTTGATGGAGTGGAGTGATTTTTGGTGAAGTGAAGTGCTCCCAAACACGCCCTAAGCGTCTTATGTACAGAATCCTGGTAAGACGGCAAAGGGAAACAACAATCAGCACAGAACGTCGACTTATCGTGCTAAGTAACCAGTCTCAACTTTGCATGAGGTTTGGTTTTGATCGTCAGAGTAATTGGGCAACTGACAGAAAAGAGTCCGCAAGACAAGGATTTATGCAAACCAGTCAACTTCAGGCAATTTAAAGGGGCGATATCAAGATCAGCTACTACTAATTAGTATAGACTATGAACGTTTCATTGAGAAGTAGAAATAACTATCGCTTCAGGTAATTCAGATATATCACGTTTTGCACTGTGAGGGACGGCTGTATATGTCACTTTTCAGAGTACAACTGTAGTTGTGGCGATGATTAACTGATTACTGATGTCAGTAAACTCTGCCACTCTCATAGTCTTCAACTCTTCATGACATTCAACATCCATCGGAAACAGCCGGTCCTGCTGATGCAGCAGTAACCGGGTGCCGGTGATGGGACAATTTAAGTTGAAGAACTAGTCTCTAGGCAAACTAGTCCGCATATATATTAGCTCTGCATCAGAACTGCACTAGAACTCCGCGTACAGCTGTATCACTGTCGCATTGACCTATGTGATTCTTTCATGTTAGATCAGCAAATGACCTCACAATCAGCAGCCTCTGCAGGGATTCTCTTCGCCTGTACAAATAGTTTTCCTGTGAATGTCATCAGGCTAACATAGTGTATGCAATGCTGCATCATAGTTAAAGTTTTCTGTAAATGTCAGTTGTGCAAGCCAAAGATTTGACAATCTTCATACATAGTTTCGAAGATCATCGTAAAGGGTATATATTATAATCACTGTGCCATGACACAATCTATAATACAGACAATTATCAAAAGTGGAGAGACTAGAAATTAAATCCTTCCACCACAGGATCAAGTTAGATCACTATAGCCCTACAGGAGGCGCTATATGGGAACATACCAAAGAACATCATCCTTCTTCACAGAAGGACATGGTCGAAAGATGGGAGCGGCTGAGGCATTCATGCAAATAGGCATTCATCTAGCAATGGGAACTCCATTATTTCACTACTAAGCTCTGGATCGTCATACCAGTTATTCTGCAGTCCATGTAGCATCATTGCATCATTGCACTGAAATAAATCGATGTTGTTCAGTCCTATGCCTTGAAGTTGATAGCCAGACAGGTCATCAGGTAGACAAGCCAAATCAGTACCGCATATGATACTCGCCTCTTCTGAATTAAGCAAAGTGGTTTGGTTCCTTGCCGGATCAAAAAGACATTCTTTACTGCTGGACAACCCCTCCACACTGGAAAACTTCGGGTCATTGTTAGTTGAGGTCACAACACTGTCACTAAGTTGAGCAGAAACTGAATCAACTGTACACGTCAGTGCCGGTGATAAGGACTTCATACAGCCAAGAAGATCTCGTTTTACATCTGAGAAGTCTCTGACATCCCCCTCCATGCTGCAACTCATCGATACTAACGGTGGTGGGACATATAGATTACCAGGGGTGATTGGGTGCTCTAAGTCTGGTTTGGGCAGGCAAGAATAGTCTCCTAGCAGGTCGCAGCGTTCATGGTTATGCTTTGGGTACTGCATGAACTGCTTTGGTGGCACATTTCCACTCCAGGACTGACATTCCAAGATCATGGTTTCTGATGGCTTCCTGTCCTGATTCAATGGCATTCTTTCAAAAGAGAGCACCCCACCTAAAGGCGAGGCACTGGGGACATTCTGAGGATCAATAACATCACTTACTGGGGTTCCATTTTTGTCTGACACCTTCAAGGGCACCACAATCTTCGTGTCCTCCAAATGAGGATCGAGCATGTTGCTCTGAGCTTGGATCTTCTGAGAAGTATGCTGAAACCCATTGGCACCATTGCTAGGTTGCTCTTGGAAGGAGTTTCGGAGGTTAAGGTTATCCGGTGGTCCCTTGTGACTGAAATCTTGCCTAGTAGCACCCAGTATCCTTTCCTCATTCTGCTTTTGCAACCTACTCAAGTATAGGCGATATTTCTGCATAGAAAAATAAATCTATTATTAGGACACTCGAGAGTATTTCAAACTTTGATTCTAAGGATGTTAAAATAAATCTAAGGATAAATTCTAGACTAGAGCATAGAAAAATAAATCTATTATCAGACGAGGTTAATACTAGAAAACATCTATAAATTCTAAGGATGTTAAACTTGATTCTAAGTATTGAATTACATGATCTATTTCAAACTTTGTTTGGCCTTTCCATGAAACCTCGAATGTCTTTATATTTCAGGCTTTAAGGATGAACGTGCAAATTGCTTGCAACAAAAGGCTTCGTTGATTTGATTGTATTGTATGTTGAGGATGCAAGTAATGTTGCAAAGAAGTTTTCAGAGGAAGCTGCTAGATTACTAGGTTACAAGAGTTAGCCCAATGAATTACACAATTGGAGCTTTTCCATGAAGATGACTAGGCTAAGAGTATGTTGTGTCAAAGCTCATCAGCAATCAGCATAAGATCCAGTTTTCAAGGAACAGAACATTAAAAACAGGGAAAAGTTCAATTTTCAACCTCCAAAACCGGATAAGGAGGGCCATCCAACTGTCAAAACCGGGCAAATTTGGCCCTTTGGGTGGTTTCGAGGGTGGTTTCGAGGGTGGTTTTACATTTTCTAGAAATTTGAAAGTTTTGGTTTGATAAAAAAGATCATAACTAATTCATTTCAAATCCAAAAAAATGAAGTTGGTACCAAAAGTTTTCCAAAAATGTAGGCTATTTGTTGGTACTCATTTGGAGTTGTTGACATCATATTTGTTACCATTCCTAGTGTTTTATTGCTCTTAATAAAACACAAGGAACATGAACAATTAAGATTCAAATAATGCCAAATAGAACACCAACAGATATGTTACATTTTCAGAAATTTTTTGGCACCAATTTGATATTTTACAGATTTGAAATGAATTAGTTATGAATTTTTTAATTAAACCTGAACTTTTTAAAATTCTAGAATATGCAAAACCACCCTTGAAACAACCCAAAGGGTCAAATTTGCCCAGTTTTGATAGTTGGATGGCCCTTCCTATCTGGTTTTGAAAACCGAACTTTTCCCTTAAAAAAAGGGTACTCTTTTGAATATGATATCTGCCATACCTGAAGATGACTGGCTACATTCTCCCTTGTCAGGCCAGGAACATTCATTAGGTCCAGTATTTTCTTTGGCCCAACTTCTGCAAGACACCAACAGTTGCAATTTCAAATTGGCATCGTGAAAATTTTATAAATTCAGGAAGGAAGGTGCAAATTTATCAAGTTTTTTTTTTTGAGAGGACTCACTGTCAAATCCAATCTGATTCACAGCATTAACAAACTTCTGGTGAAGATCAACGGACCAGACAACTCTAGCCTTCTTAACGGTAGCGCCATCACTCGAGTCTTGATCTGCGTGGTCCTTATCAACATCTTTTCTCTTCCTCATGGTATCAGAATCAGCTCTCATAAATAATCCCCTCTCTTCCAATCCTTCACAGCCATTTCTAAATATTTGGAGATCGTCACAGCTGTCATTACCTTCTATTTCTTTCACCTCATGCATTTTCTTCCTATACACGTGTTGCCAGATGTTCCGAAGTTCCTTCATTCGAACAGGCTTGAGGAGATAGTCACAAGCACCATGCTGGACACCTTTCATCACCCTACTTGTTTCTCCATCGATGGACATCACTGTGAAATCAGATTGGAGCAATTTGGTATTTTAAGAATAGATATTCAAAAAAGTAGAAAAAAATATATTATTTATTTGTTCTCTGAAACTTGCAGGAAGACGAGTTTTGATGTTGAATACTGACTTATAACAGGTAGATCCATCTCAAGTCCAATGTGCTCGAGAAGCTTGAAACCATCCATGTCAGGCATGTTGACATCACTTATTACAATGTCAAACTTGTTTCTCCTCTCCCGAAGAATTTGGAGGGCAACACTGGCTAAACCGCATGTGGTGACTGCAGGGAAATAACTACTTTAGTCTCAGTACAGATTGATTCATGATAAGAAATTATATACATGGACGTATGCATGCACTATGATTTGGTTGAAAGTGTGATGGATTATTAGCAATAAAAATTGTAAAAGAAAACAGACCATTCAATACTAGTGATAACCGATAATAGGTTTGCCAAACAGACTAAAAATTCTGTTCAAATGAAAGATTGTCCGCAAAAACCAAATATGATATGCTGTTGGGTAATTTTATTGAAAATTTACTGCTTACAAAGCCAGTTATGGTGCCTAAATATATAGCAAATAAACAGTCTGCACCCTGCAGCACTGTAAAGTAAGAAGACAAGGCACGGAATATATTTTTAAACTATATACAGTGCTTAAATTACACGCTGGTGGAACAAATTAAGTGTTTTTATAGATACACAAGCCATCAATCTAAAACAGTGAAGAAATAAAGATAACTTCAGAATGAAGCAAGGTTTAAAATGCCTATCTTGCTCCATGTTTCACCATAAGAAACTTTTAGGGGAAGAAGATAATGGATTAGTCCTATAGCTTTCACTCATAAAGTTGGTGCCACACGGTATGACAAACTATATCCAAGGCAGAAATACCTCCTGTCCGAGCAATCGCGATTACTTCACTTGTACTAGCATACAAGCAGATAAGAGAAGCCCAAAAGTGGGAAAACTGATGTGTCATGTATATATAAAGAAACTCCCCGAAGAACATAAGCAACCAATCACCTTAATCAAGAACCTTATCCCCACCTAAACCAACAAGGACTTGGCGAAAGCCGAAAGGAGACTACATACTTACCAGAACGTACTCCTAACACAAGCACGAGATGCAACAAAAATCATTCACTACGTAATTTCAACGAACACTAGGCGTGGGTGCGTGAGCGGAGCACGTGATCACCCATCTTTCCTGTTCTCCCAACGCGACTTATCCATCAAGCTGAAGAAACCAGAGAGGAAAGCAGCAGGGATTCCAACCTTCGTAGGAACACTTCCTGAGCATCTTCTCCAGGATCTTTAGCCACGTCGGGTCGTCGTCCACGACGAGGACGCGCAGCCCGTAGGGGAACGCGGTGGCGTCGGCCAGGGCCATGGCGCCGAGCCTACGCGCAGCCCCCCTCCGCCTCCGGCCGCCTGCTCTCGCGGCA
This sequence comes from Setaria viridis, assembly GCF_005286985.2. Lineage (NCBI taxonomy): Eukaryota > Viridiplantae > Streptophyta > Magnoliopsida > Poales > Poaceae > Setaria > Setaria viridis. Next base: position 43,428,507 of record NC_048267.2, read on the forward strand.
GTGGGGGGGGGGGGGGGGGGGGGGGGGGTGAAGTGGGGAGTGGGGGAGCAAGAAGGCAGGGGAGGGCGGGGGGAGCTTTAAAAGGCGGTTAAAAAGGGCGCAGCGGGGAAGTGGAGGCGGAGGAGGCCGCCGATAAATATTGGCGCCCGTTGGTTAACTAACTTTATTCCCTTCCACTGTGCCCGCCGAGACGGTACGCGTCCCTGTCTCCCTCGCGTCGTCGCCGGGCTAGGATTTGTGCGACCCAAACGGTGTCGTTGCTTTGGAATAACCACTCGGCTTGGCGAGCGGAAGTGAGTCGCCACCGGTCTTGATCGAGTGGAATATGAACTAGCAAGTGCCAGGCTTCACTTTCTTTCTGGTGGGAAAATTGGTTGTTATGTAGCCATTGCTTGTTTTGAAGTAGTTTTTTTTCTTTTCTTTCCACCAGATAAAGCAGGGAGAAAGTTCAAGAGGAATATGTTGCAACGGTTAATTAGAGGATTCGTCTCTTCGTATAATTGGGAAAGCAATACCGATATTGTTGCGATCACGATATGTATGGTAGGATTGTTGTTATGATCTTTGAGTCTAGATTGAGTAGGATCGAATAGCATCGTACTACCTCCGTTCTTAAATACATGTTAGTTCATATTTAGGAACGGAGGGAGTTATAATATATATGTACCCTTATTTCAAATTCGGAAATTCCATCAGTTCAATTACCATATTTCTTCTGTTTACAAGCGTGCTCATATCTACTCCCTCTGTTTACAAACAGATGACGTCTATACCAAGCTAATTTCTAAATCTTAAATATGAGGGACTACTTATTACGTCATAATCAATAATATAGGCCTCCATTTTGAGAAGATAGATGCTAGTACAATTAATATATTCGCATTTGCAAACTATTTAATGTTTTTCATTTGCTAGTTTTTTTTTAATTTGGGAACATGGTTCCGTTGTTACAGTACGTATATACCGCTCCAATTAAGGTTGCTACCTAGTAGTTTGCATCAGATACCTTACACCAAGTCGTGCTAAAATCTAGTACCTTTACTGAGACTAGTCATGATTCGTACATGTAGCAAAACACTGACGGAAGATACTCTTTGTAGTGCCGTGAAACTGAATTTTTCAGGTCAAAGCTTGCACCTTTGAGCAAAGCACAGGTGCTGTTCCGTTTGTTTTCATCTCTTCTTTTTCCCCCTCTATGCGTCCGTCCATGTCCATCATCCTCCCCTCCCCCTGGCCCTGGTGTGGTGGGTGCCTGGCAGTCTTTGTCACGGCGAGATGAGAAGAATTTTCCCCGACAAGAGAAACCTGTCGGTCGGATCGTGGCCACCAGCGGCAGGCCGGCACCACCACGCGCGTCTCAAATCACGCTTCGCGCCCCAATTTGGTAACCTGTAAAGGCCGCGCCGCTCACATCCGATGAACTGCTAGTCCATCCATACCTGGCCGCTGATCGCGTCGTGTGGCCAGCGTCCTCCGGCGCGGTGGAAAAGCGCCGCGCCGCGCGCCAAGGGCGCGGCACGCATCGCCCGGCCGAGGACGCCCCGGCTGTCACCGGCCGGCGCGCGCGGCCGAGGAACCTCTCCTGGTGGCAGGCGAGATTATTCCAAGCCCTACGTGGAGCCGTACCCGCCTGAGGCACGGGAATCCCGGCACTTGCGTGGTTTCATAGGCGCGGACCATCCCCGTGCAGACACGCACGGCGCCACCGGCGACGTCGCTGTTCATCATTTCCCACGCCGGCCGCCTGACTGCCGCACACTTGCACTTCGCACGCACCCCCCATGTCGTCAAAGCGCCAAACGCTGCCGGCCGCCGGTACGAACGAACCAGCGAGCCCCACGGTTCCGCATGCACCCGACGCGGCTAGCCAAGCTCGCGGCGCGGCGCGAGTGGCGGACCGGCGGCTTTGCGCCAGATGCCCCCGCGCCGCGCCGCACAAGCAAAAGGCGCGCGCGCTTGCAACGCACGGGCCAACGCAGAAGAGACAGGGCGATGATCTCCCTCCCCCCCCCCCCCCCCCCCCCCCCCCCCCCCCCCACCCCCGTCCGCGGCGCGCGCATGCATCCGCATCCGCACACGTGCCGTGCCGGCCCCCGGTGCGGAGGCGCTCGGCGATGCCAGCCGCGGCCGTGCGGTGCCGGGGCGGGGAGGAGGAATTGGAATGTGCTCGCGTGGGGGCGGGGCCCGGGGGGCCGGGGGGCGGGGGCAGCTGAGCACGAACCAAAAGCTAGGCTAGGTGGGCGGTGCCGGTGCGCGCCCAACGTGGAAAGGCCGCACCGGGCGGCTAAAATATGTGCGCCAGCGGCCAGTGGGCGGGGGCATGGGAATGTTCCTTCGTTCGCGCGAGCACTCGCGCGTCGTTCGTCGCCAGAGCATAGCATTCGGCGAAGCGTGCTAGCAGCAGCGGCGAGTAATTGGGAGAGGCATGAATCACATCGCCCCGCAGCGGGGAGCTGGCTCTCGGATGATGGTGGATTCCCTCATAATTCCGGGGGCAATAATGGAACGCGACCGGATGGTTGTACTTGGCATCGTCGGCGTCTGATGAGTGCTGCCGGAAAGCTTGAGGGCTTTAAGCTAGGTGGCCACCATCTTTTTCCTGTGGGTTACGTTACGTTACGCAGCGCACGGGCGGGCACAAGCACATGCTTAGTGGCGGGGAGGGGAGGCCGGCCGCCTATGGCCGCCGGGATTAGTGGAGCGGAGAGGCCACGCAACGGCGCGGCCCTACAGCCACCCCGCGCCCTGCTTTGCCTTGCTTTGCTTCGTGGCCAATGGCCTCGGGCGCTCGGCAGATTCCTCTCTATCCCATGGCTTGTTCCTGCGCCCGGTCCTTTTCTCTCCTACGCCGCTGCTGCGTCTGCCGTCTGCGTGAGCAGGGGCATCCATCCGTCCGTCTCCCTTCTCGTGTCACCCCCTGGGTTTTGCTGTTTTGTTGGCCGTTAAAAAAAGGGATGAAAATCAGTTAGTGCATTCAGATGGTGTGTTGATTAGACATGGCAATCTTTTTTTCGCCCGTGATGATAAAATAAAATATTGACTAATCCGGGTGAGATTGACGGATGTCCTTGAGAGGTACAACGGTGCACTTGCATGTAGATGAGCCCCTGCTGAAATCTATCTGTCATCTTTTTTCCAAGGGGAAAATCTATCTGCTATCTAGTGGTTGGTTGTTGGTGCTGCTGCTTCTTGGTAAGCTTGTGATGAGAGAGATTCATCCTGTCTTTTACCTGCTGTTACGGTGAGGTCCAGTAGTGCTCTGCACTGCACCTGCCTCCAATCATAAGGTTGCTTCGGTGACAATTATCGTGTGATTATTCCTTCACTGCTCAAAGCAAACAGATCGGGAAAAGTTATATCACACTTTTAGTGTTTTGAGGAGCTCTCACACTCGAATTTTTTACACCAATAGACGAACGACAGCTGCTCTTCTCATCCTCCTCCGGCAATGGCGCCGGCAAGCCCTTTAGGTTAGGGTTTCGGGGTTTGAGGTTGGGGATTAGAGGCTGGGGTTACCTGTGGCCTGCGGGGCTAGAGGGAGATTCGGAGCGGCTCGCCGGCCGGCAGGGACGCTGTTGGAGCTGGGCGACGCGGGAGCCTCGGTTGGGAGGTGGAGGCGGTGGGGGCGTCAATTTTCAACCGGTATGGCAGCGGTTACTCGTTGGGAAGAAGATAAGAGGAAAGTTGGAATTCATTAGCACTCTCCGTTTTCAATCTGATGGCTCAAAAATTTGAGTGCGTGGAGGTTCTTCAACACTCGAGTATTCTATAGATAGCCCCAACAGATTCTGCAGTTACCGATAGAGTTGACCCTGCCAGTGAAAGTGTGTCCGTAACTGAAAACCAGTAACTAAAATAAAATAACAGCAAGTGTACGTTTGGTTGGATTGGATGGCCTCAGGAGCAGCTCTATCTCAGCAAGGCAAAGTTTATTTCACTGTATTTTTTATTCTGGTAGACTAGTGACTCAAAGGACTCTGATTGGAACATTACCACTTGAACTCGATGCTTTGCTAGATTGTTGCCTGTCAGTGGTAGATACAGGAACAAAAAGAAGGAAGCTGGCCACAAGGTGTGAGGCCAATGAAGAGCTTAATCATTGGAGGTTTCTGTTCAGATATGCCAAATGAGAGTTCTCGTGACAAGGGAACAGTATCTGATATTCCTTTTTCGTAAAGTGGGACTAGGGAAAAGCAGCCGAATTCCACCCCATTTACGAATGCCTTAGGCCTCGCTAGCATTCTGTAAAGCAATTCTACTAGGGCTAGATGGAAATTTTGTGCTTGTGTTTGTGTGTGTGTCTTATCTAAAAGGCATTTTCTGACCACCAATAGCTGCATTTTAGTTTTTAAAAAATAGGAACAAGAATACTTGTTGGTGCCTTCACTTTCACATGGGCTGCATTCTCTCTCTGCCTTTTGAAGTGGCGCTGAAATGATTGTTTAAATTATGCAACACTTTGAGCCCTTTTTTGGGTAGGCAACTGTGTGCCGCAGTCCGGTGTAGCCCCGAAGGAAGAAAATTTAAAGAAATATATCCTTCTCCAGAATTTGCCAGATTGGTCTAGCCATTTGACTCCTTAGTGCTTGTAGGGCTTACTTCTCAGCGATCTAAAGGTCAAGTGATGGGGCAAGCAGCCAGAACTCCCAACTGCGTGCCCAAAAATGAGCAGTTAATGGTGCTTGTCTTGCCACACTTATGTTGTTTTGGAAAAAGAAGAAATTGGGTGCTCCTATCCTGCCTTTGCAAACTGCAAGCACTGAACTGCAGGATAATGTTTATCAGATAGTTCCTTTCTCCAGCTTGGTTGCCTTTTGCAGCAGATGGACGATCCCACTAAAACCTCGCAGCGTCTAGTGACCGTCATCACTGCCCAAATTTTCTCCAACACACCCCAAATTGTAGTAACAAAGTATTACAATAATTGACCAGCAGAGTACGAGTTGTATTTTTTAATAGAGAAATGCTTCTGTACAGCACTTGAAAAGAGTCAAAAGACACATACTAGATTCTAGAACTTAACAAGTTATTACCAACAGTTAGGCACAAAGCAACCTGGCCTTTGTCACTTTTGCGATTGGTGCAGGCATTTCCTCAAGAAAAGCACCTGAGCACTTGCTGCTGATATTTGCTGCTCGATCCAATGTTGCGATGATTAAGCGAGCAAGCACCACGGCGGTGGTGTTGGTGCAAAGCCCCTACCTAACGTGCATTATATTTCTTTCAGCAGATGGATGCTAGTGAAAAAACAATTAATAAAAAAAGAGATAGACTTCCCTGTCATGCAATTGCTGTCTCCACAACACAAGAACGTCCGACAGGTCGTGCAGGGCTCTACGTGGAAAAGACCCGCCGTTGTTAGCGTTCCTGCCCCTCGCTCGATCAAAGCGTACGTGATAATGCTCGGAGAAAGCAGGCAAAGCCAGTGACAGCGAGAGCGAGTGCCTCTTGCCTTGCCTTTACCACCCGCCGTGAGCCCGTGACAACTGACAAGGCCCCATCGTCCGATCCCCATGCCGTTGAAGGATCGCAGCTTGAGCTCCCTCTCCTCGTCATTGACACGGACGACGCTGCTGATGCCTCTGCGTTTGCCTTCTTCTAACTCGACAGTCTCCAGGCAGCCCGGGCCGGGGCAGCTAAAGCTTTGAAAACCCATGGCTGCTCGTCGTGCGTGCGTCTCTCGAGTGCTATCTTTGACTGGCACTACATTATTGCACTGTCACTGCTAGATATATAATGGCATGCCAACAAAAGAATGAGGTTCCGAGTCTTTCCATTTGAAGAGGTTTTCGTGCTACCTAACAGAGCCCATCATCGTGCCGTGACCACCCTCCCCGGCCGCTGCAAAAAAAGCCTACGGGTGCCGAGGATATCCATCCATCCGGAAGCAGTCGTGGGTAGGGGACAGCACAGTCGCGAGCGCGGGGGCGATCCGTCAGCTCACCATGTGGTCGCCACGAGCATCATCGACGGATCGCGATCGGTGGCGGGCCTGGCGGCCTGTAGATCACGCGGGCATTACTAGATAAGCACTGCCCCGGCCGGCGGCGGGCCTCGAGACGGCTGTGGGGATGTCTACCGACTGCCGTCGTACGTGCTAATCGCCTCGAGTCCATCTGTTCTCAACCCTACAGGGTACTGTCTGTCCTCTCTCTTTTTTGGTACTGAGAAAGGTGAGAATATACTTCGTGCTTAAGTTTCCAAAAGGAAGCTAAGCTAGTGCTGTATTTCACACTGCCCTAAAATCTACACACGTCTGAACTGGCAATCATGCATGTACGGAGTATGGTATGGTTGGATACTTTGGATGCATTTTGCATGGCAGCAGGGTTGGACAGAGGACAGTGGAGCACAATGCATTTACTGAATTCTTTACAGCGGAAGGGCTTTCAGTCTGGCTGCTTTTCATTCCTTCTTTGGTTCACTGCCCATTCATCCGATGTTGCTCTATGGGGGCAAGAACTGACAGAACAATATTCCTACATGACATGGGGCGTTGTACCTTTATTCTTCTCCGGAGCAAATATGAATTGTATACATACCTAGGCTCAGACATGCTGCGCCTTTATTTATTCTCCCGGGCAACATTAACTTTGAACTGAGCCGAGGCAACGCGTGGTCAACATGGAGGTTGAAGCTGTTCTTGTTGCTCCAGAGGCCAAGAAAATTCTGTCACCGTCCGCTGCCGGGAACCAGCAAAATTGACCAGGGGTGTCCAGGAATATATCGCCCGATCGTGCAGTACAAACTCGTGACAGAAACAGAACATGAAGCTACCTGCTAGCTTCTTCTTTCCAGCCACCAGCCTCTTCCCAACTCTCCAGTTGATCGCAGATTATTCCCACGGCCAGAATTTCCTGCAGCTTGCACGACGCGTCAGCCAGAAGGGAGAGCCAGCAGGAATCTGAATGTTTTTATGCAGTTCTCTGAACTGCTGCTAGATGCCTTTGCGCACAGCTGCGTAGAAATTCCTCCTGGCAAATTCCAGTTGTTGCTCGTCACAGGCATCAGAACAGCATGCAGAAATTGATGAACACCAGCACGTACGCAAGTATCTTTTAGTCATGATGAACGAACTGAGAAAATGACAAAGCTAACTGTACACGTGGTCTTTTATACAGCCGTTTAAACAACAAGTTAGCTGCAAATATCATTTCATTACCTAAAAGAGAGCTGCAAAGATCATTTAAATGAATCAGTAACCACTGGGAGTGAGGGAGAATTCTATATGGACAATGGCGGACAGCTAACGCAACTGAAACAACCCTGAAACGAGCTCCGATTGGGCACGTGTAGTCCTGGTTAGTTCCAAAGCCAGTAGCTCAATCCTCAATGATACGACGCAGGATTTGGACATCACACGCAGAGCACTTTGATCAACTAGTTAAAAACCAGATGTCCCAAGGCCCTTAGCGACGCTTGTCCTTTCTGAAAGACGGGTTCCTATTCACACCTGAAGCATCATTTTCAGATCGCGGTGTGTCCTTCCTGGATCCTCCTGCTAATATTTTTATAATGCACGAGAAGGCCGACGAAGCACTCCTCTGTAGAATCCACGCTCGGCTAAACTTTTTACATCAAATTTGAAGCGTGCAGCGCATCAGATGGGCATCAAATCCCTCTCTTTTTTCTCTACACAGCACTCGAGAGGGGAATGAAATCTCACCGAAGATTGCTCCCGTCGGTTTTTTCCCTCGTGTGTCTCTGCCGGTGCCAATGAACGGGGCTCCCTTTGGCGCCCTTGCCTTTATGCCGTAATGGCCGACGGGAGAAGCTACTTGCCACCTCCACTTTCTTGCGAGATAAGCTTAGTTAATTCGGAGATATCCGGGTCATTATGATGCGATCTAGGGTTCGGATGCCTGTGCAGAAACCATACTTGACCTGGAGAAGCTGCAACGGTGGGGGATGTTTGAGAAGCAACACCGGTGGGGAATGTAGCCGTGGTGTCGTCTCTCTGAATTCACAGGCCGGTGGAAAATGCAAGCGTTATCAGAACGTCTCGGGCTCATGTTAACAGAACGGCCCGGCCCCAATACGTATGAGAATCTTCGGAGATGGACCTTTTAGGCCTTCGGCTAAGTCCTAGAGCCCAGAAGAAGTTAGGCTAGTATTGGGCCGTATTTGTTAGCATAAAGAGCAAGAGGCCCCGTTCACGAAAGCCTAGAGGCCAGCCGTCCCAAGGCCCAGCAGCCCATTGCGCTCTGGCTCAGGCCTGTTGTTGTCTGCTTCGTCGCTGTCTGCAGCCAGTCCGTCGGACACGGCATAGTCGCATGGCTGCCTTTCCCCGTACAGCCGTACTACGCTGCAATATCATCCACCAAGGAAAAAGGAGGTTCAGGCAGATCAAAAGAGGGGCAAAACTTATCTGACAGATTCATGAAGCCCACGAATATCAGTGCAACACGACGGCGAAGCACCCGTGACAACACACATGCCTCTAGGGGCGAAATACACATTTGCGCTACGATTTTCCTCCATCCGCAGCATCTCCTTCGAACAATTCCGACAGAGATTCGACCAGATCATCAGCCGTGTACCTGACGGATTTTCCAAGCCTGGGGTGCTTCTGCAGAAACGCGCTGTAAGCAGTAACCACCGTCTCCTTCACGGCCAGCCGCATGGCCGCCCGGAGCGCGGGATCCGGGACCTCGCGGCACACCTGGCTGCCGTGCGCCTTCTCGAACGCGGCGTTGAATTTTGCGAGCGCTTTCGCCGGCTTCCCGCGGCCACCCACGGCCGCGGTCTCCAGGCACGCGACGACAGGGCCCCAGGAGGCCTGGATGTAGCTCGCCGCGTGCTGCTCGAGCCGGCTCCGACGCCGCGCCGCCCACTCGTCCCCGAGCAGAGACGCGACGCCGGCGTCCGCGGCGCGGTTCAGCACGAAGTCTGTGTTGTTGGCCAGGAAGAGGTGGCGCGACGACTGCGAGCCGCCCGCGCAGGCGAGCGCGGATTTCTCGTCCAGGTTGCGTTCCAGGCCCGCGATGAGCTCCGAGGCGCGGCTGCCGAACGGCGTCACGCCCTCGGCACCGCCTTCGTCTTCGCCGCCGTTCACGAGGATCAGGTCCAGCGCGGCGCGGTGCGGTGCCAGCAGCTCTACGCAGGTCATAGCGTGCCGCGCCAGCGGATGGACGCCGACGCCGAGCGTCTCGCTCACTGCTTGGGAGCAGTCTGTTCGGATATTGGTGATGAGGTCGTCGATGGCGGCCCTCAACGCGCGGGCCAGCTTGGCGAGGACGATGGGCAACTGCCGGGAGATGAGCTCCGCGTGCTGCCCGGTAAACAGGGGCAGGAGGGCAGGAGCAGAGTTGCTTAGTGCCTCGTACAATTCCAGGACATAGATGAGCTTCTCCGGTGATCGGGTGCTGGTGAACCCGTCCGCAAACTTGAACAAGACGAGGATGCCTTGCTTTGCGATGGCCATGAAGTAGGCGTCCTTGAACCTATCGAAGGCTCCGCATTCCTGCGCCATGAGCTGCCTTTGCATGACGACGAGGGCCTTCTCGATGAGCTTAGTCGCCAAGATCCACCGCTTCACCATGTCCTCCGTTGCCCACCACTCCGCATCCTCGAAGTTGATTCGGTTGGCCGCAAAGAAAGACCGATCCAGCTGAAGGATTGATAAGAACCTGCTCCATGGTCGTCGTTGCACTTGTTCGTCAACTCTCCATAAAGTTCGGATCAAATAAGAATCGACGAATTGAAATTCAGATAGTTAAGCGTGTCTAGGAAGAAGTTTCTGCACCTGTCCAAAACATGGCAGGGGGCCTTGGCGAATGTTTGGAGAAACTCTTTCGTGTACCCGGCGCGGATGACCCGCAGCGCGATCTCATGGAGGACAGGCAAGCTTGCCGGGCGGATCAGATGGAGGTCATCCGCGTGGATCTCATGTAGACCCGCAGTGCCATCCACGAAGGTTGTCAGCATGTCGGGCCAGCTCGAAAGGCTCATGTCGGACGCGTGGAGCTCGTCGGTGGTGCTCACGCTAAGCTCCCCGGTGCTGATGCTTCCCCCGGTGGGGAATGCGAGACACACGCCGCTACCGCCGGGAGCTAGTACTGAGACCGATAGCCTCTCGATGGCGACGCGAAGACCATGCCCGCCCTCCAGCTGGGAAGCGTCCCAGACCCTGAGGAGGAGGAACTCATCCATTAGGCGCGACATGGCGACGCCGAGGGCGGTGTCCATGCGGCGGCGAGCCGAGGAGGCCATGGGGAACGCGTGGATCTCCTTGAGGTGGAGGATCTCGTCGACCGCCGAGAGGAGGCTTCGGCTGGCGCAGGTCGCCTCCGCGTCCCATATGCCGGCGTCGGCGTCGGGGGAGCGGTCCCACTGGAGCACGGCGTGCGCGGCGACGGCGAGCCGGGCCTCCGCTAACGTCCCCGGCGCGTCGGCGGTGTATTCGAGCGCCTTCGCCACCGCGGCCCCCATGCTGGTGTGTGCCTTGTTTCCCGGCGTTGGGCCTAGCTCGTCAACAGGCTCGAGTGGCCTTTTCGGTCACGGAGTTAGTAAGAACTGAGCCCTTGTTTACTTTGGGAAGTTGGGAGGTGCCAAATTGGCATTTTATCATAAATGCGACACTGTAGCGTTTCGTTTGTATTTGTAAATTATTGTCCAAATATTGACTAATTAGGCTCAAAAGATTCGTCTCGCAAAGTACAACAAAACTGTGCAATTAATTTTTGATTTCGTCTACATTTAGTACTCCATGCATGTACCGCAAGTTTGATGTGATGGGGGAATCTTCTTTTTGCATAGTGTCAAAGTTGGGAGTTTTGTGGGAAGTAAACAAGAGCTGAGGTTGCTATCTGAAAGAAGAAGAAGAAACGATCGGTCCAAGACTATGGAATGACGCTTATCCTACTGTGGTCGCCCTTTTGAGATTTGAGATTTGACTATTTGAGTCTGGCTCCACGCGCAGTCCACACGGAGGAGAGAAAATGTTTTTATATAGTCAACGTTTCTCCATCTCGACTCCCCGCTGACGCTAGTGTCCACCGCTTCTTTGTGAACACGCTTCACTCGCATGGGAAAGTGTAACACCAATGGTGTTTAAATGAGGATTAAGCTCCACTTAAAGAGCTAATGAGGAGAAATATAAAGAAAAAGAGAAAGGAAAAGGAACATTAAGACTTGGTCAAACAAAGTCAAAATGAGAGTTGACTAAGTCAACCATGATGAACTCAAGTCAAAGAGGTGATTTTGGATCAAATGAGACAAGTTAAAGTGGACCAAGTTCAAATAAAATTTAAAAATTTCAGATTTGAACCTGAATTGTGAGAAGTGCTAAATGTGGTCAAGTACCCATGTTTGAGCCCTGTTTTAAAAAGATTCTGTATGGAAACTTTGGAAAATGTTCCCCTGAGAGTTTAAGTGGAATGTGTATAGAACACTTTGGACTAGATGTAGTTCACAGAAAATGGTGTTTGAGTATTTTAAATGGAGTTCAAATTTGAACTCTGTGCTGTTTTGGACTCTGACAGAAATGCAATGGAGCATTGAAACTGAAACTGAACTGTTCAGTTCATGGCCGAATTTTCAGAGCTCTTGGTCTCTCAAACTGTGAGTTCTTTGAGAAAACTTCCCATCTATCACAGCTCTATGATTCCTCTACAACTTTGGTTATTGGTTCTTGGTGAGTTAGTGCTCTATTGTGGACAATAATCATCAAAAGGGCGCGGCATTTCTGTGCACTTGGAGCTGCAACCGACGGCAACCACAGCAAACAGCAGCGCAGCGCCGCCGTTCACCGCCCAAGCCGCCGCGGTAAAAAGTCGTGCTGCCACGCGCCATCGAGCGACGAAGCCAGCAGCAAGCAAGCAGGAAGGAGCTGGCCGAGCGGATCACCGTGAAAATTTAAACTTCAACCGCGACGTCGTCGTCATCCGCTCATTTGCTCTGCTTTCCGCTTAGTGCAAGCCGCCGGACCTCGCCGTCGAGCCGTCTCCGACCAATTACTCGCGCACACCGCGCCGTAACAACCTCCCAAGAAACCCCGACCACCTCTCGTCCGACGAGATCGACCACAGCGCCGCCGCAATTCCTCCCCTGTTCCGCCGCCCGCCATCAACACCCCCAAGGTGAGGACCCCCTTCCCGAACCTCTCCGCTGAAGATAGCTACGGGAATGAGCTCGCAGGAGCTCGTAGATGGCCGTGCGATCTCCAATTGGTGAAGACCGTGGCTAGGGTGGCCGGAACGCCCAACCCTAGCCGGAGAGCGCCGCGGCCATGGCCGCCGGTGGGGGCGGGCTCGTTTGAGCCATGCTCCGAGGATGAGAGCCACGGGGGCAGATGCGCGCTCGCGTAGATGCTCTAGGGCTAGCTGTTGTCCGGGTTTTCGTCGTGCCGCCGAAGTAGCCGCGCCACCGCGGTGCGCGCGTCGCCGCCGCCGCCGCGTCCGCTAGCCGCCGTCCGTAGCTGCCCCACGCCGGTGACATCGCACTTGGATGCGCCATGCCAGATGGTCCGGGCCGTGTACTTCTTGCGACGGAGGGAGCTCGCCGCCGGTCAACCCCGCCGAGCCGAGGTCAAGGCCCCCATAGTTCAAGGGATCGCGGGCGTGAATTAGTTAACGTCCAGGGGGTTTCGTGCAAAGCTTTGGCTATTTTCATTTTGAAATTGCATTCCGATAGGTTTGAACTTCCATAATTCATAACTATTCGTAGAAAACTCCAAAATTAATGAAATCGATTTTGTTGAGTTCATATTTTTATGTGTGATGCAAGAAAAACCATAAATGGTATAGGAAAATATTTTTTTTTCCTTTACTTAAACCTCTTTTAAAATTAGGATGTATTTTCTTTAATTGCTTCCTTAAATAGATAACATTTAGGAAATATTCAAAATAAGGACTAAAATCTAATTTATAGTTAATGAAAATAAGCAACCATTTATAATTTATCAAAATGGTTTAGTAGATTTAAAATGTGTTTAAATGATTTCCTTTTATTTAAAAATTAGGATAAATCCTATTTAATTAATTTATAATTATTCCTTGGTTATTTAAATAACTCTTGTTTTAGGAAAAACATAAGGACCTCTTATTTTAATAGGTTAGCCTTTATAAAATTAAGAGGATGTGAAGAGTATCTTGGCCCCCTAAGTGGTTTTGGTGAATTAATGGCACAAGTTTAAGTGTCTAACTAACTTTCAAGTGCATGAGCCGCTTTAAAATGATTGGTGGACATGTAGCACTTGTGGATGACCCTCAATTATGAGGCATACTTTGAAGGCTAAATTTACTTTTGTTTAAATTTGTGTATAGGAACGCCGCACTATTAAGAGAAATGCGTAATCTTTGGTCTTTATGTTGTAAAAGGTGCTCAAGTTGACCTAACCAGCCTATGAGAGACACCTTTACCCCTGCACTTCACATGGGGATACTTAGAAAGGTGCTGAAATGTGAGCTCCAGAGTATTCTAGAAAAAAGTTTCGAAATATTTCAGAGGTTCCGGAGTTTCCGAAGAAAGTTCCGGAGTTTCCAGAGAAAGTTTCGAAAAACTCAGGAACTTAACCCCCAATGGCTAGTTTCAGGGTGAAGGGGGTATAAATACCCTCTCATCCCCTTCCTCAGTCTTTCTCTTGACCTAACTTCATGTTGAGCTGCAGAAAAGCATTAAGTCCCCCTCTTTACTCTCCTTTGGCATTCTTGGTGAGATTTGGTGGGGATTTTAAGGAGAGATTCAAGGGAAGGGCAAGAGAGAGTGCTAGTGAGCTGATTTCCCATTTCTTGAGCACCTAGTTCTTCATCAAGCCGGTGATTTCGTGTTTGTTACTCTTGGAGCTTCAAGCTCCTAGCTGGCTAGGCGTTCCCCGTGGAGCATCCAAGGTTGTGGATGCCTACAAGGAGTTTGTATTGTCTCGACAATTGAGTAAGTGACTCTAGCTTGATCTTTGTGGTCGCTAGAGTGAAGAAAGTGGCCTAGGTGTGAAATGCCCACCCTTTGTGGGTTCCTCAACGGAGACGTAGGCTTCAAGTGTGGAGCTAAACTCCGGTAAACAAATTCTTGTGTCTCTTGTGCTTGATGTTATTCATTTCGTTCATATTCTAGCATATTGTTCATACCTAGGGTTTGTGATCGATCTACTTTTTAAGAGGGTTGTTAGTGTTTCTACCTTGTGATCAGGCCCAGTATACCTTGTTACATAACCTATATTCATCGATCCACTTTTGGATAAGCTCTGCATTAGGCATAGTTGATTTCTCCTTGAATCTCCGGAGAATCCGTAGATTTCTTTGGAGATTCTAAAAAATCGGAATTTCTGGAAAAATTGAAAACTCTGGAACTCGCTGACAAATTTGGTTTAAGTTGTGGAAAATTTCATATTCGACTATTCACCCCCTCTAGTCGACGTCCTAGATCCTTTCAAGATGGTTATTTTATGCTGTTTATCATTCATTGCATCATTTAGGATGATTATTTTATGTTGTTTATCATTCATTGCATCATTCAGGATGATTATTTTATGTTGTTTATCATTCATTGCATCATTCCATCTAGATTTGGAGCCGCTGGAGGTGGAGTACGTGGAGATCTCATCCAAGCTAGCTCAGGAAGGCGAGGACGTGATTGTGGTGGAGCAAGTTCCCAAGGCTACCCCAGAGCTCGTCGTCGAGACCACTGACCCCGAGGAGCAACAAGGCAAGCTTGGTGCATTAATCCTATTTAACCTTGCTAATTTGAGTCCAAATTCCTTTATTTCATGATTGTGCATTAAGTCTAGGAGTTAAGTGGAGTCCTTTTATGCATTCCTAACTCCTTGTTTTAAGGACATCTTTATCACCTGTTTAAAATTAGAAGCTTAAGTCTAATCTGGTAGTGCTGCAAAAGTCAAGTAATTCCCCGTTGCTTGCATAAGGATAACATCTAAAATTTGTTAGAGTGCAAAACAACTTGTTTAATGAAGGACCGGGCAGGACATGGTTTCTTGTTAAAAGATGTGGTTTCATGTTGATGTATGATGATGGAAAGTTGAAAGTTTTGAACCTGTCCGGATAATGGATCTAAGGCCCGTTTGATTAGTGGCCTTTAGGTCATGTTTTGAACGCACTAATCACATGCCGGTATGTGGGACCCAGTAATAAACCGACGTACTTATGAGGTGCCGAAGTTTGAATTGTGACTCGCTGTGATTGACTTGGACCGGTGGGCAGGGTCGTGGGCAGTAACTCATGGGACCTTTGACCGGACAATGATGTACACGAGGACACGTCCTCGAGCTATGCGAGCTCAGTTCAGGTAACGGAAGCCAAAGAGGGAAAAGTTGCCACGTACGATTTGACAAGTTGCGTACGTGTCGTGTAATTAGTTCCATGACCTACATGATGTAAATCGGTTCGAATCGCCGCACTTCTCAGATATAAATACTGCTTGATCTCTGCCCATCATCGTAAAGTTGCGCGCTAATGTTTATAAATGCTTTATGATGTTAGCATGCTTGTTCTGGCTTGGAGTCCAAACTTTAAAATATAAGCCGTCTACTAATATGTAATAAAAGATGTTCTAAGGATCAATCTTAGTTAGCTTTGCTCGCTTATCCTGAGTCAGCAAGAAATCCAAAAAAAAAGCCTTGCATATTCTTGAGTCTTTTCCGTTGACGGGTTAGTACTTTAGTACTTAGGGTTTGTGTGACCCTTGTTGCAGTTGAAGAAGGTTATTAGATGGCCTTATGCTTGAGGGAAGGAGCTCCCGAAGATGAGGAATACATTATGGGCACGACGTGTTTCTCTTAGTCACGTTTGTTTAATTAAGCCTTTATAATGTTACCATCCCTGACTTTGAACGAAGTGGTTTGTTTTAAACACTCTTAGGTACTGGTATTGTATGTTTAAGATAACTCTCTTATGGTTTGTAATAATCCGCTGCGGTAAATTATTTGTTTAAACCTGTAATGTCTGTAACGAGCTCCTGCGTGTGCGATCTTAATGTATGGATGTAACAACAATGTTGAGTTTTCGGATGAATTAAGGACACCTGATGGACTACCGGATTTAAACTGATTCAAGTACGCGGCGTGTTGGATACCCAAGACCTAACCAGCGTACTTGAGTCAGTTTAAACTGGACGGTTGTGCCATAGAAAGGCTCCACGCGCTCCATGTGTCTTGTGTACATAAACTAGCAAAAGCTCTTTCATTGATCCGTATAAGTTGACGAGCTAGGCCGAGTTAGAGTTTTCCACTTGTTAGACAGCAGGGTCCTTAACTAGGAGTAGTTGTTTATTTGCCCAGTTAGCAAGGTATTTTCTGCTTGTTAGTAACTCTAAGAGCCATGGGAAAAATGAATTCTTTTTTCTATATTTGTTTACACACATGTATTCTATTTTTATATGATGTACTCTTGTTCAGTACCAGTAAGTTCATGTTGGAAGAACATTGCTTCTTTGCATATTATTTCCGTGTTTGCAACACGCAAGCCGTGCCGCAGCCAGTCGGACACGGGCGAAGCAATGGGCGTCAACGGGGGTCAAGACTCAACATACTCCGTGTGGAGCCGACCTAAAAAAGACTACAGTAAAATGCGCGCCAATTTCTGCAAGCAGCCAAGCACCCAGCCGTTTCCTACTACTACTTTCGTAATATTTCGTGGAACTTGCTGATGTTGATCCGTAGGCATTTCCTCTTCAGAATGATAGCATAGCAGGTCGATCTCACTCTTTACTCTGACGCCACTCAAGGCTCTTGAGCCGAAGACAACGCAGACACCTCTGAATGGGGGCAGCGGTGGCGAAGGCACTGGAAGATCTCGCCAATGCGCCGAGAACGCTAGCGGAGGCCCGGCTCGCCGTCGCCGCGCACGCCGTGCTCCAGTGAGACCGCTCCCCCGACGCCGACATATGCGGCGCGGACGCTACCTGCACCAACAGCAACAGGATCCTCCTCTCGGCAGTGGACGAGATCCTCCACCTCAAGGAGATCTGTGCCTTCCCTCTGGCGTCCCCGGCTCGCAGCCGCATGGACGGCGCCCTCGGAGTCGCCATGCCGCGGCTCATGGAAGAATTCCTCCTCCTCAGGGTCTGGGACGCTTCCCAGCTTCGAGGCACGAGTACTTGCTGGCCATGACACAGAGCCGCATCTTGATCCTGCTCGAGTTCGCCGACGAATTCACCGGCACCACATTGCACGAGAAGCTCGTGTACATGCTCGGCGTGTACGAGGCTCTAAGTGATGCTGCTAAGTGCTAGCTCCAAGCCTCCTCGTCATGTTCAGCGGAGCGCCCAAGGCGCAAGGAGCTCGTCTCTAAGAAGACGGAAGATATCCTCACCAAACTGGGCGACGCAATGAAGACGATGATCAGCTGTCTCATGGACAAGATCCGGACTCGTGAGTGCTCGCAGATTCCGAGCGCAGCAGATGGTGTCCATCCGCTGGCACGGTACGCCATGACGACCTGCGTCGAGATGTTGCGGCGCACCGCACCACGCTGGACTTCCTCGCCGACGGCGACGAAGATGGATCCGGCGCTCTTGGCGGCGGCGCAGAGCGCGTGAGCTCCGCCGGTAGCCGACGCGTTCCGGCGCGTGCGCGGCGGGCGTGTTCCGGCTGGACGCCTCGCCACCGCACGGCTGGACGCCGGCGCCGAATGCGCTAGGGGCAGCTCGTGTCGTGCTCCGTCGCACATATGGATTGGTTCGACGGCCGCGCAAGCGGCCCACGAGCCCGTGCTCATGGGCCATTGCCAACGAAGCTCTGCAGCCGTCGGCGCTGCCTTCATGTTCCCGGCCGCCGGGTGGAACCACGCCTCACTGGATGGATGGAGGAGATCGGCGCAGCGCATCGACGAGGCGGACGGCGGCCCAGTTCGCGGCCGGCAACTAATCAGGTCGATCTTGGCCACACGAGGGTGATCCAACGACCAGGAGGGGCCAAGGGGTGGATGGTATTCCATTTACCATCCACCCCGGACGGTAAATGGAGTACCTTCCACCCCGAGTCCGGCGTTCCTCGTCGCGCGCAGCTCACGGCGTCGCCCGGGAGTGCCGGTTTCCGTTCTACGTGTCCGGCGAGCGGACCTACACGTTCCCGTACTCGCCCGGGAGTGGCTGTTCGCAGGCTCCGAGTGCGGCAGACGGCGTCCACCCGCTGGCACGGTACGCCATGACCTGCGTCGAGCAGTTGGCTGCGCACCGCACCGCGTTGGACTTGATCCTCGCCGACGGCGATGACTAAGATAGATCAGGCGCTCTCGCCGGCGGCGCCGAGCGCGTGAGCTCCGCCGGCAGCCTCGTCTCAGAGCTGATCGCGGTCCTGGAACTTAACTTCGAGGAGAAACTCGCGCTGGCCTGCACGGACGCCGGTGCCGCGTCGCACCTCTTCCTGGCCAACAACGTAAGCTTCGTGCTGAACCACGCCGCGGACGCCGGCGTTGCGTCTCTGCTCGGGGACGACGAGTGGGCGGCACGGCGTCGGAGCCGACTCGAGCGGCACGTAGCGAGCTACGTCGAGGACTCGAGGGGTCCGGTCGTCGCTTGCCTAGCGCCGGCAGTGGGCGGCGGCGGCGGCGGCGGCAAGCCGGCGAAAGCGCTCGCCGAGTTCAGCGCCGCGTTCAAGAAGGTGCATGGCAGCCACGTCTGCCGCGAGGTCACGGATCCCGCGCTCCGGGCAGCCCTGCGGAAGGCCGTGTCGGAGACGGTTGTTCCGGCGTACATCGCGTTTCTGAAGAAACACCCTAAGCTTGGAGAATCCGTCAGGTACACGGCTGGCAATCTGGCCGAATCTGTGTCGGAATTGTTCGAAGGAGAGGCTGCGGATAGCAAAACCAGAAAATTGCAGGAGTAGCTCTTTTTATGCACGAATGCAGATCATCTTCAGATTCAGATTGCTGAACCGCTATTGATCTTCCGTACTAATTATGCCAATTACCTTCTTGTTCCTTCACGGATGCTATAGCAGTAGTAATGTACAACTAGCAAAACGCTCTTTGATGGTCTGTGTGGGTTCTTTAACTCTCAAGAGGCATCAGGGTGGAAAATGTACAAAGCATTCATGAACTAAGACATGATTCAGATTTCGGGTGATAACTATTGCTAGAGGTCTAGAACAAACATGGAAAAATGAAGCTTCAATGCATGTATCAGAACTGCTTGCTTCTTCAGATACACAGAGACATCTGGTAGATGCTTCAGAAACGGCTGCAGATCGTCTGACAAATCCGCGAGCTCCTTAGCCTTCGAGAATGCCATGCTGCCAAAAATATCTGGGTTCACAATCAAATCCTTCAATTCAATGATCAGTGATTCCTGCTTTGTCACGACTTCCATTGCTTCAGCAGCAGCAATGATGCTGGCTTTCTTAAGATGAAACATGGCACGCGTATTGGCAGCAAAGAGTTTACTGTAGATCGAAGCGGAATCAACAGGGACGGCATTAGATTCATCAAACTTGAGTTCTTCAACATCTGCTGCTTTCCTTTTCCGCATGACTGCCATCCCAGTCGCGGCTTCGACCTCAGGGTCCATATCATACGAATCGATCTGCAACACGGAGACTGAGGATCCGACGCTGGAGGCGGGGGTCGGGGATGGCGTCGTGAAACCCTTCACGGCGGCGGAGGGTGAGGCCTTCGCTGTCGCCTCGGCTTCCTCCTCCGAAGCCGCCGCCTTCACCTTCTCCCTCGCTACCGCTAGCGCCTCTTCCGCTTTCTTCTTTGCTATCGCCCACGCCTCCGCCGCCTCCAACAGTCTCGTCGCCGCCGCCTCCACCTCTTCCGCTGCCGCCAACGCCTTATCCAACGCGAGTTCTGTCGTACCCGTGGCTGCCGACGATCGCCGGCGACGTGAGAGGATCGAATTGGATCGAGAGATGGATAGGAACGGAGGAGGAAAGATTCCTCTCGCGTTCAATTGTTTTTACTTGTGAACGAAGTTGTTCTTTCTCAGTACAGACGACGACAGATAAACACACACCCTTTCCCTCTCTGACCGGCTGGGCCCACATGCGGTACCCGCCCACACACATTACCCCAACACCACGCTTCTTTCGTTTCCGCTCCAGCGAAGACGTACTCCTTCTCTTCCCGCCTTCACACCTGTGACGCACCATCAGTGCTGGGCGCGACAAGTTCGTCCGCGACTTGGTCCAGCCTCGCCGCCTCCACCTCCTTCTCCTTCACTGTCGCCGCGCCTTCGTCCATCCTCTCCTCTCGATGGAGCTTGCCAAAGGCGGACTAGAAGAACGGAATAGTAAACCCATAATTCGTAACCGTGATCGAACAGTTTAGCCGAGACCGTCTAGGCTGTCTCGTGGGCTGGGCCGGAGATGATTCCCTACGGTAAGCCCTTTCAGCCCAAATTAGTCCTGCAGCAGACATCTACCTTCTTCAAACCCCTAAAAAAAACTACTAAACTCATCTTGTTGACCATCAAAAGGTGTCTCTAAGATCCATGGCACCTTGCTTCTCTGCCTCAAAGCTCGGCTTCAAGCTCTTCAACGCGTGCAACAGCAGCAGCTTTGCCGCTTCTCTTCGGGGCAGCAGTAGTGTAATACTAGCAGAAGTGTAGAG